>NC_143504.1:41291111-41602129 GCF_051622355.1 Phaseolus vulgaris
ATGTATCATTAACACAATAACCTCGACTAGGATCGTATAATTCAGCAAGAGGCATGAAATTAGTGAAACCCCAGTCACTCTCACGAGCATTGAATAGATGCTGTGATTCTGTCATATACAAAGAAATAAAAATCAATCCTTTTTTTCAATAAAAGAGAAATACATCACAGAGGAGATAAGGTATCACTCAAAAACAAAGATAATAAAATAGCTTAGAAAACAACCAATCAAACTGCCATCAGACAAGCAAACTACATTAAAGAAACAAGCAGAACATCAATAACTAAGGATAAGCATGCGGAGAGACTATAGGGGAAGGACATTATAACTGAGAACAGATTGGACTCAATTCAACACGGAAAGCATGCTCAAGGGAAGAAGATAGCTCAAGTTTTTAAAGGGACCATTGTAGCTGTATGTCTAGCCAGTGTGAAGTTTGCAAGATTGCACATTTGTGAGTTACCTAACATCAGTACTCTAGTTTCAAACTATATAATAATATGATAATATCAATTATTAATTGATATTATGACTAATAAACTTCAAAATGATTAATAACATAAGAACTGAACACTTGAACACACAGGTATAAAATCTAGTTTGTAATAACCATGGAATATCATTCAAATTCCTAGTAGTAAAAAACTCAATTTATATCCAATCAGAATTTGGGTCTTAATTCCTCATTTTCTGTATCCACATAATAAAGAGGATACATTTTTGTGAGACACCTGTCACAGAGAAACTACCTTTTCTGAAAGAGTATTGAGTATTGAATTGATTAACAACAGTCAAACAAAACTGGGCAAATCTACTCCATCCAGTAGCCAACATCATTGAATCTGCAACATCTAGATATAGTGATAAATGATCAACACTATTCCCCTTTGGAAATAAAAGTATCTTCCTGCTCATTGCAAATAATGTCAGTCAGCACCACCATTCAAAACTTGCGAAATTAACTAGCATTGGCAACAAAAGAACACAGGAAAAAATCCACTCACCATCTATGACCCCCAACATTGAAAATTTCAGAATATACTTTCTTATCAAGCCTTGAAAAATTCTTAATAGTCCATGTGAACCTCCCAGATAACAGACTATCCACAGTTAGTGCATCAACAGAACTCGAGCTTTCTGTTTTGAACAATTAAAGAAAAACAAAAAAATTGATCAGCCATGCCAACATTAAAATTATTAAATCCTTATTGATTTATTTCCATAAAATTCCCTGAATATCTGAAGGTCAGCAATCAACGAGAACGAAAGAATATTGACACTAATTGCTCACTTCACCAATCAAACAGGTCAGTACAATGCAGAGGAAAAAACTTTCAGAACTAGTTACCCACTTCCGCGATCAAGCAGATCCAGACACAAACAAAATGGTGGAAAAAATCTGGAAAGTTTACGAAATTACCCACCTCCCAATCAATCAAGACCACAACATGAACGACAAAAAATCAAGAATCTCCGATTACACATTACCTCAATCAAACACTCCATGCAATGCAATGCAGAGGAGGGATTCTTAAAAGTCGGGACTCACTTCCCAAGTTAAAGAGAACAAGTAGCACTAGGCCTAGGTGGAGCTTCATTCCAAACCCAATAACAAAGCAATTTTTAAACTTCCTAACAACATGCAAGCCTCAACAACAGAAATACTGCAAGAACGGAATCATTGCTTACAAAAAAAATTAAAAAGTATATACCAAATTACAACATTGTTTCCTAATTCTTCAGCAATTAGAATAAATATCTAAATATCAGTCAAACGCAGCCCTCTTCTCACACTATAAACCTTTCAATCCGCAAACTACAATTCACATTTGCAGAATTAAAAAAGAAAATCCAATAGCGATAACAAGTTCCCCTTCATTCAACAGTCCACGCACACTTGCGGTGAACACATTATCATTATCAACAACAACATAAACAGCGTCGTCATTTCTTTATACCTTCCATCTCGGGAGCATCTGAAGGAGGATCCGGCATCACCTCGTCCTGCTGCAGCACCACATCACCACAACAACAGCAACGACGTCAGAATCATCCGCCAATAATAAAAACAAAATTATAGCACTAACTAAGCAAAAGAACAATCCAAAACAAAAAACCGCCAATCAAGTTCAATTGAGAAGAAAAAAAAATCGTATCGGTGATTGTCATTAAATTCGTATTGGCCGTATAAAGAAAAGCAAGCGAGTGTTGATTATCACGTCTAGTGGCAGAGGCGGCATTGGTGTGGTGTGGTGTGGCGGTTACAATTGAATGAACAGCGAGAACAGAGTGGACACTGAAAAACCAAAACCCCAACTGAACAATAGGGGAGAGTGACGCGAACAGTTATAAATATAGAGAGAGAAAGGATATGATATGAAGAAGCAAATGACGTATATTTTATTGATACAAAGGACTTGTCACTTGCGTTAGTCAAGTCTTTATCAGTACCATGATTGTGATATGAAGGATAATTTGGGAATTCTAAACTACATGCACATACTAATACTAATATAACAAACACCCCATGTGTACTGCCTATAACAAGACTTTCCTTATCACTTTCAAAATATTTTTTATGTTAATTTTTAATTTAAATTTTATATATTTTAGTGATTTATAAATATAAAATTGTTAAGTTTATAAATGTTTGAATACGTATCAATGTCATAATTAAAAAAACATAAAATTGGTAGCATTTAAATAAAAAATTATGTTATACTTTTCTATTTGATAAAACTTTTTTATATGTTGAAGAATTGTCAATATTTTTCTATAAATTAAAATATATATGATTATTATGTGTATTGAATTTTGAGTCTTGAATTTTGTAATTCTGCCTAATTCCAAAAAAAGGAACTTTTTTGCTGTGGGGATTTTTGAGTCTTGAATTTCAAATTGTGTGGAACTTTTATAAGTAAAATTTATATGTTTATGATGTGTATTGAATTGAGTCTTGATTACTTTTCTCTTTCAATATTAAGGGTCAATAGCAAATTTGATCTAGTGATTTTTAAAAAAGTCATTTTCGTTCTAAGTTTTCTTGTAATTGTGTTTGGTATCTTCTGATAAATTGGCATGAACAATGTTAAGTGGTGATGATGTGACACATAGAGTAACATTGTTATACACACATGGACTATAGAGTTAGGTATAGATGGAATGTACACGTAGGTTAGGTAATGGTTAGGTTTTAGGGTGAAATTTGCCCTTTTTATGTATGTTATGCGGTGTTGTTCTCTGCATTGAGCGTTTCTTAAAGGTTGATTTGTGGAGGGGGTGAAAGCTTTGTTTCAGTGCACATGAATGTCTAGGTATCAGTCTTTATCATTGTGTAGCTGTAATAGATGGTGTCTGCAAAAGCACAGTAAATTTGGTCATGGTGGTGCGAGCAGGAGTGTCTTTGTGGCATCCATTTGCCATTGTGAAGATTTTGTTGTTCTAAGAATAAAAACTATAAAAAAAATGTTGGGAATCAATTTTTGGAGTTGTCTTAAGTACGAGGTGAGATTTATTAAACTTTGTTTCTTACAAACATATGCATCTTTTGTCCAAGTTATTGATTCGTTTGGTTTTATGGTTTTGTTGAAAAATAGAGTATGAGTTGCATAGTGTTGCGTTGTAATTTCTTCAAATGGTGCATTGAAGAAATTGGTGATGAAAGGAATGCAATTATTTCTAAACAAAGAAATTAAGATATGTAATTTAGAAAAACGTTTGAAGGTGTCTACAAAATGGATTCAGATGTTGTTAATGGTAGTGTGTTTTATTGTTGTAATTAACATTATAATGTTGTCAATGTTGTTAAAATTTCCATGAGAAATGTTTTTGTCTTTTTTGGTACTATGATGTAATGACTTTATATAATCTTCAGTTCAAGTAATGAATATTTGAGGTTGTTGTCATATTTGATTTTAGCATAATGTAAATTGTATTAATCGACGTTAAGGTTGTTGCCATATTTCATTTCAATATAATGTAAATTGTATTAATTAAAAGGTGGGTTTGTGTTGTGCTAAGAAGCAAAGTAATTTACCATACACTGCAAAACACTAAATATTAATTACAATTGTACTTAAGAAGATATTGTCATAATTAAGTCATTCGTAATTGTACTAAAATAAGACATTGTCATAATTAAAAGAATAATAATTGTACTTCCAAAATACAATCATAATTAAAAATAATAATAATTGTACTTCAAAATACAATGTCATTTGAAATCATTCAGGGTTTCCAAATGTGCCCCTCCTATTTTGCAATTTAAGTCTAGTGTTGGGTTTGGACAAGGTTGAAGTTGATCTTATTGTCCTTTAAATGTTATGAGAAGGTGATTCTTGTCCTGGTTGAGATGTTGGGTGAATGAGGTGGTGTAGCTAGATTAGTTGAGGTTATTGGTTGAGTAAGTGAGGATGGTGGATGTGGTATAGTTGGATTAGCTGAAGTTGTTGCCTGAAGTGGTTGGGTTGGAATGGTTGAGGTTGATGATTAAGAAGATAGTTGAGTTGGAAGTTGAGGAAATCACTTCCTGTTGTGCCCAAGCCTTTGACATATACCACAATTTTTACGTAATCCAAATTGGCCTAATTGGGTCTTGTTCTTCATTAATTCTTGTGATTCCAACCTTATTTTCTTCTTAGGTATTCCATGCAACCTCTTCTTCAATGGTGGGAGTACATCAAGTCATTAGTTGTCTCCCACAAATGTTGACTACTAATGGGAACTAACCACAATAACTAACCCCTCAGACTTTCCTTGGGCTTCGGTACACTTAACCCTAACTTTCCTATTATCATTCTTGATGATTCTTTTTAATTTTTCCCTGAATAGACAACGTATGTTATTATTGTTGAACAAGATGTTTTGATGCCTCCAAATCTGTGTGAAAAGCTTGAAGACCCTACTGCTATGTGTTTGTGTGTGTTGTCTAGTAGTTTTTGACTTGTTAATTCACTCCATGTATTGATTCAAGCTCACATGATTCTTTATCTCTTTTAAAAGAAGTGTTTTTTCAAGAGCTATAAAATTTCAACCTATTGAATTGTCGAAACAACCTATTGTTCACTTAGTGGTTTTCAAAAAGATTTGGAAAAGTTTTGCTTTGTTTTGTCTTTTTCTATCAAACTGAAACAATCGGTTATTTCGATAAAACAACCTAATGTTTTTATGAAATCCTTAACAGAAAATTTATTTCAATCTATTGTTTAGGAAAATAATATGTTGTCTTTATAACAAAATTATTAAGTGTTTGAAACTATTTTTAAATGATTCCAACTTATTTTAATTAATGATCTAACGACTTTGACCACTTGGTTGAGTCTATATAAAGGATTATTGATATTCTTTTCAAGAAACTAAGAAAGAAAGATTATTAAAAACGTTTTTTTAAGAAATCAAGAGCTTTGGATCATCACTTGTGTGTGGAATATGATTGGGTGTTTGTATACTTCTGTACTATAGCTCTGTAAAGCACAGGTGTATCATATTCTCTTCTCTTTGAACATTGTATTTTTGTGTGTTATTGTTTGTATAAGGCAATTTTAGAAAAGTGATTTTGAAAATTGTGGTGTTGTCAAGGAGTGGTGTGTGTTCTTAAAGGGTTCAAGATCATCACTCTTGGTGTGTGTTTTGTAATCTAGGTTTGATTACATAGTGAATTCTCAGTGGTTAGCTGAGAACTAGATGTAGCTCTTGGTTAAGAGTGAACCAATATAAACCTTTGTGTGTGAATCTCTTTATCCCTTCTCTTTTACACTATTTTAATCATTGTTCTTTCTCTACTAGTATAAACAACCTGTTTTTTCGAGAAAACAATCGGTTGAATTTCTGTAAAGAACATTAAAACTAAACTTGTATCTAGTTGAACAGAAAATCAATTGGTTCATTTTTTAGATCCTTTCACTCTACTTCCAAACTTTACGAAAATCTTGTGAAAATAATTTACCCCCTCTTATTTAGGGCGCTAATTCTAACAATTATTGCATCTTTGAAAGCTTCATTGTTTATGAAATAGGTACCTAAGTCCCAAAGGAAATTTGTCATGTTATTAGGCATTGTAAAAGAGGGAAATTGACCACCACTACTTCCTGACCCATCATCACCTTTTTCACTTTCATCCAATTGTCCAATTCCTTTGATTACCATTCATGGCAATCCTCTATCATTCACATGTATATCTTTAGTTGGGTTATCATCATCACCCAATGATTGTAAATCATCTGCAGAATTGGGTTCACAACCTTCCATGGGATTGTTTGCATCCCCTTTACTTTTCTACCTCTTCGTTTTTGAAGTAGCCCTAACTGCATCAACATCTTCAACCTTAACAAACCCATCAACTAATCCCTCACATGTTGCTTTCTCAACCTCACTCTCAACTTCAACTTCCATAAATTCAGCATTGGGCTCCCTTAACGATGAAGAATTGTGTGACACATGGTCAATATCATAATCCACCACATCATCACCCTCCCCAACATCACCCTCCTCAACAAGATAAGCTTCTTCAACATGACCATCTCAATAGAAGCCTCCTCTACATCAACTTCCTAACCATGACCCTCATCAACATGACCTTCTGCCCACTCACCATATGCATCATCACCATCACCCTCATCAACATCAGACTGATCACCTTCGTCCTCTTAACCCTCACCTTCACCCTCATCACCATCATTGTGATAGTTAGGCTTGCTTTGTACCCCTTTATCATTACCACTTTCAACCCTTTATTTTATGAAAATTTCATCCACAACATGGGCCTCTGACACATTGTATACAACAAATAAATGTACTTCACCATATATGTTTGCAATGTTCATAATAACAATTGCACCACTATCATTAAACAATAGGTGCAACTTTTCTTCCAACACACAACACCCTCCACGTGAATACCACAACTCCTTAACTGTTAATTTCCTTTAAAGTATCTTCTTCCTCTTTGGGGTCTATCATAGGCCACTTCTAGCCTTTGGAGTCTCTCCTCCATTTGCCTCATCTCTTCATCCTTTTGTGCTATAGATCTTTTTGCTGCTGCCAATTCACCCATAAGGAATGTCTTTAGAGGAGATTGGGGTTTAAAAGATTCTCCACTTGAAATATGAGCCACAAAAACAAAAAACAAAAACACAAGTGACAAACAATTGGAGAAAAGAAGTTAGTAAAAAACAAATTGAAGGTTGCGTCACTTGTATAAACTCACTCCAACACTCAAAACAAAAAATTTCCTCCCTTAGCAAAGTCTTTCTTGTGGATGAAAAAACTCTCAAATAAAAAGGTCAAAGCCTTCAACACTTGATCTCAAAGGAAAACCACCACAAAACTTGAAGGAAAGAAAAAGAAAAGACAAACAAGAAAAAAGCTAAACCAAAATATTGAGAAAGAGATGTAAGACAAAACTTGAAAAGGAAGACAAACAAGAAAAGACACACAAAAAGACTCTAAGAGACTTACTAAACTTTTAACTATGAAACTTTTTCTTTAGAATTTGTTAAAGCAAAAGGATAAAAAATTCCAGAAGGTTGAAAACAATTTGCCAATCAAGTTGAGTCCATATTTGGAAAATGAATTGTCTTTGCAATTGAAACCTATAGATGCGTTTTCTTTGAAATTTCTTTGCTGTTTTTTTTATACTAATTGTGACCTATGGAAAGAAATGACCATAGTTTGCATCATGCATATTTTTCAAGAACTTTCAATTTGCACAATTTTTTTTTTGGTTCAATTTAAATTGAACACTTGAAATCATGTGGTTGAAACTTTAAATCTACTTCTACTAAAAACAAGTTTCTAATTACTTTGCAAACTTCAAAATTAAAAGCAAGTAAGTAGAATCAAAACAAGGACTCCTAGAACACTAATGAACATAAGACTCAAAGTAAAAGGCAAGATCAACAAAAGACATAACAAGAAACATATTCAAAAGCGAAATAAGCTATGAATATAAAATGGTCGAAGAAAAATATTTGCAAGAATTAAAGGGTTGGAAAATAAAATGCAAGAAAATAAAGAGAAGAATGTAAAGGTACTTGAATTTAAAGACAAGAAAGTAAATGTACTTGAATTTAAAGACAAGAATTAAAGGTGCTAGAATGTAAAGAAATTGTAAAGTGTCAAATCAACTCAAGCAAATTAGACATAAGAACCTAAGCTCTGATAAACACATGATGTGAGTTGATTTTAGGATTGTTCATTTAGGTGACACTTTAGATTTATGATTGAGATTTTTAGGCAATTAAGAGTGAAAACCTAAGGAAAATTTCCACTGGACATTAACTTAACCTAGTGGTTAAGTAGATGTGAAGGTTCATTTCACAAAGGCAAAAGGAAAAAGACAATTATAATGTGAAGATGATGACAAGAATATGGTGCAAAATTTAAGCATGGAAAGTAATGACAAAGACAATAACTGAATGAACAAAAGGAAACCAAAAGAAGAACATATTTATGAATTGAATGGAAGGAAAAGATGAAGGAAAAAGGAAGCTTATGAGAAATGGAGTTTGAGATGATGAGCACGCCACTTGGATGATGAAATAACTCCAAGATAAGTGTTGGAAGTCGCCACTTGAGAGCTCTCAAATTCTCACAAGATAAGACTAAAGACTAAGAGGAACAAGCCTCACTAGCATCTCACACAAAATGTGCAGAATAACTTCTCTATTTCATTCAACTTGTCAATACAGTGAGGGCACATAGGGTCGGTTCACTCATTTTGAGCTAGCTGAAGCACAAGCTTGTTTTCTTTCCAGTTGAAGCCTCACAATACGCCACGTGTAAAACATACTTCTTTATGTAAATTTGATTTTTTGATTTTTTTTTCAAAAAAATCGGGAGAGTGACACGTGGCAAGTATTACTATTTTTGTTCCCTTCAATTGTTATATATATATATGTTGATGGATCATTGAAGATTTCTTACTTAAACCATGCCATGGAAGGTATATTATGCTACATAAAAATTGAAACAAACCAATTTATTAATTTTTAAAACACATATAATATAATTTTATTAGAAAAACTAGCAAATACAAAATTTTCAAATAGTCAAATTTTATTTTTTTAATCAAGTTTTTTATTATTTGTATTTAAATAATAATTTATTTTTCTTTCATTATAATAGCGTTCTTGCTAGTAGAGAAATCCCAGTAAAGAAAATATTAGAATTGGTAAATAAAAATAGCAATATAAGAATGAATTGTTAAAAAATGCAAAATGAGCCAAACCGTGGGTTGATTCAGATTTTATATTACATTCAAATCATATCAATTTGATATCCTTTTAACCTAAAACGAACCCAAATCGTTATGTATCTCATTCTAGAATGTATGTATTTTTTATATTCTAAAATATCCATTTCATATGACTCATTCTGAAATGATAATTGAAAAGGGGACAATAAGAAATCCGCCAGATAAGAAGAATATTAACATTCATGAGATCTTACTAATTTAGAAATAACAGGTAAGAAATGTGTAAGAAAGAGAGAGTTAGAAATAGATGGCATTTAATTTGTATTAACATGTGACAGTGACACCTCGAAAATGGCTTCTTCACTAACCAAAAAAGGAAAACAGTAAAAACTGGAAGAGTATTTTTTGGCATATTTATGGGATGTTGTTGGTTTGATCCATTCTAAAGCTAAGAGAATTGTTTGTTTCACTACTTCAACCATGTCAAGTTAAAACCGAAAGGCCAAGGTTGTCACAGTAATACGTGACTAATCACATTGTTAATAATTTAAGGATATAATATGCCATATTATTATCACGTACCTTAACCTTTGAACAATATAATAATATTATGTTCCTTGGTCCAAATGCCGGCAGGCACAGCTACTTCAAACCTTGTTCAACTTGTATATCGACCATGTACATACGCAAATAGTCTTCTCAGAACTTTCCTCTTGTTCTCGTTGGAGACTTTCTTCCCTACATGGCTTGAACATCTTGGCACATTCCTCATGTCCATCTCACAGACGCTTCTTCTTTCATCAAAACTCAAGTCAAAGCCTATTGTCAAACAGTTTTCGTTTCATCAGAATTTGAGTTGTTATGCAGCCACGCACACGTGCTAACTTCTCTTTGTGCACTGCTGTCACCTGCTAGAGCCTTACCATAACCCCATCTCTGGAAAATTTGCAGTGTGGTTGAAGGAAAGAAGGGAAAGAGGAACTAAGGTCAAAGGTGTAATATTTTGGAAAATTTTAATCTGGGGTTATCGTGATCAGGGTTATGCTTTGATTCTTGTTACCTTTTAGATGTTGACTTGATATGTGGTTATTTATTGAGTGATATTCGAAGTGGTGGGTTAAGTTTGTTGGGTATGTGTACTTTTCTGCCGTTTTCTTAGTTGGTCAACCTACATGCACAAATGTATATTTCTTGATGGGATATTCAGTTGTGTATGACACAACTACTTGATTCAAAAGGATGGTAGAAATGTTAAACTTTTTTCTTAATCATTTTCCGTGAGGGATTCCTCGTTAATCTTTGACCATTCTTATGCTCTAGTTGTGCTTAAAATTATGCATGTATTGATTTAGAAATACCGGTTGAGGTTAAAATTTTAGATTTATTTTGCAAATCGAATCGGTGGTTAGTTAAATCCCAGTGTACCTAAATGATGGCCTATGCTGAATATTGACTTCACCTTGATAGGTTCGTTGTTTTTCCTGCAATTGTTTGGTTGTAAATCTTATCAGACTATTCTTGTACTTTCCAATTGTCAACAGATTATGGTTTTGGTTCCTTATATGTTAAGTTGTATTGCTTCCGATAAAATTCCATTTAAGCTTTCTTTGTTGTGATTGCACCTGACAGATGGCAGGGAACTTCAGATTCACAATGGATCAGAAGGACATTGTTAGATTCTTGACTACAACTATTGATAGTTTCATTCAAGATAGGTTAATCAACAAAGAGCAAAGAGCTCAGCACAAAGAACAGTGTGCAGAGAGGTTAGCAGCTGAAGAAGGAAGTTGTGATAAGGACACTGAGGTGGAATACTCTGATCAAGCAGTATTAGCAAATCTGGATTGGGGTATTGAAGCCCTTGAAGAAGCTATCAATACCTATAACATGGAAACTAAGCTTGCCAGGCTAGATTATGCTGAGAAGATGTTGCAAGTGTGTGCAATGTTGAATCCTAAGCAAAAGACTGCTGGAGTGCCAAACTACTACCTCTCAGCTTGGGCACACCTCAATCTATCCTACTTATGGAAGTTGAGGAGCAACATTCAAAGTTGTGTTCTCCATGCTCTTGAGATGTTCACAGTTGACCCTTTTTTTTCACGGATTGATTTTGCTCCTGAACTCTGGAAAAACCTGTTTCTTCCACACATGAGCTCAATTGTGGGTTGGTATTCTGAAGAGAGGCATAGGCTTATGATGGAAGTGATGCCGGACTCTAGTGATTTGTCCTTTACAGCTGATTTTGATCGATTTTTTAACGAGTCTTTGATATTTTCTATGCGGCCACATGAGTTAGACAAATTGCAAAAGCTGGAGCAGCTTTATGCAGAATCATTGGATGAAAACACACGACTATACGCAAAATATTATAAGGATTGCATGAATTCTGATTCCACTTCATCAGGCAAGAAGGCAGCTCATATGTTGCCCATTGCTGAGCCACCAAGGACTCCTTTGCATGAGTTGAGTCGGTCTGTTCCTGATTTTGTAAAATTTGGTCCTATTTTGCCCAAGAGTGCGGGGTTCTCTTTGACAACAAGATCTAAAGATGGTGTAAATGAAACAATCAGGTTCGATTTCAAACACAGATTTTAATTTCTTTGAATCTGTGTTCACGTGTCTGTTTGTGTTTTACAATTCAGTACCAAAATGTTTGTTATATTGGTCAACTCTTTAGCTAAAGAGAATTCGACTTACAGTTTATATCGTTTGATTTGAGCCTCATAATATCTTTTCTTTCTGGATTTTGAATTTCAGCAGAGAGAACTCAACTTCCAGCCAATCAAAGGTGGAGAAACCATCCATATGGGGTGCTAAGGTGATGCAAAGATATCCATATGCTTGTTGTTAATAATATAGTTCTTGTGTTTAGATTTTAGAGTAGCATAGTGTATAGGCCTTATGATAAATTATTACATGCAGGAGAGTATCAATGAGGAGGATGAGAATGAAGATGATTCAGATTCTGAGTTTGATGATGCTTCTGTGAATTCAGAAAGAAAAAACAATATTTTATCACAAGGAACGAAGACGGTCAAGGATGAGGATATTGAGCCAAAGGTGCCTCTATCAAACCGTAAGAGTCAGATTCATTCTCCTGATATCTTCTCTCCCTTGGATTCTCCAAAAGCAGGTCCAAATAATTCATCCACAAATCCTGATACAAACCGTAAAAGAGAACCCAAATATCTTCGCTTACTGTCTACTCGTTTGAGGGACTCAACTACTTCTGACTCTTTATCATCATCTCTGGAATTGAGCACTGATCACATTCTCAACTCTGATAAAGAAATAATGGTATGCCGGATAAGATCTATACAATCCCGTTTGTTATTTAGTACTTGTATTGCTCTAGTTCAACTATGTAATGGTTCCTTGGAATATAGGGCTTGAAGAATATTAAGAGGAAAAACAATAACCAAACACCAAGTATGAATAATGACAGTGGGAATAGCCTAGGACTAAATGACAGGTAATCACCATTTTTTGCATTTAAGCTATATTCTGTGATGCTCTTGTGCTAATATATTTGGTTTGCTGTTCCCTTTGTGAAAGTGATGACGAGGAAAATCAAAGCTTCACTACGTTGCCTAAGTTAGAGAAGCTGGCAATTGGATCAAAACCACCTAAAGATTTTGTTTGCCCAATCACAGGTCAGATATTTTGTGATCCTGTGACCCTTGAAACAGGGCAGACATATGAAAGAAAAGCAATTCAAGAATGGCTCAGAACAGGTAACACGACATGCCCCATCACACGACAGCCTCTATCAGCAAATATATTGCCCAAAACAAACTATGTTTTGAAGAGATTGATAACATCATGGAAAGAACAGAATCCCGAACTGGCGCAAGAACTCTCGAATTCTAACACTCCAAGGGGTTCTTCCTGTTCTCCATCTGCAAAAGACTTCCAAATGCTCTCCATTACACAGAGAACAACTGATTCACCAGGTCTGAAGAACAAAGAAAATTATATTAGACAAAGGAGCAACAGATTTATGCGAGTTTCTGTTGCAACATCTCCAACTAGTGTGCTATCTCAAGCTGCAGTAGAAACAATTTTGAATTCCTTGAAACCTTACATTTCAAGTCTTTGTACATCAGAAAACTTGCAAGAATGTGAAGAAGCTGTATTGGAAATAGCAAGATTATGGAAAGATTCAAAGACTGATCCTCAGATTCATGCTTATTTATCAAAGCCAACAATCATAAGTGGTTTGGTGGAAATACTTTCAGCTTCTATGAATAGAGAAGTTTTGAGAACATCAATTTATATACTTTCTGAACTGATTTTTTTAGATGAAAGTGTTGGAGAAACACTTAACAGTGTTGATTCTGATTTTGATTGCTTGGCTACTCTGCTTAAGAACGGTTTAGCTGAGGCTGCTCTTCTTATTTACCAACTAAGGCCAGTTTTTGCTCAGCTTTCGGCACATGAACTTGTACCATCTCTTGTGCAAGTGATTCAGAATGAAAACGAGGCATCAGATGATTTTCAGTTAGTTATAGACCCCAAAGATGCAGCGATAGCAATTCTTGAGCAAATTTTAATTGGAGGGGATGAATATGGCAGGTCCCTTAATGCTTTGAGTGTTATTTCTGAAAATGGAATTCCATGCTTAGCGAAGTATCTAGAGAGGATGGAGGGAAGGAGGTGTGTTGTTTCCATACTTTTGTGTTGTATGCAAGCTGAAAAAGGTTGCAAGAGTTTGATAGCCAACACAATTGAATTGTCTCCTGTCCTTGAATTATTTCACGCTGGAAATGATAGTGTGCGAGGCATCTGCGTGGAGTTTCTCTCAGAACTGGTTCAACTGAATAGGTGAGGTAGAAGCTTGTTTATCACAAGCCAAATCTTCTTTTCTCTTCAGCTATTTACTCTCAAACGAAAATGCCATTGTTTTTATCTTGTTCAGTATTTTTATATGCATAACTAGAGTCCAGTCCCTATATTCTATCCCTTACAAAATAATAGAAACATGTATTATAGAAACTAGAGTAATGTTCACTATGCATTTAACGAAAGAGGTTAAAGGACGAAAAAAGACTATTTAACCTATTATTTTTTATGGCATTACAGAAGGACAGTCTGCAACCAGATATTACAGACAATCAAGGATGAAGGAGCATTTAGTACGATGCATACGTTTCTTGTATATCTTCAGATGGCTCCAATGGAGCATCAACTTGCTGTTGCTAGTCTTCTTCTTCAGATTGATCTTCTGGTTAACCTTTTGAGATTACTTCTTGTTACTAAGATGTAATTCTCCTGTTTACTTCCTATATTTATTTTGTTGTCAAATCTTCAGGTTGAGCCACGGAAGATGAGCATTTACAGGGAAGAAGCGATAGAGATACTTATAGAAGCACTATGGCAAAAGGATTTCTCAAATACTCAAATGAAGGCTTTGGATGCTTTACTATTTCTTATTGGACAAGTAACCACCTCTGGAAAGTCGTACACTGAAGCTTGGTTACTCAAGATTGCAGGATTTGATCAACCTTACAATGCTTTACTTAAGCCTGGCCAGTTGGGACAGTATGACAATGAATCAATGGAAACAATGGTTTGGGACTACGTGGCATTGATTGATGTTTGGGTTTTATTGATTATTGATCTCTCTCCATTCTAACAGATTTTTATTATGTAGGAGGATGAAAAAGATGCTATGAACTCTTGGCAGAAAAGGGTAGCTTTTGTACTTTGCAACCATGAAAATGGTTCAATATTTCAAGCTTTGGAAGAATGCCTAAGGAGTAATTCTTTAAAGATGGCAAAATCGTGCCTTGTTCTTGTCGCATGGCTCACACACATGCTCAATACTCTTCCTGATACCGGCATAAAGAATGTTGCTCGCAAATCCTTGCTTGAAGAACTTATGAATGTCCTGCTATCATCTAAGAACCTGGAGGAGATGATATTGGCTAGCCTAGCCTTGAAAACTTTCATTGGTGATCCAAGTAGGTTTATTTACTCTTAGTCGTAGACATTATCTTTTAGTTCTATACAAAGGATTACTAAATGGGAAAACGGTCAATGTTTCAGTTACTCAAGAAGCACTTAGAGCTTATGCTAAAAGAATCTATAGAACCATGAGGAAGCTAAAGAGATATTCAACAGTAGCAGTTGATATTACGAAAGCTTTACTAAACTTAAACTCTATTGATGTGGTGAGTAGAATGGTAATTTGGAATATAGTTCAATTCTTTTAATATAAATCTGTTTAGAAAAATAACTATTTTAATTCTCTATTTTATAGACAGAGTTGTGGAGTTGTAAGGAAGTTGTGGAGTTAGATTTGAGTTCAAATGGAGAGGTGCTTTCTTTGCACTACATGAATGGTCAGGTCTTGAGTGGACACTCTGATGGAACTATCAAGGTAGATTGTCCTAACAATTAGAAACGATGTGGTTGTGTTGTGTGCCTATGTCTCGCTATTTGTCTTAACAATGTCACTTGGTACCGTCTTACTAGGTATGGGATGCAAGAAAGAGAATACCAAGAGTGATTCAAGAAACTCATGAGCACACAAAAGCTGTAACATCTCTATGTTCTTCAGATGATAGACTATACAGTGGTTCCTTAGACAAAACCATCCGGGTAATCTATCTTACTATCACAAGAAAAACTGGTCTGATACTTGGTTACCCAATATTTTATTTTGTTGCACACACGAATTAAAAATGTAGCTAAGATTTGAGGTGATGAGTGGCTCTTTTGTTTGGCATGTTTACATCTTTCAACATTTCTTCACTTCAAATCAAACTTGTTGATAAGCAGCTAAGAGTAAAGTGTACTATCCCAAACTAAGATTGTGAGTGAAGTTTAATAGAATAAGTAAACATAAATGAATGTCCTTGACATAGGAAAAGCCCTGAATTCGTTTGTGTTGAAAACTGTAGAAGAGAGATGCCATTAACATCTTGAATGAACAGATTTTATGATCAACTACATAATGCATCTTTTTGTTGACCCTAGCTTAATTATAGTATCGAATATGCACCACTGAATGATACTGCTGAAGTACAGGTTTGGACAATCAAACCAGATGAGATTAAATGTATAGATGTTCATGACGTAAAGGAGCCGGTGTATGAGCTGACAGCCAATGCCAAATTGGCATGCTATGTATCTCAAGGAAGTGGAACGCCACCCATTTAAAATTTTACTTCAGTTAAGTTGTAAAGTAGTTGCGTTCTCGCGCTAAAAGATACATGCTTTGTATGTGGTGAAAACAGTTGAACAGACAAGGGGGCACTCTTTTCCCTAAGGAGGGTTTTTAACGAGGCCACCCAATTAAAGAAAAAATTTCCAGCATGTCAAGTGTGCGGAAGTATTAAAGTTAAAATCCTCCTTGCCCCAGGTGCAAGTGCAGGTGATCGGTTAGGCCTTACTTGCCCTAGGCGCAAGTATTGGCACCGATCTAAGTCTTCCTCACCCCAGGTGTGAGCGCAGGCAGCTAAGGGTTTGAAAAGCCAGGGGTGCTAGTAAGACCAAGGGAGGGAAAGGAAAGATTTTGACAAATGTCCTTACCCACCTGGCATACACCAATATTGGCCCAGTAAGGCTCTTAGTCCGAAACCCTCTTCACCCCAGGAGTGAGGCAGGGAATGAACGACTCAATACGTCGAAGGGTGATGACCTTGGGGAAAGTAAGAGGGGTTAGCGAGAAACACTTTTCTTTCCCCAAAACGAGGCATCACCTCGAGCGATCGATGTCAAAGTCCTCTATGCACTTAGCGCTAGAGCGACAGAGAAGCTAAGTGAAGACCAAAGAACGATCACTGATGAGTCGTCAGTGATTGGTTAGTGGTGCAAAGCAGCGCACAAGAACTGTTAAACACAAAGCTAAGGGAGTAGCTAGTCGTGATCAAGTAGAGGCCAAGATCAAAGGAGGCAGATCGCGCTAGGCCTAAGCTGGTTAACACTTAGTCATGTGCAAAGGGAAAGACAAAGCTTAAGATCGCGCCGAACCTAAGCTAGCTAACAGTTAGTCGTGTGCATAAAGAAAGGTGAAGCTCAAGAAGAATACAAGAGAATAAGCTTATACAAATTGAGAGTATATATTCACAACCAAGTCTTATACAAATTCTGAGTACTAAGAAAAGTTGTGCAGAAGTAAAAATTTACAAGAAAGAGAAGAGATCAAGGGGCAGGTGGGGTGAGCTTTCCATCTACCACTTCGTGATAAATGTTGAATTGCGAGAGGTCCAAATCTGGGAGAACGCATCGGATTTGCTCGAGTGCCAGCTCGAATCCGTCAGTAAGGGCATCAGCACCCACGTTCATCAGATCAGCTTTCTCTGCCTCCAGTCTTTGCTTCGAGGCCTCCGCAGCATTTCTCTCAGTGGTAAGGGCAGCAAGGGAGGAGGTAGCTTCTTCCAGTTGGCCCTTGGCTTCACACAGTTTGCCCACCACCTCCTCAAGCCTCTTCTCTCCAGCAGCGGCCGCTTCTTTGGTGGACTCGAGCTCCCCCGCTAGTTGAGAGTTCAGTTGGCGTAGAGAAGAGGTCTCAGCCCGTAGCTCCACCACCGCGCAGTCCAGAGAGTTAACAGTTTGCCCCATCAAGATCTCTGTCTTGATGGTCTCTTGGACCTGCGCTAGGTACTCCCTCCTAGCTTTTTCCACCATGCCCCGCATCAGTTCTACAGACCCTTGGGCAGCTTCAAAGTCACTTCGCAGTGACTCCTTGTCGTGCTCAAGCTCCTTCACCCTCTTCTCCAAGGCTATTTGCTTGTGGTGCTGGGTGGAAAACTCCAAAGAGAGCACCATCTGCCTGGCCAGGTGCATGTCCACCTCATCACCATTCCATTCGACGAGCTCTCGGTTGCTGATAAACTGTCGAACCAAGGTGATGACCCTGCTAAAGTTCTCGTGGCTAGCTCCAGAGGCGCTTGGTCGCAAGCTGGAGCCACCACATTCAGCAGTTGGAGTGGAGGTTGGCAGTGGTGGCGGGAGACCCCCCGGATGAGTGGAAGCGCCCCCAGCAGGAGGAGCGGATGGACCAAGAGATTGGCCTGCTGGGGGAGGAGATGACGGTCGAGAAGATGGAGGCGGTTGTTGACAGGGAGAAGGAAGGCATGTGGGCTCTGGGGCAGGTTGAGTAGAGGGAGGAGGGGGTGAACCTTCCTCTACCTCCACCACCTCGATCTCCCCAGGCTGGAGAGATGAGGCCCCCTCAACCGCTGGCAATTTCCTCTGGCGGTGTATAAGAGGGGAGCCAAAGCTTTCCTCTTCGGTTGAGGGTGCAGCAGCAACAGGTGAAGTAGAGGCCTTCACCAATCTTCTTTTCTTCCTTCCCTGCTCGGGGCCTCCAGCTGGCGCGACCGAGAGAGGGAGGGCTGCAATGGGCTCTGTGGTAGAAGAAGAGGAGCCAGTTCCCTTGGTCCCCCGAAGCTTGGCAAGCTCCAGCAAGGCTTGCCTCCTGTCTTTCCCTGACATTGAATCTACATAGATGAGAAAAGGAAAAGTTAGATGGCCAAGTTACGCAAGTCAAAATATATACAAGCATGCATGAGAAGGTGCAAGTATCCTAAGAGGTGGAAGAAAAAGAGCTACCTATGTATTTTTTCAGAGCCACCACATCAAACTCCTCTTTGATGAGGTGAGCAGAGTTATACTTGGCCCCCAGGAACAGCCCACATAGCTCGCGCTCGTAGGGGGCCATGACTTCAAGGTCCCTGGGTTTCTTGAATTCAACCCCAGGAACCCAGTAGAGGGGGTACCCCTCGAGCAGGTTTGGACTTTGTGGGGTGGCAGATATCATGTAGAACCTGCCTTTCCAGTCTTTGAAGGATTGCTGGTATAGGCCCAGGAGCACCCGTCCAGCAACCCCGTTCAGGCTAACCCAGGACCTGTCCCCAGGATTCTTCGCCTCGAAGAAATAGAGGAACACATCCACGGAGGCGTTGTGCCCGAAGTAGTTACAGAGAATCTAGAATGCCCGGATGAAAGCCCAGGCATTTGGATGGAGTTGGCAGGGCGCGACGTTCAACTCCATCATCAGCTCCTTCTCGAAAAAGGTGAATGGCAGGCGTAGCTTCAACCTTTTGAAGATGGCGGAGTAGACGAAGACGAAGGGCACCCCATTGGTGGCCCTATCGTCCGCGCAGATGGGCATCCCTCGAGGAGGGATGCGGACTTGGATGTTGAAATCGTTTTCCCTGCCTATGGCGCACGAAGGTTCATCCGGGTCATGGCTCAGAAGGGAGGTGAGATGACCCTGTGGTAGCAGGGTGGATGTTTCGGCCAGCAACGCCAGGGGGGCCCAGTCTAAGACCTTGGCGTTGTCATGGTAGGAGGTGGCAACAGGCAGTGGTGGAGCTGGCGCACTCGCGGAAGGCTGTGCACCAGAAGATGAGGCAATAATGCGCGCGATTTGTTTCAAGCGAGCCATCGCGAGATAGCTGCAAATGGAGGAAAAACGAAAGGTCAGAATGAATGGAAGAAGAGGGAATGATGAATGGTTCGGTGAAAACAGAGAAGGGGAAGGAGAAAGAGATGCCCAAGTGAAAAAAGGAGGAAGGAGAAGCAGAAATCAGGGCAAGAACGCGAAAAAACCCTAGCGCGGGTCGAGAGAGGGAAAATAGAGAAGATGAATGCATGATAACGAGAAAGATAAATGCAATCTGTAAAGATGACCTAAATAGACCCAGGAAGAAGAAAAACCATACCTTTGGATGATCGCAAGAGGTTTGGAAGCAGAAAACTTGAAGAAAGATGGGTGCGCAGAGAAAGAGTTCGCAGGAAGTCTAAGAGTCGATTGAAGAAGATGAAGGAACAGTGAAGGTGCGCGCCAATTTGAATAAGAGAAGCGCTAGCGGCACACCACGCTGGCCGTCGATGGGGCCACGCGTCGCAAGATTAAAGAAGGGAGTCCAAACGTTAAAGAAGCAGCACGTGAGGTAGCACGTGATGCGGTCCCACTTGCCACGTGGACTGAGGGCACGACCACTTAGTCTCTTCGCCGAGAACGAGTTCACGACTCGAGACTGGGGGGCTTGTGATCCGATCGGTCATCGGTAGTCAATGACATCAGCAGCAGAGAACCACATGGACCACTCGCAGGGTGACACGTGGACCAGGTGACAGAGAGATCAGGGAGACGATCGCCAAGAGCGGTGATCGGGGGGTCCGTAACCAAGGGACCACCGACAGATCAGGCGGCAGAGAGGTCAGGGGACAGATCACCCAGTACGGTGATCGGTGGTCAGTAACCGAGTGGCCACCAACAGACCAGTTCCCATACGAACGCCTGGGGGCAGAACGCGAGAAGCAATAGAGCACTGATCAGTCATCGGGGTCTCGTGTTACACGCAGTTAAACTGGGACTGAGGTTCCCAGCGAGAGCGTTACGCATAGACCTCGCATGAGCACATCTCAGGAAATCGTGCACGAGAGTGGCCTGAGGGAACTAGTAAACCAGTCAGTGATTGGTGATTCCCTCAACCCATTACGTGCGCGATACCGTGAAGGGTAAGCCGTTATGCAGAGGGCAACGCTCGGTGAGTGTGCCTAGACCAGCCACACCCAGCGTTCTCCTCAGAGTATGCGACTTACCCAGATGGGAGAAATATCCTAAGTTACTCCGCAAGGGAATAACTTAGGGGCACAAGGAGAAGCGCTAGAGCCCTTCCAGTAAGTGACACGTGTGTGGTTAGATGTGAGTTGCATGCCTCCACGTGTCATCATCTGAGAAGGGTGCGGTCCAGATAAAGGTGCACTCCGTACCACTAAGGGTACAGACAGGCGCAGCCAAGCGCAGAGACGCGCAGACGCGCACAGACTCTCGCACCCACACTCTACTGATTCTGGAGGTACATTGTCTCAGAAAAGCATAACAAGGTTCTGACACATGCCAGAAAGCATAACAGAATTCTGTTAGGCCCAAATACAGAGAGAGACATAAAAGAGAATCAGGGAGGGATTGAGGGAGATACGAGAAAAAAGAGAGCAAGAGTTTTTCACACACACTACTAGTTTTTCTCATTTGGTGGTTTTGTGGTCTAACTTGATCGTCGGAGTGCAAACGGCCGCTAGAGGCGCCGTCTGTGTGTTTTGCAGGTCACGTTTGGAGATCCAAGAGAAGGTTCTGAGGGTGATTTCGCAGAGAACACAGTCGTGTAGACGGGTCAGAGAGTGCTACAAAGCGATTCCTCCACGTTCGAGTTTTCGGCAGGATCAATTTCATTAAACATAAAAAAAAAATAAAACTTTACTATTAAAGTCTTAAGGTCAACATTGAAAACATTTGACTTTTAAATCATTAAAAAAACTTTAGTATTTTCAGTCAGTTGAAAAAATCAACCTGTTAAAATACTTTACTAATGACACAAGGCTTTAGTTTAAGTGATTTTAATCAATTAAGCTGGTATGAGTGGTAGCTTTTATGGTTTCATCAATGAAACTTATCTTCTTCTTTGAAATGAGGCTCATTGGAAATAAATGAGACCAATGATGATAACATGGTAAGGTGAAAAAAGATCTTGTGAGGGATATCAACAACTTCACCCATGGATAAATATAGCAACTAGAGCTTTGATATCATATTAAGAAGTGAACTTTAAGCCTAACTCAACCTTATAAAACAAACTTATAAAGTGAAGTTTGCATAAACTTATATATTATGAAATGTCCTTATCTCTAGTTGACGTGAGATCTCCAATATCTCTCTAAATGATTCAACATTCTAGCAGACTTATCCAAATTTACTCTTAACATCCAAAGATTCCATTGGGTTAGCATCATGTTAATTGCTTTTAGAATGTATTTGGTATAGCAAAATTACATTTCTGAATGCATGTTGAACCCAAACCTCCTTTCACATTAGATTGACAATCAATGTGACTGAGCACACAGTCTGTATATGTCATCAACTTGGCTTGCCACCACCGCTTATAGGCCTAAGTTCTATCATCGTTTGGTTTGAGAAAAAATTCACTATCTTGGTTTTCTGTTTTGACTTTCAATTTACGAAGCTCGGACACAGTAGGAATGTGCTATTTTCGCATTTCCGACATACCACTGACACAGTCATTTGACCGAAGCGTGCATGACACGATTTCAGACACATCTTTGTGGGCCAGACATAGTCCTATTTCTGAACATGCCAGAGAAACACGATCTACTTCTTGAACACACAGGAGAGGAGAGGACACAATCCACACACAAAATCTCAAACAAATCATTTTAATTAAAAATTATAAAAAATCTTAAGAAAATCTATTATAATTTTTTAGAAAAAAGAAAAAATAATGAACAAATAATATATTTTTTCCTTAAAAATATTTATAAGATGAAAAATACACTCTATAAATCATATAAAAATTATAAAAACAAATAACAAAATAGTTACACTCTATTAAAACCTTAGTAGGAACGTGACGTAGAGTAGCACAACATTGTGATATGGTGGTTGCTCAGTTGCAAGTTCGCAAAAGAAGAAGAGGAAAAACAGAAGAAGAAAAAAGAATACATAAGAAGAAGAAAAGCTATTAAGATAACTGGGTAAGATGGGTAAGGGAAGTGGAAACGATTTCTCGTCGTTCTTCTTCTCTAACTTTCCGCATGGGCTTGGTGAGAAGGATATGATTAAGGTTTTCCAAAAATGGGCAAGGGTGAAGGACGTTTTTATCACAAGAAGATTAAACAAATGGGGGAAGAGGTTTGGTTTCGTGAGGTTTTTCGGTGTTAGAGATGAAAGGAGCCTAGAGAGAGATCTAGACCAGATCTACATTGGAAGTAGGAAACTGTATGTAAACATTCCGAAATATAGTAGAAATCAGTTTGGTCCAAAAAAGGAGGAGAGGAGGGCGTCGTGGAAAATGCCAAGAGAACGTCAGGTGATAACAAGGAAGAGCGATACGAAGGAAGATGAGACCGTTAGGAAACATGGAGGCAAGGAGATTTGGGTGGAGAAGAGTGGAAAGAGAACTTATGCTGAAAATCTGATTATAGCCCGAGAAGGCATCCAGGAAACACAGCAGCTTGCACCCTGCGGCACTATCAACCAGGGCATCAATGCTTGGTAAAGGATACGAATCCTTTGGGCAAGCTTTGTTCAGATCGGTGAAATCGACGCACATGCGCCATTTCCCGTTACTCTTCTTCACCAGTACGACATTTGCCAACCATTCAGGGTACTGGACTTCCCTGATGTGGCCTGCAGCGAGGAGTTTCTGTGTTTCGTCCCTGATCGCCTGCCTCCTCTCCTCATTGAATTTTCTTCTCCTTTGTCGCACCGGTCTCACCATGTTGTCCATCGCCAGATGATGGCACAAGAAGTCGGGATCGATCCCGGGCATGTCCGAAGCGGACCAAGCAAACGCGTCCAGATGCCGCTCAATCACCTTGGCGATCTGGTCCTGGAGATCGACCTCCAGAGATCTTCCGAGCTTGAAGATTTTCCCTCCGATCTCCTTCTCGAGCCACTGCTCAACAGGTTTGGGCCTGGATTCTCTGGCGATCACCGCCCTGGCGATTCCCTGTTCCCTTGCTTCCTCGGGGCGATTCCGCGCCTCTTCCTCCTCCAGGCCAGCATTCCTCTCCCCCAGCTCAGCGTCCACCATCTCTACATCCCTTCCGGCGGCCTCCTCTGTTACCGGCGGTCTGGGCTTCACACCGGGAGGTGGGGTGGTTGTTACATAACTCACTGATCTTTTGTTTTTCAAGCTATTCTCATAGCACCTTTTCGCTTCTTTCTGATCAGACTTGATCGTGATCACCACCCCTTCCATGGACGGCAACTTCACCTTCATGTGTCGAGTCGACGGAATGGCGCCTATCCTGTTAAGAGTGGGCCTTCCCAACAGGATGTTATATGCTGAAGGGGCGTTTACGATGAGGTACTTGATTTTCTCCGTCCTCGACCCAGCCTCATCTGTAAACGTGGTTCTCAGCTCAATGTACCCCCTGACCTCCACCTGGTCACCAGCGAACCCATATAAGCACCCTCCATAGGGCCTTAGCTGGTCAAGGGGCAATTCCAGCTGCGTGAAAGTCGGTCAGAACATCACGTCTGTCGAGCTTCCTTGGTCCACCAGAACTCTGTGGACCTTCCTCCCTGCTGTGACCAACGAAATGACTATGGGATCGTTGTCATGAGGCACAACGTCCCGAAGATCCTGCTTGGTGAACGTAATATCCACTTCCGGCGAGTGATCTTCAAACATGTCCACTGTCATCACCGATCGCGCATACTTTTTCCTCTGCGATGCAGTGCATCCACCACCTGAGAAACCCCCTGCAATGGTGTGGATCTCCCCGTGGATAGGCATCTCGTGTTGCTGGGCTTCTCCACCTGCTGGCTGGGAACTCGACGCTCCCCCCGTCCTTCTATCCAGCAGATAGTCATTTAGGAACCCGCTCTTAACCAGATCGTCGAGCTGATACCCCAAAGACAAACACGAGTCCAAGGTGTGGCCAAAACATTGGTGGAACTCGCACCAGGCGTCCGGCTTTGACCCCAGCACCTTGTCACCCACCTTCTCGGGCGCCTTCAACCTAGCAGATATGTTAGGGATAGCGATCAGGTCCGCTAGTCCCATGACAAATTTGTGCTTAGGCGGGCGATTGTACTCCCAGCGTGCTGGTTGCTGGCGTGATGGTTGTTGGCGCGCTTGGCTTCTTCCCTTGTTTCTCCTGTCGTAAGGATGGCGAGTCCTCTGGTCTTTTCTGGCCGCCGTCGCCGTTTCCAGCACCCTCTGCGGCTGGATCCTGGTCTGGGCGCGTGGCCTGGCGGGAGCCACGCTGCCTCTCTTCTCGGCGACTTCACTCTCGTCGGCGATGTGGGCCACCGCAAGTCGCCTGACTTCAGCAAACGTCGCGGGATGAGCCCTAATCAAGGCCTCGCAGAATGGCCCTGGCTGCACGCCCTTCTTGAAGGCATAGATCAGCATTTCTTCATCCTTGGCCGGCGATCTGACCATCTGCGCTCCGAAGCGATTGAGGTAGTCTCTGAGGGACTCCCCATGGTATTGCCTTATATCAAACAGATCATAGGACACCCTGGGCGGTGCCTTATTCACAATGTACTGCTCGACAAAGATTTTCGAGAACTGTTGAAAATTGGTTATGTGGCAGTTAGGCAGGCTCACAAACCACTCCATCGCCGTTCCCTAGAGCGTACTCACGAACATCTTGCAGTAGACGGCGTCTGACCCTCCCGACAGCATCATCTGCGTGTGGAACGTGGTCAGGTGAGCCTCTGGATCCTCCACGCCGGTAAAGACAGCCTTAACCGGAACCACGCTCGTGGGAATAGGCGTGTCGGTAATCGCCTGAACAAAAGGCATTGGGAAGACACGAGGTGGCGTCGACGGCGCCACCTCTTCAGCAGAAGAACGTCCTTGCTGCTCCTGAAGAGCTCGACGCAGCTCCTCAGTTACCTTGCTGAGCTCCTCGTTCCTGGCGCGAGAGGCGACCAGGTCTTCATGTATCCTCGCCTGCTCTACGCGCGAGGCTTCCACAGTTGCCTGCAACGAACGCATCATTTCTGCCATCTGCGCCATGGTCATGGCGGCGTCGCCTTCAGCAGCGACAAGCGCCACGGGACTGGAACGATTGCTTCTCATTTTTCTCATTAACTTCAGCGAACCACAAGAATACAGCAAACAACGCTTCAACCACGATCGAATCACCGATCAATCGGAGAAAACTCAAGAACTGCGCAAGAACTCTAGAACACCGCAAACCTTCGAAGAAAACCACAACTTCACCAAAAACCACCGTTTTCCCGCAGACAACCAAACAAGCGAAAGAACTCGAACTTCCACCAAACAGATTGCGCGCAAGCAACAGAAGACCTCACTCCACCGATCGAAAGCCAAACAAACGGTACAAAACGCAAACTCACCGAACGAAATTCATGCAAACCGTGAACGATGGTTGCACCAGCACACAACCACGCAGAAAACTTCGTAAACCTCCAAGAACCCACGCTGTGGATGGGAGCAAGTTTTACACGGCCCCACGGTGGGCGCCTGATGATCCTGCCTGTTGACCGGAACGCTGGAGAATGCCTCGTCAAAGGATCGACGTGCGCACCGCTTCTCACCTCCGTTCCTTTCCGGGATCTACTTCAAGAACCTGCAAAGAAACAATACGGCGCCGCTGCGGCCGATCGCACTCCGACGCTCAAGTCAGTGACGGTATCACCAAATACTAAGAACAAGAACCGTGCAAATCCTCTCTCACAATCAACTCTATCACTCGCAAGCGTAAAGTGTATGAACTGAACGTGCGTACCTCAGAAAGTTCGTTAAGAGCTCTTATATACCTGGTGGTTTTCTCTCTCCTGGCAGTTACAGACTTGGACACGTGGCTCGTATCCAACTGTACACGTGCCATCATCTTGAGGCTCCCTGACTTGGCGCTGCTTCTACTCTCATTTTGGCTAAGTTACTTATGCATGGTACTACCCAGTGCATAGCTAACTTAGGAGTGCGATCTCTACTGGAACTGGCGAGTTAGGGGTTTTCATACACCTTCCCTGTGGTCTCGCCGGCCGCCTTCATAACCTGCTGCTTCTCCTTCATCTTCGGCGATGTGCTTGCTCTGGCGATCTCCTATGCCTAGGTCGCCTGAATCTACATCTGGCGACTTGATCTTTAACCTGTCGATCGCCTAGTCTGGTAAGCTGGAAATCGGAACACGCCAACTTAACAACTGGCGACTACACGTGCCCCCCGACTTCCTTCCCTTCTGCCAACCTGGCGCCTTGTCAACACGCCTATACTGTAAGAGGATGCCACGTCATCACACCCGACCACCAGGGCGGTACACAAATCGTAATGCAAGAAGTAATATATCAGGTACAACAAACTACTCACCTCTCATTATTGATTTCTATATGATTTGTATTTGTATTTGTATTCTTATATTTTGTATACATTTGTATATCATATGAATATAAAATCTTAAATCCAGTTCAAACAACGTCTGAGTGAAAAAATTAAAGTTATGTTACAAGGTGAATAAGTTTTTTGTATGCGATATTTTTTTTTGACAATGTAGCACAGTGAGAAAATTAAATGGCAGATATATGATGTTACACTTGAGGTTAAAATGACTCTAAATCATTAATATTCACCATTATTCTCATGAACTTATATATTATTTTTCTAACGAGTTGTTGTATGGAGTATTTTACGTGATTTAATCATTTTGACAGTTATCGTAGATCAACATAATTCACAAAATGCAGGAATGAAAAGGAAAACTATACTTGCTTCGAAAATAATGAAGAAGAAACAAAAAGTTTCAAGAACTAGCATTGAAGGTGAAACTGAAAATTATTCACAACTGTCAACACTTGAGTTCAATATGACTCAAAAAATATCAGGTATAATAAGTTTTATCCCAAACATATTCAATATCTCTTTGTTTGTTGTGCAATAACAAATATAAAATAAGTAAGTATCCAAATGTGTAATTTATATTACAAATCATATTTCATATATAATTGTATATAAGTATAAGTGTATATAGATTTGTATCTACAATCATTGTCGTTTAATTAATTAATTAATTTATATTGAATAAATGCAACTGATAACAGGTTGAATAGGATACCTTTATCTGGGATAAGCAATGGTAAGGTTAACTCATATATATTGTTTTTCAACATGTTGTTGTAGGGAGTATTTATACTAATTATTTGTTTTTTACGTGATGTAACTACTTTTACAGTTAGCCTAGATAAACAAAATTCACGAAATGCAAGAATGAAAAGGAAACTTATACTTGCGCAGAAATCAATGAAGATCAAACAAAAAGTATCAAATACTAGCAATGGAGGTGAAAGTGAAATTTTTTCACAATTGTCGACAATTGAGATCAATATCAGTCAAAGCATGTCAGGTACGATAGGTTTAATGCAATAAATATTCACTATGTCTTTCTTTGTTGTGCAATAAGTGTATATAAGTAAGTACCCAAAGGTGTAATTTTTATTACAAGTCATATTTCAGCTATAAGTGTGTATAGAATTGTAATTGAATTAATTCGTCATTGAAATAATTCATTGATTTATATTCGATAAATGTAGCTGATAACACTTTCAATTGATTACCGTTATCTGACATAAACAATGGTAAGTGTAACTTATATAATTTTTTTCCAACATGTTGTATGGATTATTTGTACTAATTATTTAGTTTTCACGTGATGTAATCTTTTTTACCGTTATAGTAGATAAACATGATTCACGAAATGCAACAATGAAGAGTTATATAGTTGAGCAGAAATCAATGAAAAAGAAAGAAATAGTCTCAAAACTACCCACCTCTCATTATTGATTTCGATATGATTTGTATTTGTATATTTATATTTTGTATACATTTTTATATCATATGAATATAAAATCTTAATTTAAGTTCAAACAACGTCTGAGTGAAAAAATTACAGTTATGTTACAAGGTGAATAATTTTTTTGTATGGGGTCTTTTTTTTTTACAATGTAGCACAGTGAGAAAATAAAATGGCAGATATATGATGTTAACACTTGAGGTTAAAATGACTCTAAATTATTAATATTCACCTTATTCTCATGAACTTATATACTTTTTTGTAACGTGTTGTTGTATGGAGTATTTTATGTGATTTAAACATTTTGACAGTTATTGTAGATAAACATAATTCACAAAATGCAGGAATGAAAAGGAAAACTATACTTGCTCCGAAAATAATGAAGAAGAAACAAAAAGTGTCAAGAACTAGCATTGAAGGTGAAACTGAAAATTATTCACAATTGTCAACAGTTGAGTTCAATATGACTCAAAACATAACGATAAGTTTTATCCCAAACATATTCAAATTTATTTATCACAATTACGTGCAACGTAAACGGACCTGAAGTACGTGATTTAGTTTCCTCAAAAGGTTGTGCAGCATCTGAAAGACCCGACATTGTGTGTAGGGTATTTAGAATAAAGTTGGATCAAATGATGACTGATTTAAAAAAAATGAATTCATTAGCAAAGTTAATGCGGGTAATTTTTATTTTTTTTTGCGTCTCATACATATTACTATTATTTCATAAGTTATGAGATCTAATGTTCAATTCCTTTACTAATGTAGGCATGTACACAGTTGAATTTCAAAAAAGGGGATTACCACATGCACATATATTATTGTGGTTAGACAGTGCAAGTAAGTTGTTAAATCCCAGAGACATTGATAAAGTAATTTCAGCTGAATTACCTCATGCAGAATTGTATCCTAAATTGGCAAAGACAGTTAATGCATTCATGATACATGGACTGTGTGGTCCCGCTAGGTTTAGCTCACCTTACATGAAAGGAGGTAGATGTTCTAAATTTTATCCCAAAATATTTACATTGAGCACTACTATTGATCAAGATGGTTATCCATGTTATAGACGTAGAGATATTGGTATATTCATATAAAAGAATGGGATTAAATTAGATAATAGAAATGTTGTCCCATATAATCCATTGCTTATCATGAGATATCAAGGCCATGTTAATAAGGAATATTGCAACAAATCCAACTCAATCAAGTATTTGTTTAAATACGTCAACAAAGGTCCTGATATGGCAAGTCTTAAAATCACAAAGTCTGATGAAGACTCAGTTATAGATGAGATACAACAATTCTATGATTGCAAATACATATCTCCATGCGAAGCAACTTGGAAAATATTTGGGTTTGATATTCATCATAGATGGCCTCCTGTTCAAATATTAACCTTCCATTTATTCTGTGAGCAAGTTGTGCTATTTAAAGATGATGATGAAATTGATGATGTCTTGAAGAATAATGAAAACAAGAATACTATGTTCTTAGCTTGGTTTGAGGCTAATAAGAAATATGTTGAAGGGAGAACTCTGATGTATGCTGATTTCCCTACCAAATTTGTTTGGATGGCTTAACAAAGAGAATGGAAACCAAGAAAAAACTAATTTAGCATTGGAAGACTTACCTTTGTCCCTCCAGGCTCAGGTGAATTGTATTATTTGAGGATATTGCTAACAAATCAAACAGGTTGTACTGATTATGACAGCATAAAAACTGTTAATAGCGTAACTTATAAGACGTATCAAGAAGCTTGCTTTACAATGGGCCTATTGGCCGATGATAGAGAATTTATTGATACAATTAAAGAATCTAGTTGTATTGCTTCTGCACAACAACTGAGAACTTTGTTTGTTACGCTGTTAATGATGAATACAGTGACTAAGCCTGATGAAGTATGGAGATGTACTTGGAAGTTACTATGTGATGATGTTGTATACAAAAAAAGGAGAGAGATTAACTTACCAGGTATAAACGAAATGCTTATGTCAAAGTTAAATTATAATTCAAAGCTATGTAATTTCTGCTTATATTTGTATGCTTTAAATCAAATGTCTAATATAATGTTTTTTCCAGGCCTTCATATTGACGATTCTGAATTGCATAATATTTGTCTTTGACAAATAGATGAATTATTAGTTTCAAATGGTAAGTCTTTAAAGGATTTCAGTTGTCTACCTCAGCCTATTCGATCAAATTCATATATTTTGGAAAATAGATTTCTTATTGATGAACTCAGTTATGACAGAACAACCATGTCTGAAATGCATGAATCACTATATACATGTCTTACTGCTGAACAACTGAATGTATATGAAAATATAATGATAGTAGTACATAATCAAGAAGGAGGTTTTTTTTTCTTATATGGATATGGTGGAACAGGAAAAACATTTATGTGGAAGACATTGTCCAGTGGAATCAGATCTACAGGAATGATAGTATTAAATGTTGCTTCAAGTAGGATTGCTTCTTTATTGCTTCTTGGTGGAAAAACAACTCATTCTACCTTTTGTATTCCACTAATTATAAATGAGGAATCAACTTGTAACATAATTCATGGAAGTCTTCGTTCTAAGTTATTGATTGAGACAGTTGATTATATGGGATGAAGCTCCAATGATGAACAGGTTGTGTTTTGAGGCATCCGATAGAACATTAAGAGATATTATGAAGGTTGTAGATGAATAGAACAGTAAGAAGCCTTTTGGTCAGAATGTTGTTGTTCTGGGAGGTGATTTTAGGTAAATTCTGCCTGTTGTCAAAAAGGGATCAAGATACAACATTGTAAAGGCAGCTATAAACTACTCTGAATTATGGAAACACTGCAAAGTTTTTACACTCTTAGTGATGTGATTCCACTAGCACAATTAGAATGATTCTTGACATTCTTAGGAATCATCTTGAGTTGGTTAAGAGCTAGGCACTTTATCATAGAAATGGATCAAGGTTCTATGAACAAGAACTCACCAAAACTAGTGCCAAAACACAAACTCATATAGAAGATCCAATTATTGTCAAATTGAACCAACAAAAAGAGGTAAAACTTAAATCCACCGAATAGAATTGGAAGGGAAGCAAACTGAACCGAACAAAATGTAAAAGAAAGGCATAGAACTGAAAATACTTGCTGGAAAAAGAAAAGTACCGAACCAAACACAAAGAAAAAATAAGAACAGCTGCTGGAAAACTTAAAAACCGAACCAAAAACAACAAGGAAACAAGCTAAGACAAGGAATTAACAAAGAAGAAAGGAAGGAGAAGAGAATTGCTCATGAAGATGGATGAATGATGAATGATCACGCCACTAGAAGTGTGGTTGCTCCTAGATGAGTGTGCTGCCGCCACTTGAGGACACCATGGATCCTTCAAGATAAGACTAGAGAAGAAGGCTCAAAAGCTCTCCAATGCTCACTCCAATTTTGAGTATAGTTTCTTTAGATAAATTCCAATCTGAAATTTACAAAGAGAGCACCTCTATTTATAGCCTAAGGTGCTGAAATGTAAGCTACATAAATTCAAAAACTCCCTCCTAAAAAGCTTCTAGAATTGGCGCCTAAAACAAAGCATGAGGAAGGTGTGACCTCTTCCTTCACTTTGGCACCTCCTTTTCTACTCCTACACCTATCTACTAACACACACCCCCTACGACTCCTAACTAAAGACTAAAAGATGCTTTAACAATAGAGGTTTCTAATGTTTCCCTCTAAGCACCTTCAAACAATATTATTTATTATTTAAAACTTGGCCTTGCCCTTCATAGGATGGACTTGAGCTTGGGCTTGGGCTTTGGGCTTGGGCCTCTCTTTATTTTATGTCTTCTTTTAATTTTGAGAAGACTAGAAGGAAGAACTTCAAGTGTGATGGTGAATTGCCTCTTCCTTCATTAATAAAAACCTCCTTTACTTGACTCTCATCATACTCCCCGAGTTGGAGAGAATTCGTCCACGAATTCTGAATCCCTGCATATAACAAAGTCAGTTTACTTTTACAATCAAAAGTGTAAGAAAAAGGAAGACATGACTTGGCAGATGGAACCAAAGGGATTGCAGAAAAGGATGTCCTATAAATCGACCAAGTTGGAAAAATTTGTTTGGGAATGATGATGTTTTTTGGAAAAAGACCTCTTAAATGGTGAAACCCATTAGGAGGTATGAAAAAATCATCCCTAACATATTTTAACCAAGGTGGTGTTGAAATAGGAACCTTGGGTAAAGAAAAAGATAAAGAAGAAGAAGACCTTGGAGGGTCCATTTGAGGTATAGCACGAGTCAACATGATGGATTTAGAGGAGAAAATGGTGTGACTCGGTGTAGTACTTACTTCTTTTTCTTTCTCATTTTCTCTTTTAGTTTTCATTTTTATTTGGTCCTCATGAACCTCTTTGGGAGAGAGGGGTTTTAATATAACCTTGCGCCCTAGGAAGGAAAAAGACATTGTATTGGATAGGCCATCATGTAAAACATGTCTATCATATTGCCAAGGCCTTCCTAAAAGAAGATGAGATGCTTCCATGGGCACAACATCACATAAAACCTCATCTTTATACTTTCCTATTGCAAAGTTAATGAGGACTTGTTTATTCACCATGATTTCACCTACTTCACTCAGCCATTGTAATTTGTAGGGCTTGGTATGTGAGACAGTGGGTAAGGCTAACTTCTCCACAACTCTTGTACTAGCCACTTTAGTGCAACTTCCCCCATCAATAATCAAGGAACATAACTTGTTGTTGATAAGACATCGGGTGTGAAAAATATTTTCTCTTTGAGTATCATTCAAAGATTTTGGAATTGTGCCCAACATACGTCTTACCATCAATAAGTCACCTTCACAAGGACTATCACTCTCATTTTCACTTGATGGTCTAGAAGGTGAAGAATGCCTAGGTGAATTGGAATCATGCTCACTAACTACAATGTCTTCATGCATGTACATACTTCGTTTAGAAGGGCAATTAGCAGCAATGTGACCATATCCCAAACATTTAAAACACTTTTTACTAGACGATTTAATTGGGGATTTAGGCCTAGAAGTAGATGGCGTAGGATCCTTGGGTTTGAAAGAAGAATCTTTGGAAGGATGTTTAGAAAAAGAATTTTTGTTTCTCCAAAACTTGGAGTAGTATCCATCATTGGAAGCATTTTTGAAAGAGTTTTTCTTAGCAAGTTGGGCTTCCACCTTCATTGCAAGATGAACTAAAGAGCCCAATGATGAACACTCTTGTAACTCAACAATGTCTTGAATATCCTTCCTAAGACCACTCACAAACCTAGCAATCATAGCTTCCTCACTTTCCTCTAATTCAATTTTAAGCACAAGCGTTTCTATCTCTTTATAATATTCATCCACATTTAGCGTGCCTTGTTGAAACCATTGGAGTCTCAACATGAGGTCTTTCCTAAAATGTGGGGGCACAAATCTAGCGCGCATTTGATCCTTTAAAGAGTTCCAAGAGTCCACGGGAGGACCCTTGTGATAGATAATGTCCTTTACAATTCCATGCCACCATTTCATCGCATAATCACTAAACTCTAGGGTGGCTAGCTTAAGCTTATGCTCATCTTGGATCTCATGGATCTCAAATATTTGTTCACACTTAGCCTCCCAATCTAAATATACATTAGGATCACTAGAGCCATTAAAACAAGGAAGCTTGACCGAAGGTAGCCTAGCCTTTGCATCTTGGTAGTAACCATTGCCGTAGTGATGTCTTTCTCCTTGATGATGAGGTCTTTGTCCATGAAATTGTGGTGGATTCCTCCTTCTCCTATGCTCTTCTTCATGGCCAAAATCATTTGAAGAGGCTCTTGAAGATGGTCTATGAGAATGATGCCCATCATGGATAGAAGGAGATGGTCTAGCTTGTTGGACCTCCATCTTTTGCATTTTCTCTTCCAAGCGTCTAATAGTTCTTTGTGCTTCATGTAATTCACCAAGGATTGAAGCTTTGGAAGGAGAATTCTGCTTGTAGGATGCATCACTTGAAAATCCAGCCATTTGAAATTTAAAAACAGCAAACACACAAAACAGCAAACAAGTCAAGAAACAAAATTAGCAAAAACAGTGAGTGTTTTAAGCAAAAATGCCGAAGTGAATTGAGGCAGAAAAAAAAGGCACTCTCAAAGAAAATAATGTCCTTGCACCAATCTGCTCTTGAGGCCTTGGAATCCTCAAATGAAAAATGTCAAAGCAAGCACACCAATCTCAAAAGCAACCACCACAAAACCAATGAAACAATAAAGACAAACAAGAAAAGGTATAAGCAAGGAAAGGTAATTGCAAAAGGAAAACTATATGTAAGACAAACTCAAAGAGTAAAGAATGAAAGACAATCAAGAAAATAAAGAACTCAATGAGAAAGTAGGCACACAAAAGAATACTTAAGGAAAAGCACTAGAGTAGATGAAGAAAACAAAAAATTTAGCTACTGGAAAAAAAAAAATTTAATGCAAACTGTGCTTGATATTCACTGATTTAACTGGAATGATCTAGAGCGAACTGGATTATGAAATTTAAACCACAGAAACGTCAAGATGTTAACTCAATAATGGCACTGGAATCAATTAAAAACAGTAAGGCAATTAATTGAGATAAATTTTTTAAAATCGCTGCCAGATTACCGTATTCTTTTCGGCAGAATTGTACACTTTTTTTATTTTATTTATCATTTTTTGTGTACTTTGAATTTTTGAATTATTCTTTTTTCTACTATTTTCTAACACTTTTAATAACACAAATCCAGAATTTCAGAATTTTCCAGTGAGTAAATCAATTGCAATAAGGAAAAACAGTAAGCACGTTTTCAGAAACAGAGGAATCCTAATAGGAATGAAAAACAGAATTATGAACTAGCAAAGACATAATGGAAAATGATGTATAGGAACTTGTATAGGTCTAGAATACAAGCATGAACTCAAACTAAAACAGAAAATGCACAAAGGATCAATATCAAATTCAGAAAATTATATGACACTAAAGCAAGAAACAATCAAAAGCAATAAAAGTACTACTAGAAGTAATGACAATTATGGAATAACATGACTAAGACAAAACTTGACATGATTCAAAAAGGAAAATACTCAAACATATGATAAGCAAAAGAATTAAAACAGCAAGCAATACTCAAAAAGGCCTAAAACAGAACCTTAAATTGCAAGAAATTAAAAGAGCTCTTGAAATAAAGTTCTACACAACTCAACAATTAAACAAGAACACACCTAAACTCTTGATACCACATGATGTGATTCCACTAGCACAATTAGAATGATTCTTGACATTCTTAGGAATCATCTTGAGTTGGTTAAGAGCTAGGCACTTTATCATAGAAATGGATCAAGGTTCTATGAACAAGAACTCACCAAAACTAGTGCCAAAACACAAACTCATATAGAAGATCCAATTATTGTCAAATTGAACCAACAAAAAGAGGTAAAACTTAAATCCACCGAATAGAATTGGAAGGGAAGCAAACTGAACCGAACAAAATGTAAAAGAAAGGCATAGAACTGAAAATACTTGCTGGAAAAAGAAAAGTACCGAACCAAACACAAAGAAAAAATAAGAACAGCTGCTGGAAAACTTAAAAACCGAACCAAAAACAACAAGGAAACAAGCTAAGACAAGGAATTAACAAAGAAGAAAGGAAGGAGAAGAGAATTGCTCATGAAGATGGATGAATGATGAATGATCACGCCACTAGAAGTGTGGTTGCTCCTAGATGAGTGTGCTGCCGCCACTTGAGGACACCATGGATCCTTCAAGATAAGACTAGAGAAGAAGGCTCAAAAGCTCTCCAATGCTCACTCCAATTTTGAGTATAGTTTCTTTAGATAAATTCCAATCTGAAATTTACAAAGAGAGCACCTCTATTTATAACCTAAGGTGCTGAAATGTAAGCTACACAAATTCAAAAACTCCCTCCTAAAAAGCTTCTAGAATTGGTGCCTAAAACAAAGCATGAGGAAGGTGTGACCTCTTCCTTCACTTTGGCACCTCCTTTTCTACTCCTACACCTATCTACTAACACACACACCCTAAGACTCCTAACTAAAGACTAAAAGATGCTTTAACAATAGAGGTTTCTAATGTTTCCCTCTAAGCACCTTCAAACAATATTATTTATTATTTAAAACTTGGCCTTGCCCTTCATAGGATGGACTTGGGCTTGGGCTTAGGCTTTGGGCTTGGGCCTCTCTTTATTTTATGTCTTCTTTTAATTTTGAGAAGACTAGAAGGAAGAACTTCAAGTGTGATGGTGAATTGCCTCTTCCTTCATTAATAAAAACCTCCTTTACTTGACTCTCATCATACTCCCCGAGTTGGAGAGAATTCGTCCACGAATTCTGAATTCTAAACACCAAGACGATCGGTGCACTTGACACTCGCGCCCGGGGAGGAGGTGTCCCGAAGGAATCCATTAACTCCCGCCCGAGGTTTTCCTTCATCAAGGCGATCCGATGCATCACTGGTCTCACCTTCGCTCGAGGGCGAGGAGGACTTATCTCTCGCACCTGATGTCCACGCTCGAGGGAGGCGCCCCCCGCCACTTCCTTTCAAGGTGTCTAAACATCAGGGCGACCGGGGGCTTGATGCTTACGCCCGAGGGGAGGTGTCCCGAAGGAATCCGTTAACTCCCGCACAGGGTGTTCGAACACCAAGACGCCCGATTTTTAGCTGGGTTGCATTTACCTTTCGCACTCGATGCCCACGCCCGAAGGATGCGCCCCCCGTCGCTTCCCTTTGGGGTGTCTAAACATCAAGGTGGTTTGTGCGCTTGGTGCCCATGCCTAGAGGAGACGTCCCCGCCACTCTTGCTGAGGTGTCTAAACACCAAGGTTACAGGTTCATTTCTTACTGAACCACGTTGTCTTTGCCCGGTGCCTACGCTCGGGGAAGGCGTCCTATAGGAGACGGCCACTCCCGCTCGAGGCGTCTAAGCACCAGAGTCGCGCCACTCCTCCCTGCATTTCAAAAGAAACTTGAGAATACATGTGCTCAAAACGCAACTTTATTGGGTGACCTCACTAAAAAACCCTGAACAAGGGAAAAAGAGTGTCCCCTTAAACTGAATATAATGTAGAGTTTTTAACTAAAATAAAACTTGAGATTTGCTGCGTTCCAAGTGCGAGGGATGGCGCCTCCCTCCAACGTCTCAAGCATGTACGCCCCGTTTCCCAGGACCTCGGTTACTCTAAAGGGACCGGTCCACTTGGGGGACAACTTGTTCTCCAACTAGTATGGGTGAGCTTTCCACATGACCAAGTCGACAACTTGGAACTGGTGGGGCTTTATCTTGGAGTTGTACTGGTGCTCCACCCTTCTCTTCACTGCTTCCGCTTTTATCCTCGCCTCCTCTCTGACCTCATCCAACAAGTCCAGATTCACTTTTCTCTCCTCATTGGATTCCTCGGCCACAAAACTCTGGAAACGTGGCGAGCTCTCCTGAATCTCAACTCAGATCATCGCGTCCGACTCATACACCAAGCTGAAGGGCGTCTCCTTCGTTGAGGACTGAGGTGTGGTGTGGTAAGCCCACACAATCCTGGGTACCTCTTCTTCCCAAGTTCACTTAGCTTTCTCGAGCCTCCTCTTCAGTCCTCAGAGCAAAACTCTGTTGGCAGACTCCACCTACCTGTTCGTCTAGGGGTGCTCGACAGATGCGAACACCTGCTTTATGCCTACCTCCGTACACAGCTTACCCAACTGCTGACTCGCAAACTGTGTACCATTGTCGGAGACAAGGCGCCTCGGCACACCGAAGCGACACATAATGTTCTTCCACACAAAGTGTTGTACTTTGTGGGCAGTGATCTGCGTCACCGGTTCTGCTTCAATCCACTTCGTGAAGTACTCGATAGCAACTATCAAGTACTTCATCTAACTTATTTCCAACGGGAAGGGCCCTAGAATGTCAATTCCCCATGTGTGGAAAGGCCACGGGCTATAAATTGACCTCAGCTCTTCTGGCGGCGCCTTGTGCCAGTCGGCATGCAGTTGGCACTGCTTGCACCGCTGGGCGTATCTCACGCAGTCTTCTCTTAACGTTGGCCAGTAGTACCCTGCGCGGACAACCTGTCTGCCACCAACATGACTCCCACAAATCCCCTCGTGGAGCTCGGACATGATCCGGGTACACTGTTCTCTGCTCACGCACATCAAAATTGGGTGTGTGAACCCATGCCTGAACAGTTCTCCATCCAAGAGGGTATATCTTGCAGAGTTCTTCTTTATCTTCTTGCCCTCCTCGGGCTACACTGGAAGTATCCCATCGGCAAGGTAACGCCTATAGGGCGTCATCCACGTGTCCCCCTCCTCCAGCACGCATACCTGCATGGGGTCTTCTCCTTCCAGTGAGTCCGGATATACACTCACACTGGGCACCCTCAGCGTCTCCTGGGTTAGCGGCCGATGACTCCTCGCCCCCTTCCTTGACGAACCGACTTGGAGGACGCCTACCATATTATCTGCCACGAACGCTCGCGGTGCTTTGAGAGTTTCCTGTATAACTGTCCTCTGCCTTCCCCCCTTGCCTGAGCTGGCCAGCTTGGTGAGCAGATTAGCACGGGCATTCTGTACCCTAGGGACATGCACTAGCTCAAACACTGCGAACGCCTTTCTCAAAACCTGCACGTAACTTAATTACGTAGCCATCTGTGGATCCTTGGCCTGGTACTCTCCGGTCACCTGACCCGTCACCAGCAGAGAATCACTCTTTGTCAGTAAGCTCCGCGCACCCATCTCCTTGGCCAAGAGCGCGACACCTGCGCGGTCTTCCTTTTCTAGGGGCGGGCGTTCCAGCACCATGAACACCCCCCTCTGCATCTTGAGGCTGCTCTCATAGCACCTCTTAGCTTCTTGCTGATCGGACTTGATCACGATCATCTTCCCACTCAGGTCTGGGAGCTTCATCTTCATGTGGTGGGTGGACGACACCCCCCTTAACCGATTCAACGCCGACCTGCCCAACAAAATGTTGTACGCTGAATGGCCGTTCACCACCAGATACTTGGTATTCTCCGTGCGAGATGTGGAGCCGTCTGTAAAAGTCGTTCTCAGCTCCAAATAGCCCCGCACCTCCACTTGATCTCCCGCGAAGCCATACAAACACCCCGTGTATGGCCTGAGCAAGTCAAGAGATAACTGCAGCTTGTTGAACGTGGACCAGAACATAACATCTGTCGAACTCCCCTGGTCCACGAGCACTCTGTGCATTTTTCTCCCTGCGATTACAACAGAAATCACCACAGGGTCGTTGTCATGGGGGACATCATCACGAAGGTCGGCCCTCGTAAAGGTGAGGTCAACGTCGAGCAAATCGTCCGCTGCTTGCTCCTCCACCGACATCACCGAACGCGCGTATCTCTTACGCTGGAAGGAGGTGCAGCCTCCACTTGAGAATCTGTCCGCGATGGTGTGGATCTCCCCATGGATAGGCATCTCATGGGCTTGGTCGTCTGCTTGCGTAGCCAAGGCCTCAGCTCCTGATGGGACAACACTCGTGCGCTTCTCATTTACTTCGCCCTCCGCTGCGATATGCGCCACCGCACGACGCCTTATCTCAGCGAACGTCGTGGGGCGACTCCTGATAAGCGATTCGCTAAAATGCCCAGGGCATATCCCCTTCCTGAAGGCATGAACGATCATCGACTCGTCCTTGGTGCTCACCCTCACCACCTGAGCCCCAAAACGATTCACAAACTCCTTCAACGTCTCCCCCTAGTACTGCCTTACGTCAAAGAGATCGTAAGAATTGGGCGGGAGAGCACAATTTGCTATATACTGTTCCCTGAACAGTTTTGAGAACTATGCAAATGAGGTCACGTGGCCGTCTGGAAGGCTGATGAACCACTCCATTGTCGTCCCTACCAACGTGCTCATGAACAACTTTCACCTGACGGCATCATAACCGCCAATCAACATCATCTGAGTGTGGAATGTTGTGAGGTGTGCTTCCGGATCTTCCACTCCCGTGAACGTGGCTTTCAGCCCCACGAACGTAGTCGGGATCACAGCATCCATTATCTCTTGCGAGAAGGGCATTGGAAACTCCCTTGTAAGTGTCGCACAGTCATGCTCCTCTGCCTCGCGACTTCCCCCTGGCTGCGCAACTCATGTCGCAACTCTTCATTTCTTGACTGAGACGCAGCCAAGTCCATCTGAATACGCTCTTGATCAGCGCGCGACGCCGCCATCGCTTCCTGGAGACCTTGCATCATCTCCATGACCTGCTGTAAGGTCAAATTCCCCTCCTCCACCGGCGCGGTGGAGCTTTGCCTAGTGGTTCTCATTTCTTGGTGATTCTTGAAGGATTTCAGCGAATCCTTGCAAAACAGAGTGAATCTTGAAGCTTCTTGACGAACGTTCCAAGATTCTTGACGAACTTCGCCAAATTCTTGAAAACCTCAACGAACTTCACAAACCTTTGCAACTTCTCTGGATCTTGAACCTCTCGCAGTGGGACTGATGTTAGATCAAGCCCCATGATGGGTGCCAAAATGTTTCGGCCGATTGAGCTAAGAGGTCCTTGTGCGTCTCAATGATCCACGTCTCGAAATCTCCTTCGTCTTCGCTCAATCTTGCTCTCATTCCTCCGTCGTGAGCACCTGAAACAGAAGAGCAAAGGGAGCCCTCACGGCCGTTTGCACTCCGACGCTCAAGTCAGTATGGCTGGAAACACCGTCGCGCTACCGTCGCGGAACACCACAAGCTCATTGTTCTTGGCAGCGCGTAACTGAATGTAACCGTTTTCTAACAGAATTCTCTCTCACTTTCAGAGCTTGCCAAACGTCTAAGTCTCTAGAAAAGTGTGTGTAAAAAAATGTGATGTAATGAACGTCATGTGTAAAAACGTACCTCACTTAGCCTTTCAGCAAAGGCTTATATACCTTTGCTAAGTGTTTCTGCCACGTGTCTTCTTCTGACCTAAGCATTACTGCAGGCGCGCCTTCACGACCCCGTAACCCAAGCTTTGGGAAATTCTAGTGTGCGAGGCTACCCTCTCGAAGTGCATCTGGCACGGGATGACCACTCAAGCGTCGACTCATACGCCCAATATCAGAGGGGTCATCCATGTTGAGCGTACTCTGCCCCTTCACGTGTCGTGCATGTCAATCGCCCCTGGAACGAGACTCTAGCGAGTCGTATCGGTCCCAGTGGCTCTCTAACGGTGGGGCGTATTGCCGCTTCCCTACACCTCATGCACAGATCCTCGTGATCTGGGCCTCTTCGTACTGATAGCTGATGTGTGGCTTTCAAGCCACCTCTTTTTGACTCGTGATCCGAGGCCTCCTCGCCCAGATACAATGCCGCCTCCTCCTCGGTTCTCCTTACTCGTGAGCCTGACAAGGCTCCTCCTTGGTCAACTAAACCTCCTTTGCGGGTCCAACCTGCGGAGTCCCTTTTTGACTTTTGGTCAACGGTCGAGACTGAGACCTGGACGGTAAAATTTTAAATGAATATATTAAGTTTAAGATTTTATGATCTTGATTACCGTCAACATTTTAGATTTTTTTAAATATAAAACCTTAAAAAATTATAAAAAGAAAAAAAGAAAAAAATCTAAAAAAATGAGAAGAATTAGAATTTAAAATTTAAATAAAAATAATTAATATCATAGGGAAAATAAATAAAATCCATGTAAATTAGTTCACATCTCTTTCTTTGATTTTCCAAAATCCTTATTATTCTAGGTTGTTGTCACTTTTCCTCTTCAAGTTTATTCCTCTATACACCGAACCAAAACCCAAGGTTTCAACAGCGACCAACAAAACCAGTTCAAACATTAAATGTTAGATGTTTTTCAATATAATGTTTTTCTGGTGTTCTTCAATATCATGCTATTAGACCACTTGGATTTTCATAACTACAATTTTATCTACAATATACCTGTTATAGCTATTAGTCATACTAACAAACCGATCTATTTTATTTTCTTATTAAAACATTTACAAATATTAATTATTTTTATTAACTTAGTATATCTTTTTTCAATATATATATATATATATATATATATATATATATATATATATTATTTTCCATTGTTTATGTAACTGTTAAAAAAATGCATACTGTTTTCTGTTTTTTAATGTTATTTAATAGTTAAGTATTCATTTTTTTGCATTCTAATATATTATTTAAAACCTACTAATTGTGTTGATTTTAGAACATATTCATTGCAGGAGCATATACTGAATACAATTAAAATTTATGTCTTATAAAGCATCTCTATTAAAATATACTGACATGACATAAAAAATGAAAATTCAAGATTTTAAATAAAATTTTAGATCATAAAAATAAAAATATTATTTTTCTATCTTAAAAGTATATATTTCTTTTAACAACAAAATAAACATTAGAGAGTGTTGGTCTTATAAAAAAAATTGTATTTAAATAAAAGTTATAAAAAGATTTTTGAAAGTGATATGATCATAAAATCCATAAAAGAATATATTACGATGAATGTTGAAATAGACTTGTTATTATAAAAATAAAGAAGAAGAAATTAAGTAAACAATTATTTTAGGTTTTAAAAGTAAATGATTCTGATTTGCAGTACGAAAAAGAGAAAAAAAAAGTAAATATTTGAGTCTTTGAAAATATTAAAATTAAAAAAGTGACTCAAATTAAATTTTTATTATTATTTTAGTTGTACAATTAGAAAATTTCTTATTTGAAACTTAAATTATCACTTACTTGAATTTAAACATTTATTTTTTAGCGTTTTAAATTTAATTACTTGTTATCTTTAGAATATCTAAAATATAACTATTTTTCAGTATTTTTTAATACTTTTTTTTTATCGGCAATAAAAAATAAATAAATGTGAATCACTTCAGGGGTGGTTCAACCCTTATACAAACATAAAATACCTAAGACACTCCATCTCAATACTCACACCGTCAGACGCCTAGAATTACTAAACAATCCTAACTCAACCCATACGATCTGATCTAAACAATAATTCAAAAAACCATCATCATACAGACCAAAGTTTCGAGACACCACTCGGAAAAGGAGAACAAACCAGAGAGAGACTTGGACGTAATCCAAGACCAAGTCTTCACTTGAACCAGAGCAACCACTTCTAAACCATCGACAACTCCCCCATTAAAGATTGCATTGTTTCTATGCTTCCACAACTCACTTACCACTGCAATCCAAATCACTCCCCACATCTCACTTGCTAAAGCAGACGCATTACACAATCTAAACTGAGAAAAATTTAGCAGTGGATCATTATGGGACACAAACTGCACTCCAAGCCAAGCAAAACAACCACTCCACACTAGCCAAGCAAATCTGCACTCACAAAACAAATGGTTATTTGATTCCACCTCCACCCTACAAAGACTACAAAAAGGACTTTCAACTGCAATCCCGCGCTTTTCCAAGTTAACCCTAGTGGCTAACACCCTCCAGGCAGTAACAAGTGCAGAAGGCAGGGCTTTACATCTTCAAAGCTGTTTGAACACAATGGCATTCCCCCATCCCGGCCCCTCCTAAGACGATTATAGGCAGAATTAACTGTATATGATAACCCCTCCCCATCCTTCCAAACCCAGCTATCCTCCTTTTCCAAGTCCAAACACACACCTTGTACTACCTGTAAGAAGTGGCACTCCAATTGCTTCTCCCATTCAAAAAGACTCCTTCTCCAGGCAAATGTCCAAACCCATTGCCCATTATTCCACGCCCCAAACTCGGCCACCTTAGATTCTTTTGACAAACTCAAGGAAAACAACCTCGGGAAAACTTCCTTCAAAGCTCCGTTGCCCACCCAATTGTCTTCCCAGAAAACAATTTCCTTCCCTGTACCACTCATCCACTTGATAGCATCTTCAAAATTCTGACCCCAACCCTCCGAACTCCAAACCTCCTTCAGATCTCTCCACCAAAGAGAGTCCTTACTACTTTTCCCTCCCTTTCTCAAAACTCTCCACCCCAGTACTTAGACTCAAGAATCTCCTTCCATAAACCGCCCTTGTCAGATCCCAAACGCCAAATCCATTTACCAAGCAACGCCAAATTAAAAACCCTTAAGTCAATGATGCCAAGACCACTGGTCTCCCGTGGTTCACACACCTTTTTCCAAGAAGCCCAGGCAACCTTTCTTCTATCATATCCCCACCCCCATAAAAAATCCCTTTGTAATCTCACTATCTCATTTGCTACCGCAGAGGGTATTTTGAATAAGGACATATAAAACAAAGGAATAGAGGAACGTACCGACTTAATTAGGCAAATTCTCCCCGCCATGGACAAGAACCTACCTTTCCACCTGCTTAATTTACTCCTCAGACTGTCAACCACCCCAACCCAAAACACCCGTCTCTTGTGGCACCCTCCTACCTGCATTCCCAAGTAAACAAAAGGAGTTACCATCACTTCACAATTTAGAATAGCCGCAAAACGATGAATCATTATCTGATCGACCCCCACGCCACCAATCTTGCTCTTCGAGAAGTTCACCTTAAGGCCAGAAGAGAGTTCAAAACAATTTAAAGCCACTTTTATATTAAAGACACTTTTAATGTTTGCTTCACAAAAGAATGTGGTATCATCGGCATATTGCAACATGTTTACCTTCACTTTTTTCCCTCCAATTTCCAAGCTATCAATCATATTCTTCTCAACTGTCATCCTTGACACTCCTGCCAAACCTTCGGCTGCAATAAGGAACAAAAACGGAGCTAGCGGGTCACCCTGCCTAAGTCCCTTCTTTGGCAGAAATTCCTTAGTCGGACTACCATTCACAAGAACAGACAGTGAAGCCGATTCTAGGCACCCCTTAATCCAACGAATCCATCTACTACAGAATCCGACTCTTTCTAACATATAGTAAATGAACTCCCACCTCACAGAGTCATATGCCTTTTCAAAATCCACCTTAAAAAAAATGCCCTTTTTCTTCTTTCTCTTCACCTCATCCAAAACTTCATTGGCTACTAACACGCTATCCAACAAACCCCTTCCTTCAAGAAAAGCAGACTGCCTGACATCAATGACCTTACTAATCACCTTTTTCAATCGTAAAGACAACGCTTTCGAAATGATTTTATACAGACATCCAACCAGCAAAATAGGTCTAAACTCACCGAGCTGTTGTGGATTTTCAACTTTAGGAATCCAACATAAGAAAGACGCATTTGACCCCCTAGGCCATTTACCGTTATCCTCGAAATCTTTCACTGCCGCCATAATGTCCATCTTAATGAAATCCCAACAAAACTTTATGAAACCCATATTAAAACCATCTGGCCCATGACTTTTCGAACTATCACAACTCCACACCGCTTCCCTAATTTCTTCTTCTGAAAAAACACCTACCAACATCTGGTTATCTTCTCCGGAGAAAGATTTAAATTTGACGTTGTCTAGCTTGAGCGGAAGCTCTTCATTTCTAACAAATCTGGCTTCAAAGAATTCTCTGACCTTGTTTTTTACCTCATCCTTGTTCTCACACCACTAACCATTCTCTAGGACTCCATGTAACTCGTTCTTAGCCCTCCTCCATTTAACTGACGTATGGAAAAACTTCGTATTGAGATCTCCTTGCTTCAACCACTTTTGTCTTGCTTTTTGTTTCCAAATCGCCTCTTGCTTGAAAAGATTTTTGTTAAGATCTGCTAAGAGAGACCTTCTTTCCTCCCTTTCATACATATCGAGCTCATTTTCTTCATCTTTTATATCCAACTCGTTAATCCTCTTTTGCAACCCTTCACCCAGTTGATTCACATTCCCAAATATCTCTTTATTCCAAACTTTTAAATCCATTTTGAGTTTTTTTAGTTTTTCTTTGAAAATGTACATTCCACCACCTTGCACCTCATAGCTGGGCCATCTTTCTCTTAGGAACACCTTAAACCTACTATCACTTTGCCAAACATCCAAACTCCTAAACGGTTTCTGGCCCCAGTCAACATACTCATCTTTAAGAATTATTGCACAGTGATCAGAAACAGATCTACTATGAACGAACTGTTTACAATGCGGCCAAACATCGCACCATTCCTTTGACACTAGAAACCTGTCAATCCTACTCTTCACTAGCCCGTTTGGTTTATACCACGTAAACTTTCTACCAGTCAACGGAATATCTACCAATTCAGCTTTCTCAATAAAGGCATTAAAGCCTTTTATTTCCCTACTATACTCGGATACTGACACCAAACTCTTCCTCTCCTCTTTTCTTCTGATAGAGTTAAAATCCCTCATAACACACCAAGCCTTAGATAACTGTGTCAACCTATGAACACTAATCTCCTCCCAAACCAACATCTTCTCCCGCAACGAACCAGGGCAATAAACATTCACAATTGTGACAGGAACCCCCAACCCGACCTTCCAAAGCCCCTCAATAATAGAAAAATTCCTGCCATTAATAAACCTGGACATCTGAAAGCAACTTTTTCTCCATACTGTAAAAATCCCACCAGCACCATTGCTTGCTCCGTTTTCAACCCAATCAACTTCATTAGATCCCCACATAAGAAAAACACTCTCCTTACTTAACTTAGCGCATTTTGTCTCTTGTATACACACCATATCCGCCTCCTCCTTATTAATCAAATTTCTTAAATAATTTCTTTTGATGTTACCTCCTATCCCTCTTATATTTATACTGATTATCTTCATCATCTAAGAACCTTGGACTCCCCCTTTCATTCCTCAACTTGCAGCGGTCCCGGCTCTCTAAAGAAAGTAGATTGCGGATAACAACATCTTCCTGATCAGACCGAGTATACCCCTTTTCCTTACCATGACACCAAATTTTAGCTGCCTCAAAACCATCATTTTTCAGCCTAAAAATTTTTTCGTCATTCTCAAAAGCACTATCTGGCTTTAAAATAGCAGTAGACCTCCCCACCGTATTCTGAACCATATAGTCACCCTGCTCTACCCTTACTTCAACTAGATTACAATCATCTCCGCCCAAACCCTCCATTTCCAACTCACCCCTTCCGTCGACCTCTCCCAACACCACTTCTGTATGGTGTCTACATTGAAGGAACCCTCCTTGCCACAAACAACCATCCCTTGTCAAACACCGCCCCTTTTCTTCCTCCCCCAACGTCTCCACTCCAACCCCACACGGTTCGATGAGACCCACTTGCGGCAGGGAATCACCAAGCTGCCCACAAACTCCTCGCATCTCACACTCCACAGCTACATCTTGCCACCCCCTTCGAGACTCTTCCATTGCCCCTACACTTAGACTCACATGTCCCCCATGTCCCTCTCGGTCCGCAGCCCCTACACCCCTCACCTTTGAGACACCGACCTGCTCTTTCTCTACTTGAGATGGGTCCAACCCACCACAAGCTCCCACCCCATTCACGCCCGAAAACCCCACGTACCAAGCATCATCACTCCCATCCACGTGGACTTCATTTCCTCCTGCATTAATACCAATTTGGCAAGAATCATGTGGCTCATGATTGCATAACTCCACATTTATTTCACTAACCACGTGCATTCCTTCAACCACTTTTTCAGGTTCCAATTCATGATTAATACCAAGCACTTTACGTGCCTCACCATGCTCCATTAATAATGTGCCAACCTCCACATTTAATCCACTAGCTGCATGCATTCCTTCACCCACCTTTTGAGAATCCAATACATGATTACACCCATGCACTTTACGTGCCTCACCATTCTCCATTATTAATGTGCCAACCTCCACCTTCTCCCCACTACCCATTAAAGCTTTTAATGCGGGATTAGTATCCCACTTTTGTTGTGCCACCTCATGCTCCACATTAATGGTACCAATCTCTCTCTCCGTCCCACTACCCAATAGAGGGTTCAATGAAGGATTTATGATCCTCTGTTGATGAGCCCCACCTAGACCCAATTCTGCATGCACCACCGAACCCTGGACCGTCGCCTCTTCGCATTCTCTTCCACCATTGCCATCGTCAAAAACTGAACCCACAGAGTCTGAGCACTCCTGTCCACCTCCAACTTCTGAGCTAGCATCAGAATCCGACACTGAGCGGGCTCCCCACTGACTAAAAAGCTTCTCAACTTGCGGTCTGGAATACACGCCTCCTCTTCGAAAGACACCAAGCACACTGTTCTATTAATGCACACTTCCTTCGTCACGTTTATCGTTTCGCCCGCCGGGATTCTAACTCGAAAACGAACGTATTCCAAAACCTCCCTAGCAAGAGTTGCTTGATCCATCTCTACCACTTTCCCGACTAAAGCCCCAATACTTTCAAAACACTGATTACTCCATAGTTGTATAGTTGTAGAGTTGTATAGTTGTAGAGGGAGACCTCTACAACGTACCCAAGCATATCTTTCATTAACTGCAAAAGATTCATCCCAAAAGGAAGAATCGAGACAAACATTCCAGCAAACCAATCTCTATTTTCTTCAATAATTTTACCAATAAGACCATCCTCGTCACAGGACAACAGTACATAATTGTCCCCAAGTACCTTAACCTAACGACGCTAAAACCACCCATAATAAAACTCGAGTAGTGATACGTGAACAACTCTTCGCCTGGATACAACTTGCTTAGGTGGCAAATTTAATGACATGGCAGGGTAATTTTGTCCTTTTAAAAAAAATTAAAAAATTCCTATACGCGTTTTTTGGAAAGCTTGGTGGTCTGGGTATTTTCGTTTTGGAAAGGTTGGTGTTCTGGGTATTTTCGTTTTGGAAAGGTTGGTGCTCCTGGGTATTTGGAAAGCTTGGTGCTCCTGGGTATTTTCGTTTTGGAAAGCTTGGTGCTCCTCATTTATGGGCGGTGCTTCTGGCGCAAGAAAAAGTGGGTGCCTTCAATTCAGTGCGAGATTACGCCTTCAATCTGGGTTGGCAATTGGTGTGCGTGCGATTTGGGGGCTTCTTTGGAGGTTAGTTTTTGTTTAGGGTTTAAGATTTTATTGCATTATAGTAGCTATGTAGGATTTCTATTTGAGTTTGAATTTTATGGGTTATTTAGGGTTCCGTTTTGGGTTTTGATTTTAGGGTATTGTTTTGGGTTTTGATTTTCAATGCATATAAAGTATGGTAAAAATAGTGATGTGAATGGCAATAGTGATGGTAGTAAAACTGGAGTGTCTAAAAATGATTTTCCCTTACATAACGTGCATCAGAACCATCAGAGAAATTCAATTTTTCATGTAATTGACTGGGACCCAGACTTTTGGCCACCACTTGAAGTTGATAGAATGGTTTATTTCTTTTAAGTAATTCATGGTGTAAGCAATAAGCAACTGAAGTAGGCATGTCACATGAGAAAACTCTCTTTCAATGTTTTCTAGTTTGATTCCTAAAAGAATAATGGTTCTCTACTTTTGTAAACTATTTATTTTCATTGTTTAAAATAAAAAACTGTGGCAGAAAGTGAGATTGCAATTCATATATGCTTCATCCCACTATCCGTCTCCCAATTCATGAGGCAATTTTAGTGAATTCTGATTTGCATTCGTTGCACCTTCACTGTCCATATTCTTCCCATTTTTCTATGTTCATAATGATTTTGTTCCTAACTACTATACAATCCTTGAGTTCTTAAATTGTAAAAGTTCTTGTATGAAGATATCCAAGTTTAATACATATTCTGTATACTGTGTAAGAAATCTTCAAATTTAGGAGGGTATTGTAAGATGAATTTTTTTCATGGTTCCTATTTTCATTAGTTTTTTTTTATACATATAAATCAACTATTTTTTTATTTACAATAAATAAATAAAATAAAATGAAAGATTTCAGGGATGTCCCCACCCTTATGTTTCATGTTTAACTTTTTATATCAGAATACCATTAAGATTAACGCCTTTACAATGGTAAAATTGAACATGCATTGGGCACATGCAAGTGAATGGATTTCCTAAATATCATCCATTAATACTTGCATCCAGTAATGTTTTTAACAGTGCAGAACATTAACGAAGTGGAGAATATTTGCCTTGATGACATATCCTTGTTTGAAGAATGTGAGACTTCTAACACAGTTAATTGCAAAGGAATTAATAATGATGATGATTTGGTTCCTATAGTGGCCATGTGTTTTGATAGTGCTGATAATGTTAAATTTTTTTATCGACAATATGCCATTTCAAAGGGTTTTGGCATCAGAACACGAAGTTCTAAGAAAGGACCGAACAAAGAGCTAAGGTACTTCATGTTGGTGTGTGCAAGAGCCGGAAAATATGTCTCGCCTATTCCGACAGAAGTTAATACCCAACCAACTCAAAGAATTGAATGTCCAGCTCGAATAACTGTTGGGATAAAAAATGGAAAGTGGTATATTATGTTTGTGCACGAAGAACATTCACATGACCTAAGTCCAACAAAGTCACGGTTGTTTCGGGGTAATAGAAGAATCAATTTACACACAAAGAGGATGCTTGATATGAATGACGATGCTGGGGTACGAATTAATAAGAGTTATCAGTCGTTTGTTTCAGCAGCTGGTGGTCATGATAATCTAGAATTTGTTGAACGAGATGTGCGAAACTATGTCGGGAAACAAAGGAGGGCTTTGGGAAAGGAAGGAGATGGGAAAACACTGTTAACTCATTTCTCTCGTATGAGGGAGCTTAATGAGCACTTCTTCTTTGACATTGATTTCGACATTGATAACAGAATCCGTAACATTTTTTGGGCCGATGCACGAAGTCGGGCTACGTGGGAAAGCTTTGGGGATGTTCTATGTTTTGATACTACATATTTGACTAATAAATATGACATGCCATTTGCACCATTTGTGGGTGTTAATCATCATGGGCAATCAATTTTGTTGGGTTGTGGACTACTATCTTCAGAAGACACAAATGCTTTTGTTTGGCTCTTTCAAACTTGGTTGCGATGTATGTCAAATAGGCCACCTAAAGGCATTGTGACTGACTAATGCAGGGCAATGCAGAATGCAATTGAATTTGTGTTTCCTAATGCAAGTCACAGGTGGTGCTTATGGCACATCATGAAGAAAATACCTGAGAAGCTACAAGGCTATGGCCAATATAAACAAATCAAACATGCAATGAAGATCGTAGTGTATGAGTCCACCAATGTTGATGAATTTTTGTCGTCCTGGGAAAATTTCATTACAACATATGATTTGAGTAACAATGTTTGGTTGACTACCCTATTCGAAGAACGACAACGCTGGGTGCCATGTTTTCTTAAGAATTTCTTTTGGGCAGGGATGTCAACAACACAAAGGAGTGAGAGCATGAACGCCTTTTTTGATGGCTATATCAATTCGATGACCACACTTCAACAATTTGTACATCAATATAACAATGCACTACAAAAAAAAGCACAATTAGAATGTGAAGCAGACTTTGCTTCGATGAACACCGTTATTCCTTGCACGTCCCAGTCTAGCATCGAAAGACAATTCCAAATGGAGTACACACATGCCAAATTCAAAGAAGTACAAGTAGAATTTAGATTGAAAATGAATTGTGTTGCTCATAATGTGCTTGCTGAGGGACAAAGTTGTCGGTTCGATGTTGTTGAAGAGTCCTTTTGTAATGAAAGAACTAAGCACATGAAGTTTGAAGTGTCTTTTAACCGGGGTAACTTTGATATTTCCTGCACATGCTTGTTATTTGAGTTTAGGGGAATTTTGTGTCGACACTGCTTGGTTGTTCTTGCACAGGAAAAAGTCCCACAAGTACCAATGAAATATGTGTTGAGCAGATGGAGTAAAAATCTTCGTCGAAAACACACCTACATAAGAGCTTCATCAGGGATGAAAGACAATGATCCACAAATTCATAGATATGACGGGTTGTGCAAGAAATTTTATGATATAGCTGAACTTGCAAGTGCCTCAACAAGTGGAACAGAACAATTACATAAGCGTCTTGATGATTTTCTGGCCAAACACATGGATAATCAACAAACTTGTACAATTGTGACCCAACCAGTGTTGTCTGGCATTCCTCCATCACCGATGTCACCTAATCATATCACTTTGAACATGAACAACGAAGTTCGTAGCCCTATTGCTGTTAAAAGAAAGGGACGTCCACGATCTACCCGAAAGAAGTCATGGACTGAGAGAGGTCCTCGAGTCAAAACTTCATCTAGTACACACCAAGTTGCCATTATGCGTAATTCGGTTAGTGCAATGCCAAACTTTGTCCACATTTGAATCTAAATTTCGAGTTCATGTATCACATTTATGAATACAATGGAATATCACATATATGAAACATATTATAGGCCAACTATTTGGAATTAAATTTTTTCATTTCTCTTATAGGAGAGGCATGAACAAAGAAATTTTGTAGATGTTCCTTCTCGGGTGTGTGTTGAAAGTCAAGTGAATATGAACACATGCATTGGGATAACACATGCAAGTGAAGGGCTTTCTGTAAGTTATTGTTGTTGTTATAAGTGTGAAAGTTTGTTTCATGTTTTCGCTTCCTTCATTCAATTGTTTGCAATTGTAGGTTCCAATCGGAGCTTCAATAGGATTCCTTTCGCTTTTGACATCATTGGATAATAGTGTAAATAATTCACAGCATTCAAGTGCAGCAGAATTGAAGAGGTTTGTACATTAAAAATTGTTCTTGTGTTATGTTGAACCCAGTACAATTATTTTACACTTAAATTAAACCTCTAAGCATGTTGCTTTCCTTGCAGGCCATAATTTAAAGTGACATCACAACGTTAGAAGTTCAAACTTTTGGAATGATATTAACAAAGAATTTCACATTGTGACCAATCCGTCATGCATTTTTATTTAGTTTGCAATTGTGGTGGGTTATTGTGTATCCCACCTTTTAAAATGGGATGTTAATGTTTACAGCAATGTTGTTTGATATGAACTTTGTCAATGATAATATTTGTAAGAAAATTATGTTCTATTCGTGCATGGGTGAGAAAGTTATACTGTGATCACCACTTATGTAGACAGGAATCACCACATACTCTGAGCACTGTGACAGTTAAAAAACTCAAGCATGAACCAATTTAAGTAAAATTCAGGCACACTAGGTTCTGTTTGCAGAAACTATTACTGAAATCACCACTTATTGGTGCCCTCATCCCCACTTTTTATGGATGAAAACCCAAATGACCACCACATTACCCATGACCAATTGGGAATGCAAAAATAACCTTGGGACAATCCACCCACCTCCCACATGTCCAACAATTCATCCTGGTTTTCCAAAATATACCTAGTTAAAAAAATCCACAATTCGTGCATGGGTCAGAAACGTATACTGTGATCACGAATTATGTACACAGGGATCACCAGATATTGTGAGCACTGTGACAGTTAAAAAAGTCAAGCCTAAACCAATTTAAGTGAAATTCAGGCACACTAGGTTCTGTTTGCAGAAACTATTACTGAAATCACCACTTATTGGTGCCTTCATCCCCACTTTTTATGGATGAAAACCCAAATGACCACCACATCACCCATGACCAATTGGGAATGCAAAAATAACCTTGGGACCATCCACCCACCTCCCACATGTCCAACAATTCATCCTGGTTTTCCAAAATATACCCCCTTAAAAACATCCACAATTCGTGCATGGGTGAGAAAGTTATACTGTGATCACCACTTATGTAGACAGGAATCACCACATACTCTGAGCACTGTGACAGTTAAAAAACTCAAGCATGAACCAATTTAATTAAATTCAGGCACACTAGGTTCTGTTTGCAGAAACTATTACTGAAATCACCACTTATTGGTGCCCTCATCCCCACTTTTTATGGATGAAAACCCAAATGACCACCACATTACCCATGACCAATTGGGAATGCAAAAATAACCTTGGGACAATCCACCCACCTCCCACATGTCCAACAATTCATCCTGGTTTTCAAAAATATACCTAGTTAAAAAAATCCACAATTCGTGCATGGGTCAGAAACGTATACTGTGATCACGAATTATGTACACAGGGATCACCAGATATTGTGAGCACTGTGACAGTTAAAAAAGTCAAGCCTAAACCAATTTAAGTGAAATTCAGGCACACTAGGTTCTGTTTGCAGAAACTATTACTGAAATCACCACTTATTGGTGCCTTCATCCCCACTTTTTATGGATGAAAACCCAAATGACCACCACATCACCCATGACCAATTGGGAATGCAAAAATAACCTTGGGACCATCCACCCACCTCCCACATGTCCAACAATTCATCCTGGTTTTCCAAAATATACCCCCTTAAAAACATCCACAATTCGTGCATGGGTCAGAAACGTATACTGTGATCACGAATTATGTACACAGGGATCACCAGATATTGTGAGCACTGTGACAGTTAAAAAAGTCAAGCCTAAACCAATTTAAGTGAAATTCAGGCACACTAGGTTCTGTTTGCAGAAACTATTACTGAAATCACCACTTATTGGTGCCTTCATCCCCACTTTTTATGGATGAAAACCCAAATGACCACCACATCACCCATGACCAATTGGGAATGCAAAAATAACCTTGGGACCATCCACCCACCTCCCACATGTCCAACAATTCATCCTGGTTTTCCAAAATATACCCCCTTAAAAACATCCACAATTCGTGCATGGGTCAGAAACGTATACTGTGATCACGAATTATGTACACAGGGATCACCAGATATTGTGAGCACTGTGACAGTTAAAAAAGTCAAGCCTAAACCAATTTAAGTGAAATTCAGGCACACTAGGTTCTGTATGCAAAAACTATTACTGAAATCACCACTTATTGGTGCCTTCATCCCCACTTTTTATGGATGAAAACCCAAATGACCACCACATCACCCATGACCAATTGGGAATGCAAAAATAACCTTGGGACCATCCACCCACCTCCCACATGTCCAACAATTCATCCTGGTTTTCCAAAATATACCTAGTTAAAAAAATCAACAATTCGTGCATGGGTCAGAAACGTTTACTGTGATCACGAATTATGTACACAGGGATCACCAGATATTGTGAGCACTGTGACAGTTAAAAAAGTCAAGCCTAAACCAATTTAAGTGAAATTCAGGCACACTAGGTTCTGTTTGCAGAAACTATTACTGAAATCACCACTTATTGGTGCCCTCATCCCCACTTTTTATGGATGAAAACCCAAATGACCACCACATCACCCATGACCAATTGGGAATGCAAAAATAACCTTGGGACCATCTACCCACCTCCCACATGTCCAACAATTCATCCTGGTTTTCCAAAATATACCCCCTTAAAAAAATCCACAATTCGTGCATGGGTCAGAAACGTATACTGTGATCACGAATTATGTACACAGGGATCACCAGATATTGTGAGCACTGTGACAGTTAAAAAACTCAAGCATGAACCAATTTAAGTAAAATTCAGGCACACTAGGTTCTGTTTGCAGAAACTATTACTGAAACCACCACTTATTGGTGCCCTGATCCCCACTTTTTATGGATGAAAACCCAAATGACCACCAAATCACCCAGGACCAATTGGGAATGCAAAAATAACCTTGGGACCATCCACCCACCTCCCACATGTCCAACAATTCATCCTGGTTTTCCAAAATATACCCCCTTAAAAAAATCCACAATTCGTGCATGGGGCAGAAAATTATACTGTGATCACCACTTATGTAGACAGTAATCACCAAATACTGTGAGCACTGTGACAGTTAAAAAAATCAAGCCTAAACCAATTTAAGTAAAATTCAGGCACACTAGGTTCTGTTTGCAGGAACTATTACTGAAATCACCACTTATTGGTGCCCTCATCCCCACTTTTTATGGATGAAAACCCAAATGACCACCACATCACCCATGACCAACTGGGAATGCAAAAATAACCTTGGGACCATCCACCCACCTCCCACATGTCCAACAATTCATCCTGGTTTTCCAAAGTATACCCTCTTAAAAAAATCCACAATTCGTGCATGGGGCAGAAAATTATACTGTGATCACCACTTATGTAGACAGTAATCACCAAATACTGTGAGCACTGTGACAGTTAAAAAAATCAAGCCTAAACCAATTTAAGTAAAATTCAGGCACACTAGGTTCTGTTTGCAGGAACTATTACTGAAATCACCACTTATTTGTGCCCTCATCCCCACTTTTTATGGATGAAAACCCAAATGACCACCACATCACCCATGACCAACTGGGAATGCAAAAATAACCTTGGGACCATCCACCCACCTCCCACATGTCCAACAATTCATCCTGGTTTTCAAAAATATACCTAGTTAAGAAATTCCACAATTCGTGCATGGGTCAGAAACGTATACTGTGATCACCAATTATGTACACAGGGATCACCAGATATTGTGAGCATTGTGACAGTTAAAAAAATCAAGTCTAAACCAATTTAAGGGAAATTCAGGCACACTAGGTTCTGTTTGCAGGAACTATTACTGAAATCACCAGTTATTGGTGCCCTCATCCCCACTTTTTATGGATGAAAACCCAAATGACCACCACATCACCCATGACCAACTGGGAATGCAAAAATAACCTTGGGACCATCCACCCACCTCCCACATGTCCAACAATTCATCCTGGTTTTCCAAAATATACCAAGTTAAAAAAATCCACAATTCGTGCATGGGGCAGAAAATTATACTGTGATCACCACTTATGTAGACAGTAATCACCAAATACTCTGAGCACTGTGACAGTTAAAAAAGTCAAGCATGAACCAATTTAAGTGAAATTCAGGAACACTAGGTCCTGTGTGCAGAAACTATTACTGAAATCACCACTTATTGGTGCCCTGATCCCCACTTTTTATGGATGAAAACCCAAATGACCACCACATCACCCATGACCAATTGGGAATGCAAAAATAACCTTGGGACCATCCACCCACCTCCCACATGTCCAACAATTCATCCTGGTTTTCCAAAATATACCCCCTTAAAAAAATCCACAATTTGTGCATGGGGCAGAAAATTATACTATGATCACCACTTATGTAGATAGTAATCACCACATACTCTGAGCATTGTGACAGTTAAAAAAGTCAAGCCTAAACCAATTTAGGTGAAATTCAGAAACACTTGGTTCGGTGTGCAGAAACTATTACTGAAATCACCACTTATTGGTGCCCTCATCCCCACTTTTTATGGATGAAAACCCAAATGACCACCACATTACCCATGACCAAATGGGAATGCAAAAATAACCTTGGGACCATCAACCCACCTCCCACATGTCCAACAATTCATCCTGGTTTTCCAAAATATACCAAGTTAAAAAAATCCACAATTCGTGCATGGGGCAGAAAATTATACTGTGATCACCACTTATGTAGACAGTAATCACCAAATACTCTGAGCACTGTGACAGTTAAAAATTATGCATACAATACATTTGTCATAGCTAATAAAACAACATAAACATATGACATGTAAATAAATATACAATTTTACATTAACATCAAAATAAATATTAATAGACAATGAATTTGTAATGACTAATACGGTAATGTTGCTAAATTTTGTACTTGTTCAAATTATGAATATCAGTTAAAACATACAATATTTATTGTGTAATAGTCAAATGTCCCAAAAGCATACTAAAATTAACAATAACATAATCAGTCATATACAACTACAAACGCTTCCATCTTTTCCTGGAATACGTCATCCAAGGTGTTTTCAAAATAGGAGCCTTGACCCGAATTCTGGGTTCACGTTTCATGCGTGATATCATGTTACTTTCTTCATTTGGCACCTTTTCTTCATCTTTTTTATTTCCCCCATCTTCTTGTTCATGTTGTCCTGCATTAATATCATTCAACTCATTCTTTTCCCTATATGTGTAATCCAGTGATAGTGGTTCAAGTAGAGGTGAAGGACAATCTTCTAGAACAGACTTGTGCATTTCACTTATGCATTGCTTTAACTGCTTCACAACATTCTCAACATTGGTAATCAAATAATCTTGTTCCTTAGCTCGATGAACCATTGCTGCAGTTTCTTTAAGCATTTTACCAATATCATCTTTTGTTGGTTTCAGGATGTTATATGCACGTCGACCTTCTTCAAAGGCTTCTTTTACAATTACATTCTCAAACTCTTCCTTCGACACAGGCAAATGAACAATAACCTGATTATGTAAATAACAGTGAAAACATAAATCAATGCATTACTACATCATCAACAACAATATTTCCCTACATATTTGAATTAAAATGATGCCTTACCAAATTCTTTTCCAACGCATATGCAATTTCATGGTCTCCCAATTTAAAGTCCATCCAATTCAAAATTCTAGGAAATTTTATTCTTCTGGGATGCACTTTTGTCTTGTATGAGAACAAATGCTCCAATGCCCATATCTATATACCATCAATATTAAAAATTTCAATCATGCTCAATAAAATATGAAATAAATTACGCATATGAACTAAATTATATAAACATAAACATTTCAAAGTACCTGTAATAAGTATACACATCCAACAATGTGGATATGTGATGTACTTGATTCGTTCGTAATAGACATCGAAGCTGAACACAAACTATTTACTAAGTACTCATAAACTACTAAACCCCAATTAAACTTTTTTAGTTGCCCTAAATCATCCAAAACGCTAAACAACCCAGAATGAACAATACCCATTCTATTTGGTAGTAAAAACTCAGAAAGCCCTAACAATATGTACAATCTACAAAAGTCCTCAATGCAACCATCATTGTCAAACTTCATAATTTCATCAAAAATCATCTTGACATTGACATTATTACTTTGAAATAAAGTCTTAGTATGACTTTCGTTTGCTGCTTTGTGCAAGTCTATTTTTTCTCCCACAACTCTGAACCCCAAACCTAAACAAACATCTACCAAGGACAATGGGACAACTTCACACCTTATGAGGAAACTTTGTCTTCTCTCCACCCATCTTGAACACAACTCCCTAAGTAGGGTTCGACTCATTTTTACCTTGTCACCCAACAACATTACCCATGCAAATGGGGTTGATTGAATGAAAGTCTTTTGTTCATCAGTTAACCTCTTATTCACCACACCCAGAAAAGTTGTTCTACAATAATGTCGAAACACCTACATATGAAATCGAAAAAACAAATCATCAAAAAACAAAAATCAGTGTGCGTTGTGCACAAATTATGATTTTGTTGAATCAGACCTTGTGCTCCATAACCAAATCATCGACTTGACCTGCATCTCCCTCCATTATATCCTGAAAAAAAAACATGTATTTATCCACCTAAAGAAACATTGATTTTTCATATATATAACTTCTGCCTAGGTGGTGTCTGCCCTCACTATTTATCCACCTAAAGAAACCGGGTTTATTTCTTCTCTATTTCTTTTATTTTTACCATACTTAACATGCATCGAATAGGATATGTTATTTTACTTTCCCTTCGTATATATTACGGAACCTAATCATATGGAACAAGTTGAGTTTTATAGTTTTCATATAAATAAATCTAATAAGACAAACTTGTGTCATGTTCCAAAATTAAAGGCAATCATTACTGTCTCTCTCTTATCTTAATACATATATTAGCATTATGACCTCCATTTTTGTCTCTCTTTCTATTATTTGACTTGTTATCTATGTATTACAGCAACAACATTTGGCACTACAAGGTGTGGGAAACTTGCATGGACAATGGATTTGAGAAGATGATAATTAAGGGGAGTGAATTCCCTTTATGCCAGATGCAGCTATACCCTAACACCAAATCTAGAGAAAGAAATGTACATTAATGGCTACTGCTGATTAATTCTGCTCAAACCCTTCAAAACTTATGTCATTTCCTATTTCGACCTATTTATGATACCTCGGTGTACACTCTGAGACTTGTTATACCACCATCATTGAATTTGGATTATCAAACTATCAATTACTATGTTTTCTGCTTCTTCAGATCTCTCTTAACACATTCAATCAAAATAAGTGTTGAGTTTTTCAATATATCTTTCAAAACTTTTGCCACAATTTTTTATTTTAAACAATGAAAATAAATAGTTTACAAAAGTAGAGAACCATTATTCTTTTATGAATCAAACTAGAATCAAAACAATACCCTAAACAATACCCTAAAATCAAAACCCAAAACAATACCCTAAAATCAAAACCCAAAACAATACCCTAAAATCAAAACCCAAAACGGAACCCTAAATAACCCATAAAATTCAAACTCAAATAGAAATCCTAAACCACAAACATATAACCAAACAGTCACACAATATAACCAAAAGGTCAAAACACTGTGCAACGTTGCAGTTTTTCTCTTTCTTTCCCTTGAAATTTGATTTTCAATAAACCACACATACAAACGAACACAGTCAAAGAAACTAACCCAGCAAGATTAAGATAAAAGAACACAATTAAAAGACAAGAACGAAATTGAGGTTGGACTTGAATCAACAGAATAAGCAAATGGAAGTACAATTAAATGTATAAACAACAAAAGACACAGTTCACATCTTCCATTCTCTAACAGATTCAAATTAAAACCCACAACAAGAAATCTATCCATGATTCCTTGCACGAATTCATCAATTGAAACGTAAATTGATCAATTGGAGCAAATCCATTAGCCGTTTATCCACTCCTGGTGAACCCTAATTTCGGAGGCGGGGTACGGGATTTACTCGTGAGTTGTGGCCGACCTTGCCGGTGATCTCGCCGACCCACCATAGACTCAAACAGTCACACAATATAACCAAAAACTCGAAAACCAAAAACGCCCACAACACCAATGCATTCAAAAAACGACCAAAAAAATTCACTCACCTTCCCGTCGCTCCTACCACTTCGTCCGCAATCGCTTCGCACTCCGTCAACGACCAAAAAAACTCCTACCACTTCGTCCGCGATCACTTCGCTCTCCGTCTCCTTCTGTTTGAGCAAACACCCACACTCCACACTAGGTACAGCACGTTTTGAAACGCAGGAAGTTCTGAAACAAAATTCAAATTTTCATTGTTATTTTACAAAAACACCCATGCCACGTAAGCAATCCATCCAGGTCATCCAGATGTATTCTGGCGCAAAAAATAATTGGGGTGTCTAAATATCATTTTCCATAAAACTCTCTTTAATCAACTGTATGTTAGGTGCTTCTGCCAGACAACCTACGAAGCATCTGTCTAACCAGGAAGAAGACTCTACCTTAACATTAAACTGAAAAGCAGCCTCTGCCCCATGAGGACTACTCACTTTCTTTCCAGAAACCACCTGAGCGAAAGAGAGTTTTTGTTGTTTCCGTTGCTCCTGCTCCCTCGGCCTCCACATCTTACGGGTTTGCTCCTCCTTCGTCCTAGACCTCCATTCTTTCCTTGGCCCTTCATTCCTACTGTATTTAGGTAAGTTCACCTGTAATTTCCACGTACCAATCCAAATAGCGTCCAGGCTCCTTTCCAGGGAATAGACATTTACTCCTCCGCTTCCTGGAATTAAGCTTATTAGAAATGAACACGTCCAACACTCTTCCCCATCTCTGAAAAACCTTCCACAGATCCTTCGCAAAGAAATGATCTGGAAAGTTTGTGAAGAAGAAAGATGTATCCGTCATTGGCCTAGCCCTCCCTTCACCGGAAAACTTCCTTATAATTCTCTTCTCTCTCTGATATAGATTAATCGAAAACAATAATTAATGTTATTGAAAATACTGAGCACAGACAAATTGAATAATTACTTCTAACATAATTTATTTGATTTACTGGTATTTTAGTAGTTAAACTTAACTACTTATTATCATTAAGTGAAATTTACATAGCGGTATAATAATAAGTGATTAAAATTTATAGAGCAAATAACTTTAAATTATTAAAACCACGAATTAAAAGATCATTAAAGTAAAGTATAAGATAATTATAGGACTAGAATAGTTAAAAATTTACATTTTTAACTATTTTTTAAAATTTTGATAATTATAAAGATTTAAATAAAATAAAATATTCTAAAATTAAACTCACCTATTTACCGAAAAGAAACTTACGCGAGGTAAGTTGTGTGCGAGAGACTTCAAAATATCCAATATAATGTACACTTTATTGTTTTATCTTTAATATAAGAAATATATACTTAGAGTTATTAAAACATCTCTAAGAGGTTATAAGAGTTATTTAAAAAATAAAACTATTGTTTTAACATAAATTATTGAAAATTAAAAACAATTACCTGAATACAGAGAAAAGATGAAACAGAAGGTAGCAAATTCAAGAAGAACGAAAACAGAAGGTATGCATATTCAATTTGCGAGGAAGACAACTTTCCAACTATTATTGCCCAATTTTCCCTTTCTGAAAAGTCTTCTAGAAAAACAAGACTCTTATCACTTTTTATATATGATGCTAAAACATTTTAATTAAAAAAATAGTTTCTATTAAAATATGAAAAAAAGAATAGGATGAATATCTTATGGATATTAAACACATACGATTATAAAAAAAACCTATAGACTAAGCTCATTACATAAATAGAAATATCTAACAATATCTATAATATCTCATAATATCTAACACTCCCCTTCAAGTTGGTGTATATAAATTATATGTATCCAGCTTGTCACAAATATAATCAATCTTAAGTCCTCGTAAGAGTTAGTAAAAGTATTTGCTAATTGATCATTTGAATTGACAAACTCAATCTTGATATTTTCCAATATATTCTCGGATGAGATGAAATGACAATCAATCTCAATATGTTTGGTCCTTTCATGAAAAAACTATATTTGAGCTAATATGAAGAGCAACCTGATTATCATATATAAGTGTCATTTGAGTGACCTCTTCAAATTGTAATTCTTTAAGTAATTGTTTAAACTAAATAAGCTCACATGTAGCTGAAGCCATAACTCTATATTCTGCTTATGCACTAGATCTCGCCACAACACTTTGTTTTTTGCTCTTCTAAGAGATCAAGTTATCACCAATGCCAACACAATAACCAGAAGTTGATCTTCCATCAGATGAAGGTCCTTCCCAATTAGCATCTGAATAACAAACGAATTTAGTATGAATATTGTGACCATATAACAAACTTTTTCCAAGAGAGCCTTTAATGTACTTCAGTAAAAAAATGACTACATTCCAATGGTCTTCACATGGAGAATTAAGAATTTGACTCACCACACTGACTGCAAAGGAAATATTAGGACGAGTAATAGTGAGATAGTTCAATTTTCCAATTAATCTTGTGTACTTCTTAGGATCTGAAAGAGGCTCCCCCTGATTGAGTAGAAGTTTGACATTGGGATCCATGAAAATATCAACAGGTTTCGAATTCATCAACCCAATTTCCTCCAAAATATTCAATGCATATTTTCTTTGAGAGGTAACAATACCATTATTGGATTGTGCTACCTCAATCCCTAACAAATATTTGAGTTTGCCAAGATCTTTGGTCTGAAAATGTTGACAAAGGTGTTGTTTTACTTGTGAGATGCCATGGTGATCATTGCATGTAAGAACAATGTCATCTACATATACGACAAAATAGATACACCCAACACTCGAATGACGCTAAAAAACTGAATGATCCACTTCACTGCGAGTCATACCAAACTGTTGAACAACATTGCTAAATTTTCAAAACCAAGCCCTAGGAGAATGCTTGAGGTCATATAAGGATTTGCAAAGATGACATACCAATCTAGAAGACTCCCTCTGAGCAACAAAACCGGGAGGTTGCTCCATATAAATTTCTTCCTGGAAATCCCCATTAAGAAAGGCCTTTTTGACATCTAGTTGATAAAGAGGTTGTCATTGAAGAGCAGTCATCGATATGAATAAGAGAACAAAAGCCATATTTGTTACTGGAAAAGAGTATCACCATAGTCTAAACCAAAAATTTAGGTAAAACCCTTAGTCACAAGACGAGTTTTAAGACGATCAATAGTACCATCAGGACCAACTTTGATAGCAAAAATTCACATGCAACCAACAACAGATTTCCTAGAAGGTAAAGGAACAAATTCCCAAGTTCCATTATTCTAAAGTGCATTCATTTCATCAAGCATGGCCTGACGACAACCAGGATGGCTAAGGCATAACCTACAAATTTTGGAATGGATACAAAAAAAATAGACGAAAGACATGCATAAAAGTTTGAGATAGTTTATGGTAACTCAAAGCAGTATAATGTGGATAGGGATTACGGGTATAATGTATACCTTTACGGATGGCAATAGTAAAATCAGTTTCAACTGTCGGAGGTTCAACTGTCAGAGTCGGGGGGTGGAGGTGTTGGCACTAGAAGAGAGCCATTTGATGGAAGATGGAATGTCTGACGATGACTATACACCTAAAGAGTTGGTGGTTGTGGTGAATCATTAGGTGCACTATGAACAATAAGAGGAATATTAACTTGATTAGATGAAGACACACAAGGAGAAGGACAAGATTTAAAGTAAAGGGAAGACTCACTGAAGGTGACATTTGTTGAAATAAAATAATAGTTAAAAGAAGGTGAGAAACATTTATATCTTTTTTGTGATCTAGTGAATCCTAGAAAGACACATTGGTCTGACCTATGAGATAATTTATCAATACCAGGACTAAAATTATGAACAAAGCATGTGGACCCAAAAACTTTGGGAGAAAAGGAGTGGAGAGGGTCATGTGGAAACAAAATAGAATGAGGAATTTTGTCCTTTAAAACAAAAGATGACGTGTGATTAATGAGATAACATGCACTAAGAACAACATCACTCCAAAAACGCTGAGGAACATCACCATGGATTAAAATAGTATGAGTTGTTTCAATAAGATGTTTATTTTTGTGCTCAGCTACCCCATTTTGTTGAGGTGTATAAGCACATGAAGTTTGATGAAGAATACCGTGAAAAGCCATGAAATTTTTAAAAGAATGAGAAATATACTTATGCCCATTATCATTGCGCACAATTCAAATGGAAATTTCAAATTTATTTTTAATTTCATTGTAAAAGATTTGAAATATCGAAAACAACTCAAAACGATTTTTCATTAAACACATCCACGTACTTCTTGAACAATCACCAATAAAAGTAAAAAAATATTGAAATCCTAAATTAGACTTAATACGACTGGGTCCCCAAATGTCAAAGTGAACTAAGGGAAAAAGAAATGAAAAACGTTGTGAGAAACTACTACGAAAAAACTACGAATGTGTTTCCCTAACTGATATGACACACACGATAAACTTGATACATTCGACAAACTTGGAACAAGTTGTTGCATATTGGCAATACTAGGATGACCCAACCGAGCAGGAATGAGAGATGGAGAATTTATAATTGTGTCAACATGTACAGAGATTTGTAGTTGATAAAGTCCATGAGACTCACATCTGGTGTCAATCCTCCGTCCCGAACTTTGGTCTAGTAAAGAAACAGATTCTTTGGTAAAAGAAATAACAAAATCAAGGGAATAAGTGAGAAGACTAATGGATAATAAGTTAAATGGAAACCCAAGGACACAAAGAACATTACTAATAGATAAATAAGGAAAAAGATTAATAGTACCAACACCATGTGATGATACCGTAGATCCATTGGTCATGCTAACTGTACCGACCAGGTAGTCGGGAGTGATGACGTGGCAGCAAGTGGTAATATAGGCGTGTTGAACGGAACACCTGGCTGACGGAAGGGAAGGACATCGGGAAGTTCGTGTAGTCGCCAATCGTTAAGTTGGCGTGCTCCGATCTTTAGCATATCTAAACCGGCGGTCACCAGGCTTGTGTTGTAGTCGCCGTATGCGAGCTTAGGCGACCAAGTGATCAGAAATCGCCGAGAGGGGGACATTGCCGAAGGATTAGGAAGGCTTGCTTAGGGCCTTCAGAGGGTACGAGTACGAAGGACGAAGTTATCAGATGATCATTCCCTAGCCAGAGGTTGAGGCAAGGGAACAGCTTACCAGAACATACACGATGAAGCAAGCGAAGCAGATCATGATGGCGGCCGGCGAGACCACAGAGAAGGTGTGCATGGTGACACCCCGTACTCGCCACGCAGAAGAGATCGCGCTCCAAGGCAGCTATACACCGAGTTACTCCTTGCATGGGTAACTTAGTCGAACGGCCTGAAGAGTAAGAAGTGACGCTCAAACAGAGGACGTTCCAGATGGTGACACGTGTACAGCTGGATGCGAGCCACGTGTCCAGAGGTGTAACCGTCAGGAGAGAGAAAGTGCACAGGTATATAAGGGATTCTAACTAACTTCTGAGGTACATGCGTTTAGAACACTTCTTTACGCTTGGAGAATACTTGAGTACGCTGAGAGAGTTTTTGCACAGTTCCTTGAGTTTCTAGCTTTTCTCTCTTAGAGTTTTGGTGGTTTCGTCACTGACTTGAGCGTCGGAGCGCGATCGGCCGCAGCGGCGCCACTCTGTCTTTTGCAGGTTCTTGAGGTGAATCGAGGTGTGAAGGACGGAAGCTAGCGTGGTGCAAAGCCGATCCAGAGGAAGATACCTTTGACGTGGCAAGACTCTTGCGTTCTGGTCAACCGGCAGGATCATCAGGCGCCCACCGTGGGGCCGTGTAAAACCTGCCCCCATCCACAGCGTAAGTTCTTGAAGTTTCTGTAGTTTCCGTGTGGTTGTGTGCTGGTGCAACCATTTTCCACAGTTCGTTCGAGTTTTTGTTCGGTGAATTCGAGTTCTCTGCTGTTCGTTTGGGTTTTAATCGATAGTCTGAAGTTTTCCACCGTTCGTTCGAGCTTTCGATCGGTTTCTTGAAGTTTCTTGCTGTTTGCACGGTTTTCAATCGGTTGATTCGGAGCTTTTTCCGTTCGTTTGCGTTTCTGGTTGGTGAATCAGGAGTTTGCTGGAGGAGCGGTAGGTTCGTGGTGAGAGTGCAAGTTTCTGTGAAGGTTTCGACGTCCGAATCTATCGGCGTGCTGTTGTGGTTGTGTTTTTGGAAGTTCTTGGGAGTTTGGGAGTTTCTGACCGATTGATTGCTGGATCGATTGTTTGCTGGATAAGGTTTTGTTCGTTGAAGTTTGGTTTGCTGAGTTTTCATGAGAAAGATGAGAAGCAACCGCTCAAGTCCCGTTGTGCCAGTTGCTACAGAAGGCGCCATGACCATGGCGCAAATGATGGAGATCATGCGTGCGCTGCATGCGAATGTGGAGGCATCGCGCATAGAGCAAGCGAAGATGCATGAAGACCTGGTCGCCTCTCAGGCCAGGAATGAAGAGCTCAGCAAAGTGACTGAGGAGTTGCGTCAAGCTCTTCATGAGCAGAGAGGACGCCCAGTTGTTGAAGAGGTCGCGCCGTCGTTGCCACCGCGCGTTTTCCCTATGCCGTTTGCTCAGGCGATCACAGACACGTCTATCCCTGCGAGCGTAGTACCTGTGAAAGCTTCTTTCACCGGCGTGGAGGACCCTGAGGCACATCTCACCATGTTCCACACGCAGATGATGTTGTCAGGAGGCTCGGATGCTGTATATTGCAAGATGTTTGTGAGCACGCTCCAGGGAACAGCGCTGGAATGGTTTGTGAGCTTGCCTACAGGTCACATAACCAATTTCCAGCAGTTTTCGAAGCTTTTCGTCGAGCAGTACATTGTGAACAAGGCGCCACCTAGGGTGTCTTATGACCTGTTCGACATAAGGCAGTACCAGGGAGAGTCCCTCAGGGACTACTTGAATCGCTTTGGAGCACAGATGGTCCGCTCGCCTGCTAAAGACGAAGAGATGCTGGTATACGCCTTCAAAAAGGGCGTGCTGCCGGGACCTTTCTGTGAGGCGCTGATTAGGGCTCACCCCGCCACGTTTGCTGAAGTTAAGCGACTTGCGGTGGCCCACATCGCCGACGAGAGTGAGTTCCAGGCCAAGTAACAGGCGAGTTCCAGGCCAAGGATCCACAAATGGCGGCTTACTTGGAGTATGTGCAGGAGTTGAAGAGTTCCTTTGTCTCATTTGAAGTGGTGCATGTGCCCAGAGAGCAGAATGCCCAAGCAGACTTGTTAGCTAAGCTGCCAGTTCGGGCAAGGGGGGTAGGCAGAGGACAGTGATCCAAGAAACTCTGAAGACGCCTAGAGCATTTGTGGCAGACCACCTGGTTCTTCAGATAAGCAAGTCAACGGAGAAAGCGACGAGGAGTCACAGATCCTTGACTCAGGAGACCTTGAGATCGCCGAGAATAAGAGCATGTCAGGGGGAGAGGGTGAACATGACGCAGGTCTGCGCTACGCACGAGCCAGACACGTGGATAACACAGTACCAGCGCTGCCTGGCAGATGACCTTCTCCCGCTGGATCCGACGGAGGCTAGAAAGATAAAGAAGAACTCCAGCAAGTTCACCATGATTGATGGCGAGTTGTACAGGTTTGGGTTCACACACCCACTCCTGGAATGTGTGCACAGAGAAAAATTTACAAGAATCATGGCCAAGCTCCATGAGGGCATATGTGGGAGTCACGTTGGGGGTCGAGCCCTGGCTGCAACAACTCTCCGTGCGGGTTATTACTGGCCAACGATGAGGGAGGACTGCAAGAAGTATGCATAGTGTTGTAAGTAATGCCAGCAGCACGCCGATTGGCACAGGGCGCCTCCAGAAGAGTTAAAGTCAATTTACAGCCCATGGCCGTTTCATACTTGGGGAATTGACATCCTGGGACCTTTCCCATTGGCGATCAGGCAGATGAAGTACTTGGTGGTGGCGATTGAATACTTCACCAAGTGGATCGAAGCAGAACCAGTAGCCCAGATCACCGCACACAAGATTGAGAGCTTTGTATGGAAGAACATCGTGTGCCGGTTTGGTGTGCCTACGCGCCTGGTGTCAGACAATGGGACTCAGTTTGCAAGTCACCTACTGAAGAAGCTGTGCGAAGAGGTGGGAATTCAGCAGGTGTTTGCATCCGTCGAGCACCCGCAGACAAATGGCCAAGTAGAGTCCGCCAATCGGGTGTTGCTAAGAGGCTTGAAGAGAAGGCTAGAGAAAGCCAAAGGATCGTGGGCAGAAGAGGTACCCACCCCGTATTGTTTGGGCGTACCACACCACCGAGCAGTCAGGAACCCACGAGACCCCGTTCAGCTTGGTCTATGGATGTGATGCAATGATTCCAGTGGAAATCCAGAAGAGCTCGCCGAGATTCCAGAACTTTGTGGCGGAAGACTCGAACGAAGAAAGAAGGTTGAATCTGGATTTACTGGATGAGGTCAGGGAGGAGGGAAGGGTAAAGGCTGAGGCAGTGAAAAGGAGGATTGAATGAAGGTATAACTCGAAGGTGATGCCAAGGCAGTTTAGAGAAGGCGATCTGGTGATGAGGAAGGCCCACCAGTACGAGATGGAAAACAAGTTATCGCCTAAGTGGACAGGACCGTTCAGAATAACCGAGGCGCTCGGGAACGGCGCCTACCGCTTAGAGACATTGGAAGGAGGGGCGATTCCTCGCACTTGGAGCGCCACACACCTCAAGTTATATTACAGTTAAAGCTTTGTAAGTAAAAACGAACATGAAGAGATTTGCAAGCTTTCTGTTAAAACAGTTTGAAGGGGGCACTCTTTTTTCCCTAAGGAGGGTTTTTAATGAGGCCACCCAATAAAGAAGAGTTTTCAAAGAGTTTAAAGTTTCTAAGATTGCATGCTTGTTATTTCGAAAGTTTTAGAAAAAAGACCTTATCACTCGTACGTGATTCAAGGCAAGTTTAAAGTTATGTTGCATGCTTTCTAAGGAAAAGTTTTAAAGTCCCCATCGTCTTTCGGCGATTGGCGGCATCAGTTAAAGTTTTAAAGTCCCCATCGTCTTTCGGCGATTGGCAGCGTCAGTTAAAGTTTTAAAGTCCTCATCGTCTTTCGGCGATCGGAGGCACCAGCGACGACTAAAGACCTCAACGCTCTCGTGCGTCTGGAGGCAAGAAAGGTAAAAGACCTCCTCGCCCTCGAGCGAGTGCAGGCGAGAAAGAGAAAAAAGTCCTCAGTGCATCCAAGGGGGAAGAGATGTACACCCTGGGCAAGTTGAGGCACCAGATAAAGTCCTTCTCGCCGTCGAGCGAGTTCGGGCCAGATAAAGTCCTTCTCGCCGTCGAGCGAGTTCAGGCAAGATAAAGTCCTTCTCGCCGTCGAGCGAGTTCAGGCCAGATAAAGTCCTTCTCGCCGTCGAGCGAGTTCAGGCAAGATAAAGTCCTTCTCGCCATCGAGCGAGTTCAGGCGAGAAAAAGTCCTTCTCACCTCAGAGTGAGTTCAGGCAAGATGAACTGAAAGGTCAGGGGTGTTCGTGACCTTAAACGGCGGGAAGGGAAGGAAAATGCCTTTCCCCCTTTTAAGTGAAACATCAATATTAACTTAGTAAGACCGGAGAAAAACTTCCACGCTTGTGGGCGGTATGAAGACAGATCAAATCCTTCTCGTCTTGAACGAGTTCAGGTATAGCGTGAAGGGCGAAAAAGGTTTAAGAGATAGCTAAGGTAGGTTCAAAGAGAACACCTCGCTATCCAGTTCTTTGTTCTGAAACTCAGGGAGGTAGAGAGGGATCCGAAAGGCGCCTCTACCCCCCAGATGAGGGAACAATAGTCAAGCGATGAAGGCAAAGAAAGCCTACATCGCCAGAACCCTACGGCGATCAGAAGAGTTCCAGGCGATGACAGGGATAAGGGTCACCTTGCTGGGCAGATCAGGTAAACTGTATTTTGATACTAGCTTAAGTTAAAACCTGCTGCCTGGTAAGTAACTTATTGTTTTAAGTTTGCAAGCTGTCTTAAATGTCATCGCTTGAAGGTTAATAAGTTGCTCAAGTTTTACTTCGAGTTAACAGTTCGATAAATTGTTATAAGATTAACGGTTTGACTCAAGTTCAAAGCGGTGAGTGAATAGTTGAGCCCGGAGTATCGCTGGGTCGATTTGTTTAAGCAAGTTTCACCAGGTAAGTTGATCAACCATACAACGAGTAAGAAAGCAGATGAAGGTTAAAGAATGCGAAGTAAACAGAAAGACGAGGTGCAAAAAGCAGAAGAAGTTATATAAAAGCAATGTCAGTACAAGTTTACACATAAGCCACTATTACAATTGAAAGATAAGCAGCAGTTTTCAAAAACGAGGTGATGAGGAGAGGCAGCTAGTCTTCGGAGGGTACGATCTTCCCATCCACCACCTCGTTGCAAATGGACACCATGGTCAGATCAAGCTCGGGGTATTGGCAAGCGACTTGCTCCAGGGCGGCGTCGAACCCGGCGGCAAGGACTTGGGCGGAGCTTTGCTCGAGCTCTTCGGTTTGTTTCTTCAGCTCGTCAGTTCGTTTCTTCAGCTCTTCAGTTTCCTCGCGAGCTTGAGCAAGGTCTTCAGCAACCTTTTTGCCTTCGTCCCGCGCCTGGGCCAACTCTGCAGCAATCTTCTTGTTTTCCTCTTGAGCTTTGGCGAGCTCAGCCATGGTGTCGTCCCTCTCCTTCTCGACCTTCCCGAGGAGGACTTCCCGATCTTCCGACCTTTTTTCAAGTTTTTCCACCTTGGCCGCATTTGCTTTCATTGATGCCTCCAAGTTGGCCACCTTGAGCCTGTAAGGTACCAGCTTACTCTCCAGCTCAATTTTCTCTTAAGCTAGGAGGTGCAGTTTTTGGCGCAGATCGGAGGCCTCCTTACGCGCGCCCCTTAGTTCAGCGTCCATGGAGTCCTCCAGCCTTGAATGGTCGATCTCCGCCATCATCAGATTGCAAGAAAGCTTCTCTGCCTCCATCCTTATCAGGCAGTTTGACTCCTTGAGCGCCGCATTCTCATCTTGAAGCTTCTTGCTCGTGTTCTTCACAGCCTTTGTTATAATCGAGGGGAGATCCTCTGCCATCATCTTCAGTTTGGCTGTGAAGGGTCCCCAGATCTCTTCGATGGAGGGGGGAAAGTTTGAAGTTGTTGCTGGCGGAGGTGCTGAAGGAGCTTGGTGCTGACTTTCACCACCACCCTCTTGAGTTTGAAGGGCGAGGGGGGCTTCTTGGCGTGGTGGTGAAGTGGGAGATTCGGTTATGAGTATTGGAGAGTTGTGAGCACCCTCATCTCCACCTGGTGCGGCCCCAGCAATAGAGGTGGTTGAAGGAGGACCCTCTCCAGCAGATACGAACGGCGTGGAGGCGCTTGGAGGGTTCTCTATGAAATTGGGGTCGCTGCTTTCAACCGCAGGGGGTGCGACAGCCAAAGGTGTTGCTTGGACTGGTTGTGTTGGAGCTGGAGGTGAGGGCGGTGTTGGAGCTGGGGGTGAAGGCGGTGTTGGAGTTGGGAGTGCAGGTGGCGAAGAGGGAGCCACCCTTGTCCTTTTGGTAACGAGGCCATCCTCGGTGGTCTCTTCATCCTCTTCATCCTCTTGTACCACTTGGGGAGTTTTTCTTTTTGGCTTCCTCAAGACCAATTTTTTTCGTTGAGGGGCGGGTAGTACCCCGGAAGAGGTTGCACCTCGGGGGGGAGTTTTGCCCTGAGCAACGGCAATCTCCACCACCGAGTTGGGCACGGTTTGGGAGCCCGCCGCCAGTTTGTGAGTTCGGGCGATCGCCCTCAATTCAGCCAGTTTACCTTTTCCCAGCATGTTATCTGCACAAGGTAAAGAATAGGTGAGCAATTAAAACAGAAGCAGAAAATACCAGCATGTCTGTACAGGGATAACACAGGCAGCACATAGGTTAATAACGGAATGCCAAAGTAGAACGGAAAAAATGCCAAGTTGGTGTTAAATTTGATGGTGAGGTGGGGCTTACCGATGTGGGCTTCGAGTTGACCCTCGAGGAATTCGAAGGTGATTATTGAGGAAGTAGGAAAGTTAATGTGGGCATCAGCCACCCTCTTCCAGAAAAGGCAGAGGTCCTTGTCCAACTCACCCATGTTGTCAGGACTTCTTGGCCTTCTGAAGTTTTCTTTGGAGTCCCTGCTCCCCTTGTTTACCCAATACAAGGGGAAGCCATCGAGCAGCGAGGGGTCTTGATCGTTTTGACGCACTTGGACAAACTTTCCTTTCCAGTCTTTGTAGGATTGCTGGAAGATTGAGAGGATCGATCTCCCAGCAATCCCGTTTAAGCTCACCTAGGGGCGGTCTCCGGGATTCTTGGCCTCGAACAAGAAAAGGAAAACATCTACCGAGGCCGGTAGTCCCAAATGCACGCACATGATTTGAAATGCCCTCACGAATGCCCAGCTGTTGGGATGGAGCTGGGCAGCGGCAATGTTGAGCTCGGTTAGTAGCTCTCGTTCAAAGCGGGTGAAGGGAAACCTGAGTTTTACCTTCTTGAATAAAGTGGTGTAAACGAAGCAGAACAACTCGCCGTTGTTCCCCTTATCATCCGCGCAGATTGGCACGTCGGGAGGGCAAGGCAGCACCATTAACTTGTCGTCGTGCTCCTTGTGGAACGAGAGGTTGGGTTCGTCCCCTTTCTTCAACCGTAGCACCGCCAACGCAGAGTTTACTGAAGAGGTCTCCTTCAGCAAAAGTTGGGGTGGCCCACGGGTAGAGTTTCTTATAGTCTTGTGTAGGAATGGAGGCTCCTCCGGCGACTAGTGGAGTTGCTGGAGTGGGATTGGCGTGAGAAGGAGCAGGCCTCTCAGCCTGTGCGGAAGGAGCGCCGGAGGCTCGTGGCGGGTTACGCACTGGTGGAGGATTCGCCCCAGCGGCAACCCTACGCGCTTGGGGTGGAGGGATTCACGATGAAGGAGGAGGGTTCGCGGTGGATTTCGCGTGAGCCATCGCAGGAACTGCAAAGGAAAAAGGAAAGGGATGAACAAAGGTTGCAGAGAACAACTCGATTGAGGACGAAGAAAGAAGAACGAACGAACAAGAGTTCGTTGGGATGAACGTGATGGAAGACGAAGCCCTAAGTTACGAGAGGGGAGAAAAGGAAGAAACAACCCACAACGTATGCACCAGACAGATAATGGATGATGCGAATCGGTCAAAATGCAACAAATATCAACAGAAGAAGTAAAAGGGATACCTTTTGATGATCGGATGAGCGTTGAAGAGAGTTGGAGATTGAGAGAGTTGATAAGCTTCGTGGGTTTGCAGAGAAAAACTCAGAGCGTTCGAGAATGCAGAAAGATGATGGAACAGTGGAAGTGCAAGGGGTTTAAGGGTTTTTCGAACGTTTTCGGGAGCGCAAACGACAGCTGAAGATGACCGTTGATGAAGCCACGTGTCGAGCGATTGGAAAAAGGGGTTTGGTGGAGCGTCAGGAAAGCAGAGGGTACAGACGTTTGGAATTCCGTGCTAGCGCCACGTAGATCGACGGTGATATGACCTCTTAGTCTTTTCGCTGGACAAGTCTTCGCTTAAGACTGGGGGGCTTGTGTACCGACCAGGTAGTCGGGAGTGATGACGTGGCAGCAAGTGGTAATATAGGCGTGTTGAACAGAACACCTGGCTGACGGAAGGGAAGGACATCGGGAAGTTCGTGTAGTCGCCAATCGTTAAGTTGGCGTGCTCCGATCTTTAGCATATCTAAACCGGCGGTCACCAGGCTTGTGTTGTAGTCGCCGTATGCGAGCTTAGGCGACCCAGTGATCAGAAATCGCCGAGAGGGGGACATCACCGAAGGATTAGGAAGGCTTGCTTAGGGCCTTCAGAGGGTACGAGTACGAAGGACGAAGTTATCAGATGATCATTCCCTAGCCAGAGGTTGAGGCAAGGGAACAGCTTACCAGAACATACACGATGAAGCAAGTGAAGCAGATCATGATGGCGGCCGGCGAGACCACAGAGAAGGTGTGCATGGTGACACCCCGTACTCGCCACACAGAAGAGATCGCGCTCCAAGGCAGCTATACACCGAGTTACTCCTTGCATGGGTAACTTAGTCGAACGGCCTGAAGAGTAAGAAGTGATGCTCAAACAGAGGACGTTCCAGATGGTGACACGTGTACAGCTGGATGCGAGCCACGTGTCCAGAGGTGTAACCGTCAGGAGAGAGAAAGTGCACAGGTATATAAGGGATTCTAACGAACTTCTGAGGTACGCGTGTTTAGAACACTTCTTTACGCTTGGCGAATACTTGAGTACGCTGAGAGAGTTTTTGCACGGTTCCTTGAGTTTCTAGCTTTTCTCTCTTAAAGTTTTGGTGGTTTCGTCACTGACTTGAGCGTCGGAGCGCGATCGGCCGCAGCGGCGCCACTCTGTCTTTTGCAGGTTCTTGAGGTGAATCGAGGTGTGAAGGACGGAAGCTAGCGTGGTGCAAAGCCGATCCAGAGGAAGATACCTTTGACGTGGCAAGACTCTTGCGTTCTGGTCAACCGACAGGATCACTAACCGAAGGTATATAACCCGTAGTAGATAGGGAAAAGAAAAAAGATTAATTACTAGAAATATCATCTGTGGCACTTGAATCTAGAACTCAAGGGCCAAGGTAAGTAGAATGAGTGAGGTCAATAAAAGATGTACATGAATATGCAACGGCAGAAGTGGAACCCAGAGTTCTGACGATCCTCATACCATTTAAGAAATTCATTGAAAATACCAAGTTGGCCTGGAGTATCAAATGAAGTATGACCTTAGTAGAAGGTTGCACAGGATTAGTTTGGATAACCCAACAAATCTAGGAGGATGACCATGTAAGAAATAACATCTATCAATTTTATTGTCAAGTTTGCCACAGTGGTCACACTTGTGACGCCCTTTGCCCGACTTGTGAAGGTGAGTATTATCATTATGTCGAGAGACTAAAGCAAAAGAGTCATCAACACAAGACGTTATATCATTGGTGTGTTTACCTGGCACACATAGAAGGGTAAAACAAGTGGAAGTAAAATTGACAAATGGTAGGAGATCCCAAAATTTAATCACGCACATGAGAATAATCATCAGAAAGGTCATGTAAGCCCAATAACATGAAGAACTTGGATCTTTTCTCTAGTTCTTGAGAAGGAGTGGAGGAAGGAGGCAATAACTCATTAAAATTATGAAGAAGAGCATGAAGTTTACCCATATATTTTTCCATTGTACCATCAAGACGTTTGGGAGCAATAACTATGAGGAGATTTTGACACACACCATAAAGACGTTGAGTATGATTGGCGTATGTACCGCCCAGGTAGTCGGAAGTAATGACGTGGCAGCAAGCTATTATGTAGGCGTGTTGAGCAGGGCTCGTGGCTAGCAGAAGGGAAGGAAGTCGGGGGGCTCGTGTAGTCGTCAGTCCTTAAGTTGGCGTGCTCCGATCTCTAGCATACCTGAACCGGCGGTCGCCGGGTTTGAGATGAAGTCGCCAGATGCGAACCCAGACGACCAAGTGATCAGAGATCGCCGAAAGGAGGACATCGCCGAAGGGTCAGGGAAGTTTGTTCAGGCTTTCGAAGCAGAGGATAAAGTCGTCAGATAGTCATCCCCTAGCTAGCCAGAGGTTGAGGTCGGGGAACAGCTTACCCAAACATGCACGATGAAGCAAGTGAAGTAGATCATGAAGGCGGCCGGCGAGACCACAGGGAAGGTGTGTATGAAGGCACCCGTACTCGCCACGCAGAAGAGATCACGCTCCAAGGCAGTTATGCGCTGGGTTGTTTCTTGCATAAGTAACTTAGCCGAAAAGCCTGAAGAGTAAGAAGTGACGCCCAAGTCAAGGATGCTCCAGATGGTGACACGTGTACAGCTGGATACGAGCCACGTGTCCAGATGTGTAACTGTCAGGAGAGAGAAAGTGCACAGGTATATAAGAGATTCTAACGAACTTCTGAGGTACGCGCGTTTTAGATTACTTCTTTTACGCTTGCAAGAACTTGAGTACGCTGAGAGAGAATTTTGCACGGTTCCTGTTCATAGTTTTCTCTTAGTATTTTGGTGGTTCAGTCGCTGACTTGGGCGTCGGAGCGTGATCGGCCGCAGCGGCGCCGTTCTGTCTTTTGCAGGTTCTTGAGGTGAATCAAGGCGAAGGACCGAAGCTAACACGGCGCAGAGTCGATCCATATTTGACGAGGCAAGGTTCTTGCGTCCTAGTCAACAGGCAGGATCAGCGTATAATAATTTTTCCTGTTCCCAAACTTTTGAACATGTCTAATAGATTTGAAAATTTTGTTTTAAAGAAGAGTGAATGGTAGATTTGATAACAATGCATAATTGAGCTTCAATTTTCAATCAACAGAAAACCTCATTTTCAACAACAGTGGGACGAGTAAGATGACCAACATAACCTTAACTTTTAAGCCAAAATTTAATATCTTAGGCCTAAGTGACATAATTGGTTCCATCCAATTTGTCAATGGAGAGATGAACATTGACATAATTAGTATAAATAGACGGATCAGACATAGTGGCAGCGGAAGAAGCCATAGATAATAAGGACAGATCTAGTAACCAACTGACAGATGCGCCCCATAATGCTGGTACATGAGTTGGTACCCTGGCGGCCATGCTGTTAAGATTATGCACTCCCTAGAAGAAGATTTTGTGCGGTTGTTACACTAAGATTGTGTGACAAAGTAACAGAATGTCTTCCCATCATACCTACTTTCACTCGAGATAAGGTTCTCGTGAGAGAGGGTTGATACAATGAGGCAACCTAAATAGTCTATAAAAGGGGTTTGAGATCCCTGGTAAAGGTACACCGTTTCTAAGGCTGAAACTATTTACTTACTCATTGTTTCTTAGCCCAGTACTAACTTGATCATCGGAGTGCAATCAACAGGTAGGGCCCCCTCTGTTTCAAACAGAGTCGCGTTCCAACATCCCACGGAAAGAACAAATTCCAGCAGAGACAAACGGAGTCACGACCTACTCCTAAAGTCAATTGGCGACCAGGTCAACCAGCAAGAACAAGTAGCGAGAAGTTTGGAAGCGGAAGTTGAAGCATAGATCAACCGCTTGACAGGAAGACAGAAGACGAAGTCTCTCAATAGTTCTTTAGGTCCCATCTCCCTATCGAGAACAAACCCTATATGACTTTGTTGCCCTGTGAGCACTCATCATTTTACCTTTTTCTCTAAACATCATCTTTTCCTTCGCTTCGCTAACTAAATCCCACAATAATCTTTGTTTCTCTGTCGTCGCCGCCACCATCTCTAAACAATTTGTTCAACGCGTAAACCAACTCCACTATTTCTCCAAAACTCAGAAACCCAAAATGCTCTCTCAACTCGTTAACTCTAACCAACACCTTGCTCAATGCTACAATCCTATCCTCTTCCACCAAACTTGATATCTTAGAAACTAGCTTGTTCCCTTCCATGGATGTTGTGTCGCCCCTCCCTTGGCTCCAGCACCACACGTCGCCGTCGTCGCCTCCCTTTCCCTCAATCTTCTATTCTCGATTTCCAAACCCTAAAATTTCGATCAGTTCACGTGTGCAAATCAATGTCACTGTGTGCACCACGTCATCAACAATTAACGTCGTTGGTAGAAACTTAACGGAGATTTTTTAAAAACCACTATATTAAATTGAATATTAACCCTAAATGTAGAGATAAAAAAATAATTAAAAAATTCATAAAGATAATTAAGACATTTCACATACTTCAAGGGTTTCCAGTTGAAAAATAGGGGTGGAGAAAGTAATAACCTAAAATTTATATTTAAACAATTTTATAGATCTGTCCAATTGTTTTTAATTTTTCTTTTTATTTATTTATTTAATTTAGAAGTATGAATATGTTGAATAGTAAATTTTATATTATTAAACATGTGGAGTTAAACTCTTTTTCAGTTAATCTTATTGCAAATAATCTTAAATCAATCTCTAAGAAACTTTTTTTAAATAATCTTTTTACAACTAAAACAATTATTTAAAATTATATTATAATAACATAAATCAATATTTGATAATTGTCATTGTTAAGTGAAATTTTTTATTATTATTTTATTATATCAATTGTCAAATATTTAGTTGTTATATTTAATATTTTATTTTTCTTGGCTCGTCATGGTGGGGGTTGAGGAAACAGGAGCACCTATTTTAGTTTCTTTGTGGGAAGAGTGTTTGGTGAGAAGAGGAAATGTGAATTGAAGAGATATAAGTATTTGCATATGAAAAAGATAGTTGTAGGATGTGTTAGGTATGAGGATAAGCTAATAATAATACAAGTCTTGCAAATTTTTGAACCACATGTTTCAACAACCAGAGAGAGGTTTATCTTCAAAATCCAACTGGAATATGAAATAAGAAAAATATTACTTTTAGAAAGAAAAAAAAATCTAAAGTGTATAAGTAAGGAGCTGCATCTGAGCAAAGCAAGGAACTGTGTGTCGGCCAACAAGACACAAGATAAAGATGTCTACTGAATTGATGAACGAGGAGCAGCTTCATGTTGTTATGTTCCCATTTCTTGCATTTGGTCACATTAGCCCGTTTGTTCAGTTATCCAACAAGTTGTTCTCTCATGGTGTTCGTATCACTTTTTTGTCAGCTGAATCCAACATTTCCAGAATCAGATCAAGCCTTAATCTCAATCCAGCCGTCAATGTTATCCCACTACAGTTCCCCAATGGCATAAGCAACACTGCTGATTTGCCTCCTCACTTGGCTGCAAATCTCGTACACGCCCTTGACCTTACTCAACCTCAGGTGAAGTCTCTTCTGTTGGAACTCAAACCCCATTATGTTTTCTTTGACTTTGCACAACACTGGCTCCCAAAAATAGCTTCTCAACTTGGCATCAAATCCGTTCATTTCTCTGTCTACTCTGCCATTTCTGATTCCTACATTACCGTGCCTTCCAGATTTTCCCATCTTGAGGGAACAAACATCACTTTTGAGGATCTTAAATCCCCCCCACCTGGGTATCCTCAAAACTCCCATGTTTCCCTCAAGGCCTTTGAGGCCATGGACTTCATGTTCCTCTTTAAGAGATCTGGTGAACACCTCACTGGTTATGAGCGGGTTTTGCAAAGCCTTGGTGAGTGCTCATTCATAGTGTTTAAAACGTGCAGGGAAATAGAAGGACCCTACTTAGAGTACATAGAAAAGCAATTTGGAAAACCAGTTTTGCTATCTGGTCCACTTGTTCCCGAGCCATCAAGGGATGTGCTAGAGGAAAAGTGGTCCAAATGGTTAGACACTTTCCCTGCCAAATCTGTCATATTATGCTCCTTTGGTAGTGAGACCTTTCTGAATGATGATCAAATCAGAGAACTAGCCAGTGGGTTAGAACTCAGCGGCTTACCTTTCATTTTGGTTCTAAATTTCCCATCCGATCTCTCTGCCCAATCTGAGTTGGAGAGAACATTACCAAAAGGGTTCTTGGAAAGAGTGAAGGATAGGGCAGTGGTGCACACTGGTTGGTTTCAGCAGCAACTTGTGCTGAAACATCCTAGTGTGGGCTGCTACGTCTGTCATGCTGGGTTTAGTTCTGTGATAGAAGCTATGGTGAATGAGTGTCAACTTGTGCTGTTGCCTTTCAAGGGTGACCAGTTTTTCAACTCCAAGCTGGTAGCGAATGATTTGGAGGCAGGGGTAGAGGTAAATAGGAGGGAAGAAGATGGGTACTTTCACAAAGAGGGTGTACTAAAGGCATTAAAAACTTTAATGGTAGAGGATGACAGAGAACCAGGGAAACAGATAAGAGAAAACCACATGAAATGGAGCAAGTTTTTATCTGATAAGGAAATTCAGAACAATTTCATCACTAATCTGATTGCGCAATTGAAGTCTATGGCTTAATCTAGTCTCTTTCTTCCAAGGGAAAATAAAGGCAATCATTTGAAATCCTTAGATTTTCATGTATCATTGTAATATCCGTCCGTGTGAGTGTATGTTATTCTTATGGTTTTCTTTTACTTTGTTGGTTTTAATTTTTGTTTCCTGTCCCTAGTTTCTTCTCAAGTTTCCTATATACTTATATTAATAATAAAAATTATAAAAGGATTTTGAATGTGATATGATAATAGAATCCATAAAAAAATATATTAAGATGAATGTTGAAATAGACTTTTTATTATAAAAATAAAGGAGAAGAAATTAAATAAACAATTATTTTAGGTTTTAAAAGTAAATGATTCTGATTTCCAGTACCAAAAAAAAAGAAAGAAAAAAAATTAAATATTTGAGTCTTTGAAAATATTAAAATTAAAAAAGTGACTCAAATTAAAATTTTGTTTATTATTTTAGTTCTACAATTAGAAAATTTCTTATTTGACACATAAATTATCACTTACTTGAACTTAAACATTTATTTTTTAGCGTTTTGAATTTAATTACTTGTTATCTTTAGAACATCTAAAATATAACTATTTTTCAGTATTTTTTAATTAATCGAAAACAATAATTAATGTTATTGAAAATATTGATCACACAAATTGAATAATTACTTTTAACATAATTTATTTCATTTACTGATATTTTAGTAGTTAAACTTAACTACTTATTATCATTAGACGGTCTGAAAAGACTTATTAAGTGCATAACATAATTCATGATAGAGGATTTGAGTGTCTACAACATCAACCGGTTGTTTTTATCAGTCGTTTACAAAAACAACTTAAAACAAATATAATTGAGATTAGGGAAAAAGAAAATCACACAAACAAATTTATACTGGTTCACTTTTACACCAAGAGTTACATCCAGTTCTTATAAACTACTGGGTATTCCACTATGTAATCAACCACAAATTACAACCACACACACACCAAATAAGCGATCTTGAACCCCTCAATAACACACACTTCCTTTGGTAATACAACACACCACAGATCATAAGAGCCTCTGACTCTGAGAATCACAGTTCGTTACAGAAATACTGATCAAGAGAGAATAAGGAAAGATCACACCTGATACAGATTAAAATATAAACGATTACACAATAGTCTTATTCCACTCTTAGCAAGTTCAATCAAAGTTTGATGTAAATCTTGGAGAAAACTGTTTTCAAAGTATTAATGTCATATCATTACTACCAGAAGCAATTTCAAAAAACAATCGGTTGAATTTTCGAAACAACCGATTGAATTGGCTTGAAAACAAGTCAACCAATTTCAAGCTTTGTCAAAACCTGTTTCAAAAAACACTAAGTCTAGTCGCTTCACTCACCAAACAAGTTTTAACCACTACACCAAATAAGTTTTTTTGACATATTATGATTTTTATTATACTTATTATTATTATTAATATAATTTATATTATTAATATAATTTATATTATAAATATTATTAATATCATTTATATTATTAATATTATTAGTATCATTTAATTATTAATATTCTAAAATGTTTAATACTTGTTATAAAATTAAAGTTGTTTTAGTTTTTTTATTAGATTTATATTAAATTAAAATAGAGTGGAATTTAACTTCATATTGTTTGTTTTGAGTAGTTCTTAATGAAAAATTTAATAAAACTGAGATAGAACACCCTAATTAAAAGCTTTGGAATATTTTGATGAATAAGGTTGAATTGCATCTAAGAGCATACAAAAATATAAGTATATAGATAAAAGAGTGAAGCGAGCTTCGTGTGTGATTTTAAGAGCATAAAATATGATTAGGTCACGTGACTCACTATATCAGAAAAAGTCTTCACTGAAGATTCAAGAAAACTTCACTTCTCTCACTATTCCTGCAACTCCCATTTCTTTAATCTGCAGGTTCTTGCATACCTTTTTTTTTCTATAATTTAATATGAAAGTTATAGTATAACGAATTCTTTTATGAGGAGTTGAAATTCTAATTGAATAATTGATTTTTTTTTATTTTTACTTTTTCTTTTAGTTGTTCGGGTTTTAAGTTTTTATTGGAAATGTATATGCCAAAGATTCTTCAAAACATTCAAGTAAATATTTGTAATAATTTTGTAATATTTGTAAACATTTACGGATCTATATAAAATAAAGTGTCATAATTAGCATTAATATTATCTAATGTTTTATATGATTTAATTATTATTAATATGTATTTTAGTTAATATTTAGTTAATAAGTTGACCTCATACCATTCTGTTGGATACTGGATATCCATACGTTCTCGACCATTCTGTCTCTAAGAATACATATAGGAATGATTTATTTAACTAATTAATTGTTGAATGGGAAATAATATTTTTATTTAGTATAAAATTTGAAAAAAATAATCAATGTACCTGTGTGAATATCAGGGGTAGAGTAATGTTGCTCCACGTCAATACACAATTGTTGTTGTGCCAGCAGCTACCTGATCCTTCAAGTCCTTCCTCTCTCGTGCGCGTGCTCGTCAGGTCAGCGGGGTACCTGCGATTGCATTCTGATGCTCAAGTCAGTGCTAGTGTTTTTTTTAGTCTCTCCGGATATCATAAAAACGTATCTTTCCCCTTTCAGAAGTTCCTTTTATATGTTGACTTAGGCTTTGGTTCATGTGGGCCAGGTAACCGGTTGCTAGAGACATGCGTAGTGGTCCTTAGGTCATGTGTAGTGGCTTCCTGATATTAAGGAAGTGTCTCTCGAAGTGTCTCTGACTATTCAACGCTAGTTGTAACCGTTTACATGCCACGTATTTATTATATTACATTATTTAATGCATAGTCTCGATCGTCCGGGACCGACCCATATAAATCATAATACAGAAAAATATTTTTAGGTTAATTAAGATATATCTTATGATTTTTTTTAATGTATTCTTGTTTTAGAAATCATAGTACAGAATTTAAAATAAGAGAAATCCAACATTTTGAAAAAATATTTCTTTTTTCTCTTCAATAAAATAAAAACCGAAAAAAGAATTACAGATATTTTATTTACAAAAAAGTAAAGCAGTTTCCTGTTTATGAAGTGAAGCAAAACCGTTCTGTGGGTATTAAAATTCTCATCCATTTTTTTTATAAAAGTGTATGGCATGGCATATCCGTGATAGAGATCGACTCTCCGTGAACCCATTTTTTATAAAGGGTTTTTTATTCTTTTTGTTTAAGTTTAACCAATTTATAATTTTTTAAATTTATTTTTCGCTTTTAAATAATGAATAAAGTTAAAAAAATTAAACAATAAAATTTAACTTAATATATTATATAAATTTATAGAAGAAAAGTAAATTTATTAGACTTATTATAAATAATATTTAAAAGTTTAACTTATAAAAACATATTTTAATAATTTATGTCGGTTCCAATACATTAATAATATATTTTTTTGATAATTATGTTAAAAAACAAATTTAAAAAAAAATATCAATATACCTGGAAAATTATATTTTAAAAGTGTAAATATAACAAATTTAAAAATTCCTATAGAATAGTTATTTAATATAGAATTTACTTTTTTATATGTACTAAAGTATAATAATAAATTTAAGTAATAATATTTAGAAAAGGCTTATTTAAATTATATATAATAAAAAGTATTTAAATAGTTAAGATTAATTGGAAGTTATTTATTTGAGAGTTAAATGTTAGAATAAAGTCAAACATAATTTTGATTAAATATTGTTAAACAATAAAGAATAAACATGAATATATTTTATTTGTAAGACAATTTTTAAATAAATAATGTGAAACACAAAGTGTTTTATCTAACAAACTATATGTTACGTGTGTTTTTTTGCTTCGTTGATAAACAAAAGTTTGTTAGATGATACACACAAAGTTTTTAAGTTAATTATTTATGAAATTATTTTATGTTGGAGAGAATGTTCCTATTTTCATGTGTATCAAAAAGATCTTGCAAAGCACTTGTCACCATCAATTTTTTTAAAAAAAACATGCTAAAGTTGTTCAACATCAACACGCATTATGACATATCTTATGTCATGTGTAGGAAGGCTATTTGTCACGTACATTCATATTCTTTACTTCGATTTATGTGAAAACTCTCTATTCAAGGTCTGATGTTGCTTAAAGAAGAGATAAGTTGTTAATGTTGCACGGAGTGCATTCATACGTTCATGCGTGAACTTACAAATGCTTGAAGATGAAAAATTGAAGTGAAGTTTCTCAACATGGAGAAAAGGATTTGCAACGACTTTTTACTCCACTTTCTATTTATACAAATCTTCAAAGTTGAAGAAATATACCAAAGTAATCAAGAGTTATGGAAATGTTACAAAATTTGTTGTTCAAAACTCTATATGCTCTTAAACTTCACAAGAACAATCACTACAAAAAATCAGTATTATCTACGAATTTTTACCCACGGATTTGAATTTGTAGGTAAATTCAACATTACCTACAGATATTACCTACGGGCAACATTACATACGGATATTATCTACATATCTGAATCCGTATGTAAATTCAACATTACCTACCAACTATTATCCACGAATCTCTATTACCTACCAACTATTATCATAATAATTATATACATAATATTAAAAATATTATTATAATACGAATAATTATAGAAATCTTCAAAGTTGAAGAAATATACCAAGGTAATCAAGAGTTATGGAAAAGTTACAAAATTTGTTGCTCAAATCTCTATATGCTCTTAATCTTCATAAGAACAATGTTTGTGTTCATTTAACAAAATAATACAATGTTCAAATCTTGTATTTGTCAAAATATGTGTTTCTCTATCTAGTAGGCAAAACCATGTGATATTTTAGATCACACCTTTCTTTGTAAAACCCTTAACCAGAAGTTAATGTGTTTCCAATAATACTCAAGTCTTAGCTAAAAGTGACTACGTTCCAAACAATAATTTGGATTGTTTAGCCCTAAGTGAGAGGTGTTCGAAACAATGCTCAGATTTTAACAATAGTTGTTGCGTTCCAAATAATACTTGGTGACATGAACCTTAAAATGTTGGGAGGATCTTGATCAACTCAAGAGGTTTTGGAGAAGAAGAAACTTGTGAAAGCATGTTCCATGGTGATTCAAATTCGTATGTCATTGAAAACCCATGAAAAACAAGAATATCTTGTAAAAGAAAATATAAAATAGATTAAGGACTAGAAAATGAATAAACATGTCACCTTTGTGATGAATTCCCAAAGGATAGGTGTGATAAGATTCAGCACTTGATAAAGATTCTCAAGATATGAACAAGGAGAGAAGTAAATAATTCTTAGGACTTTCATAATGAAAATTTCATTCAATCTTCAAAAGTTATTTTATAAGTGGGAGATATCAAGTCATTCACAAACTTTCACACAATCATCACATCACTCACAAATTTCAATAAACTTTCTTCACAAATCTACACTAATATACCTCAATCCAAACAACTTCACTTTCCTCTCAAATCACTTCAAATCTCCTTCCCAATCCAAACACATCATAATGGTCTTTGTTTGGATTAGAGAATGGATAGTTAAGGGTGTGAAAAAGTGGAAGTGTGAGGATTTGAAAAGAAAGTTAGGGTATGTTTGAGTGAATGTGTGAGGAAAGTTTATTGAAGTATGTAAATGATGTGATGGTTGTAAGGATAATTTGAATTATTTTTAATGGTGTAAATTGTACGATTACAAATTTACCCTTGTGTATAAAAAAGGAAAAAATAATAATAATTAATTTTGTATATATTTCAGTTAATTAAAATAATATAAAATTACTATTATAAATAAAAAATAAAATAATGTAAAATTAAAATAAATAAATATAATTAAAATATATATACATATATATATATATAATTATATTATTTTTCATTTTATTAATTTAAATTAATTTTATTAGTTAAATTAATGTTTTCAGATAATTTTAATATTATTTATAGTTATTTAATTTATATTACATTATGTTATACATATATTAAGTATATATTTTTTTTATATAAGAAAAGTAATATTAATGATGATTTTTATTGTTATTAATATAAGAAAATTATTTTTGAGGATGGTTCCTATTCAAATACTACACACTCGAATGCACATAAGCACATTTATTTAGGGTAAAAACGAAAATTAAAAAATCTTACCCAACTTTCCCTGTTAAGTTTCACTTTCTCTTCAACTATGAGAAGATACCTTATACCCGTCATTCACCTTTCTTCACTCTTACATCCGTCTAAGCGCTGGTTTGGATTAGGGGGTGCACTGTTCCTGTAGACAGAAGTGAGGGTGCACCCCCTGTTTAGATCAGCAGATGGAAGGGGGTGGGAGAGCGAGGAAGTGTGGGAGAGGGGTTGAAAGCTTTCTTCTCAAAATTGCAGAGAAAGGAGGAGGAGAGACTCATACACAAATATATAAAATGACTTATATACCCTCATTTCTATTCACAATATTTACTATAAATTATTCATATTCCACATTTTTTTAAACTATAATAAAACATAAAAAATATTAAATATATTTTATTCCAAATATATTTAAAATAATGATAATAAATATTAATTAAAATAATTTAATTTTATTCCAAATAAACTGTAAACATCCAAGAAATATTTAATATATTCATAATAAAAATATTTAATATATTCATAATAAAAATATTTAATATATTCATAATAAAAATATTAAATATATTTTTAATGAAATAAAAATACCTATATACCTAAAAATATAACCAATTAACCTCTATTTTTACGAGGACAATCGATTATGTGGTGTGTGTTAAAATAAACATAATCAATTATGCCTTTCAGATATTCAACATACGATTAGGTTCTTTTTTTAAGGGAAGACATAATCGATTAGGTTCCTAAAAACAGTGGGTAATCGATTATGTTTTTTTTTAAGACAAAGTATAATCGGTTATGTTCATTTTTTTTCCAAATTTTCCATTTTTTATTTTTTATGATTTTTCATGTGTATTTTTTTTTTGTAATTTTTTGTTCTAATTTAATACTATGTTTGTATTTATTTTTGAAATATTAAAAGAATATTCAAAATTAATAAAATATATTATTTGAAATTATAACCTATTACTTTAATAATTTTATTTATATTATGTTATTCAAAATTCTATTGTATATTGTAGTAATCTAGATTTTGATTTATTAATAAGAATAGAAAATTCATTTAAATATTTAAATTCTAAAATTATAAATAATAGAATTCAATTATATATTATAATAATCTAGATTTTGATTTATTAATGAGAATACAAAATTCATTTAAATATTTAAATTATGAAAATATAAATAATGAAATCGATTGATATATTATAGTAATTCACATTTAATTTTTAATGATAATTTGAATAATGAGTATCCATTTTAATATTGAAAATTTAGAATAATTATATTTTTTTATATTACACTATTGAATTGAGATTTATCAGCAGTTTATTAAAATACAGATTAAAATACAAACGATTACAAAATAGTCATATTCCATTCTTAGCAAGTTCAATCAAAGTTTGATGATCAAGTCGCTTCAATCACCAAACAAGCTTTAACCACTACACCAAACAAGTTCTTTTGTCATATTATGATTTTTATTATACTCATTTATATTATTAATATAATTTATATTATTAATATCATTTATATTATTAATATCATTTATATTTTTAATATCATTTATATTATTAATATCATTTATATTATTAAGATCATTTATATTATTAATATCATTTATATTTTTAATATCATTTATATTATTAATATCATTTATATTATTAATATCATTTATATTATTAATATTATTAATATTGTTAATATCATTTATATTATAAATATTATTAATATCATTTATATTATTAATATTATTAGTATCATTTATATTATTAATACTAGCGGGAACACAGGCACGTGAGTGCCTGTGTATCCGCATTTTTCATTTTTACTATTTATATATTCATATATTTTTAATAAATATTAAATTATATGAGAAGATATGTAAATTATCTAAATGCACCATTGATAATAGTTTTATTAAGATTTTATGTTAATTTTTTTATATTTTCATTTTATTGTTTTTGAATATTAAATTTTGATTTAACTTGGGTGTAATCTTGAACTTTGTAAGGTTATCAAAATTAAAATTAAGGTTTAAAAAAAATAGACCAGCAAACAATGTCAAAACATAATTCAAATGGTTGTATGTTGGAAGATGTAGAATGTATCACCATATCAATTGAATCCGCATCTTCCATGGCAAAGAAGTTGAAAAATACAAATTACCAAACTTCCAACTTATGTAATATCTAATAGATCAAAGCACCAGTAGACATAAAAACTTTGCCCGGATTCATACAAAAATATAAAAAAAATTAAGAAAGCAATAGAAACAAAAATGTTCAAATCCTATAACAATGAGACACATCTCTGCTTCAAACGCTTTGGGAAGTGCGAGAAGGAGGAAGTAATGGTGGTTGTTGTTGTACAGTGGTGATTGAAGAGGGACTAAGATGGGTGAGAGTAGGAGAAGAACATGGAGCGTGAAGGAAGATGGTTCAAAATGTGTCAAAATTTATGAACATTTTTTTTCTTTGGATGCAACGGGTGAAAACTACTCCTTATAAGGAAGTGGAAGAAAGTGGTAACCGCTCAACTACTCCTTATAAGGGAGTGGATGTAACTGGTGAAAACTACTCCTTCGTAAGAAAGTGGATGTAAATGGTGACGGTGAAAACTATTGAAGAAAGTGGTAATCGCTCATTAATAATCAAATTGTTCACGTTTGGCCACTACTCACATTTCCTAATATTTATTTCTCTCTCATAAACCAGACACTCCCTCTCATTATGCAATTAATTTTTAAAATAAATTATCTCTTTCAATTCAAACGGTTGCTCAATTTATTTCAAATATTTTATTAAATTTATTTCTCTCTCATACAACAGACACTCTCTCATTATACAATTAATTTTCAAAATAAATTATCTCTTTCAATTCATAACCACTTCTCCACCTCTCTTTCAATTCATAACCGTTGCTCCACCTCTCTTTCAATTCATAATTGTTCCTCCACATCTCTTTTAATTCAAAACCGCTTTTCCACCTTTCTTTCAATTCAAAATCACCCCACTACGTATACCAAATATTGTAGCAAAAATACAAAAAGGCACAATGACCATAATATAATAATAAAATTAAATATTAATATAAGGATAAAATGGGGAAAAAAAAATTAAGAGCAGTTAAGAGGGAAATAAGAAATGACACAATGACCATAATACAATAACAAAATTAAATATTAATATAAGGATAAAATAGGAAAAAAAATTAAGAACAGTTAAGAGGGGAATCCCCTTTATATATATGTATAGATTATTAGTATCATTTATATTATTAATATCATTTATATTATTATTATTATTATTAAATTCATTTATATTATTAATATTATTAATATAATTTATTTTATTAATATTATTCATAATATAAATAATATTAATAGTATTAATATCATTTATATTATTAATATTATTAATATAATTTATATTATTAATATTACTAAAATTATTAATATCATTTATATTATTAATATTATTAATATCATTTATATTATTAATATCATTTATATCATTAATATTATTAATATCATTTATATTATTTATATTATTAATATTATTAATATCATTTATATTATTAATATTATTAATATCATTTATATTATTAATATCATTTATATTATTAATATCATTTATATTATTAATATTATTAATATCATTTACATTATTAATATTATTAATATCATTTACATTATTAGTATTATTAATAACATTTATATTATTAAAATTATTAATATTATTAATATTTTTATTAATATTAATAATATTATTAAATATTGTGAATATTAATAAATATGTTTAATATTGTTAATATTATTAATTTTATAAATATTATAAATAATATAAATATTATAAATATTATAAATAATATAAATATTATAAATATTAATAATATCCTTTATATTAATAATATTATTAATATCCTTTATATTATTAATATTATTAATATCATTTATATTATTAATATCATTTATATTATTAATATAACTTATATTATTAATATAATGTATATTATTAATATTATTAATATTCTTTATATTATTAATATTATTAATATTATTAATATCGTTTATATTATTAATATTATTAATATAGTTTATATTATTAATATTATTAAAATTATTAAAATTGTTAATACTATTAAATATTGCTAATATTATTAATATTATAAACATTATTAATATTATTAAATATTATTAATATTATTAAATATTATTAATTTATAAACATTATAAATATTATTAATATCGTTTATATTATTAATATTATTAATATAGTTTATATTATTAATATTATTAAAATTATTAAAATTATTAAAATTGTTAATACTATTAAATATTACTAATATTATTAATATTATAAACATTATTAATATTATTAAATATTATTAATTTATAAACATTATAAATATTATTAAATATTTTTAATATTATTAAATATTGTTAATATTATTAAATATTGTTAATATTATTAAGTATTGTTAATATTATTAAATATTAGTAATATAATAAAAAATATTAATATAATAAATATTATTAATATTATTAATATTATTAATTATATTAATATTATTAATATTATTAATTATATTAATATTATTAATAATATTAATATTATAATCATTATTAATATGATTAATATTTTAAATATTATTAATAATAATATTATTATTACTAATAATATTGTATTGGCCAGAGCGCTTAGAACTCAATGCTCGCTGGTCGGAGCTTAACATGCCTCAGTTAGGTCAACTCGGCTTTTGTGCCAAGTTGACGGGCCAAATGGTTGGACTCAAGATATGTGTTAACTCTTTTCTATATACTTAACGTAACCCCTTGTGTTAAGGCCCAAACGGTCAGGAAGGGGTAGTAATGGACCTAGGGGTGCGCTTAGTGCATTTGGGTCTAGTACAAGCAAAATGTTTTCTCTAAACCGAAGCCCATGTGTGTTAGGGCACAATGTGTAGATTGCATGTATGTTACGTAGCACCTCCTCGCGGGTGCCTACGTAAAACAAATTGGACCCCTGATGCTGGTACATGAGTTGGTACCCTGGTGGTTATTCTGTTAAGATTTGATGCACTCTAGTGAAGGAAAGGTTCTTTTCAGTTGTGACGCTAAACAGAGTGTGCCCTAAACAAAATATCTTCCTAACGCATAGGCTTTAAGTTGAGATAAGACTCTCGTGGTAGAAAGCTGTTACAAGAGGTAGGCTATAAAAGGGACTTGAGATCCTAAATAAAGGTGGGTTGTTTCTAAGACTTAAACCTATTACTTCTTGTTTCTATAAGTCCTGTACTGACTTGATCGTCGAAGTGCAATCAATAGGTAGGGCCCCCTCTGTCTCAACGAAGTCGCGTTCTAGCATTCTAAAGGGAAGAACAGATTCCTCCACCAGAGATAGACGGAGTCAGAGCTTGGGATTGGAGTCGATCGGCGACTAGGTCAACCGACAAGAACATTTGACGCCCACCGTAGGGCCCGATAAAACCAGGTCCCACCCACAGTTGTCTTAAAGCTCTTTAGAAAAATGAGGAACACGAGGCAAGGTCCGACAGGACCATAAGGAAACGATAATCCCACCCTGCAATAGCTCATGGAGATGATTAACGCCCTTCAAGAGACAGTGGCGGCATCAAAGGCTGACCAGGACAAGCTCATGGCGGAGGTTCGAGTTGAACATGTGCTTAGGCAATACCAATTTCGGGCGGAGCTAGATGCGTCTCGAGCAAGCAACGAGGAACTACGCAAAGCCAACGAGGAATTGCATAGAGAACTACAATGGCTAGGAGAGCACTCCATGGGAGAACAGAACCCAACGACACAAGAAAGGACTCGCCCCATGTCTTTTTCACAGGCTATCATGGACGTTGTCGTGCCGATTAACTTCATGACGCCCAAGATCGTCTTCACAAGTACAGAAGACCTAGAGGCCCATCTCATAGCATTCAATGCTCAGATGATGATCTTGGGAGGAACGAACACCATGCACTATAAGTTGTTCATGGGCACGTTCACAGGCACCACACTGCAGTTGTTCATTGGCCTCCCAGATGGCCACATTACCTCCTTCGACTAGTTCTTTGCTCTGTTCAAAAAGCAGTTCATCATCAACTGAGCTCAATCGCCTGTATCTTCCGACCTCTTCGGGGTGAAACAGAGGTAGGGAGAACCCTTGAAGGACTTCCTGAACAGGTTTGGGGTGTTCGTGGTAAAACTCCAGACACAGGATGAGGCTTTGATGGTTCATGCCTTCGGGCAGGGGATCATGTTAGGGCCCTTTAGCGACTCACTGATCAGGAACCGGGCAAGGACATTTGGGGAGATCAGACGACGAGCTGTGACAGTCAAGCGTGGGAGCTCGTACACAGGGGAGGCCAAACCCAAAGAGAGCGGTCAAGCCCAACCAATGAGAGTGCATGAGACTATGACCGAGAAGAGGTCATACACCCGACGAGCACCTTATGCACCGAGAAAGAACCAAACTAGGTCAAGGGCGAAGGACGACTTGCCTTTTCGACCTATGTTCAAAAAGCCTTACAAGGAATTGCTGGCTATGCCAGGTATGGCAGACTAGCTGAGGTTCCCCCCAAAGTCTGATAGGAATTTGGGGCCACGAAAGGAGATCTGGTGTGATTTCCACAAAGCCTTCGGGCATGACGTGGAGCACTGCATAGCTCTCGGCTACCAGTTGGCAGTGCTGCAGAATGATGATTTCTTGAAGGAATACTTGGAAGGGAACCAGGAAGAACCGAAGGAGGATCTGCAATCAGCGGACCAAAGACACGAGGTGCCTGTCCATGGTGAGATTAATACAATCTCGGGAGGAGGCTGCACCGTCTCTCAGTGTAAGAGGTACGCGAGGGAGGTGATAACAGTAGAGGCATGAGAGCCTGGTCAGCCGGCCGAGCCCGAACTCTGCTTCACCAAGGATGACTTGAGAGATGTAGTCCTACACGAGGACGACCCAGTGGGAAGAAGAGTACACAGGGTCCTCATCGACCAGGGCAGCTCGGTCGACGTGATGTTTTGGGGAACGTTCAACAAACTGCGATTGTCACCCGACCAACTGAGACCTTACGACGATTGCTTGTTTGGTTTCGCGGGGGATCAGGTTGAGGTAAGGGGCCATGTGGAGTTAAGGAAGACCTTCTCAGATGGCACCTCATCTCGTACGACCAGTATGAGGTACTTAGTTGTCAATGTAGCTTCAGCTTATAACATACTCTTGGGTAGGCCTTCCTTGAACAGGTTAGGCACGGTGGCCTCAACGAGGCACATGAAGATGAAATTACTCTTCCTTGAGGGAGGGGTAATCGTTATCAGGTCTGACTAGAAGGCGGCGAGGAAGTGTTATGAGAACAGCTTGAAGAATAAGAGAGGTATATGTGTTGTCTCCGACCAACCACAGGAGCCTGAGAGGATCACTTGCGTAGAGATCGCCAGCGAGAGCCGACCTGAGCCTGTAGGTGAGGTTCAGGAGAAATAAATTGTGGGAGAGAAGTTCAAGCTCAGCACGTCGCTGGGCCAGGAGCTGCAAGATCAGATCGCTGAGGTAATAGCAAGAGACTTAAACGCTTTTGCGTGGTCTGCCTCTAACATGCTTGCCATCGTCTCTGACTTCTTGTGCCACCGTCTCACGATGGACACGAAGGACAGACCCGTAATTCAAAGGAGAAGGAAGTTTAACGAGGGGAGATGTTTAGTTATTCGGGAAGAGACCCAGAAGCTGCTCGGGCCACATAAGGGAGATCCAGTACCCTGAGTGACTAGCAAACGTTGTGTTGGTCAAGAAAGCCAACAGGAAGTGGAGGATGTGTGTTGACTTCACCGACTTGAATAACGCCTGTCCTAAGGATTTGTATCCGCTGCCCAGCATTGACGCCTTAGTGGATAACGCCTCGAGTTGCCAAATTTTCAGTTTCTTGGACGCATTCTCAGGGTACAACCAAATCCGTATGCACCCCTGCGACAAGAGTAAAACTGCATTAATGACCAAGCTCTCCAGTTACTGTTACAAAGTCATGCCCTTTGGACTGAAGAACTCCGGGGCGACCTACCAGAGGTTGATGGATAGGATTCTCGCCCCTATGATAGGGCGAAATGTGTAGGCATATGTGGACGACATGGTCATCATCTCGCCAGAGAAGGATCAACATGTGGATGATTTGGAGAAGCTATTTGCCACAATAGCTAAGTATGACTTGAAGTTGAATCCCGAGGTAGAGGTAGGGAAATTCTTAGGGTTCTTGCTCACTGAACGGGGAATAGAAGTAAACCCCGATAAGTGCACAACGATCATAAGGATGAGGAGCCCTGCCATTATAAAAGAGGTACAACACTTGACCGGGCCCTGTCCCGATTTTTGTTAGCAGGTGGAGATAAGAGGTATCCTTATTTTCAATGTCTAAAGAAGAATAATCGCTTCGTATGGACTAGCGAGTGTGAGGAGGTGTTTCTCAAGTTGAAGGAGTACTTGGCCAGCCCACCTGTTCTTTGCAAGCAGTTGCCAGGCACTCCCCTCCGCCTCTACTTCGCGGTGACAAATCGAGCGATCAGCTCAGTCCTGGTACAGGAACAGGATCAGGTCCAGAAGCCGATATACTTTGTGAGTAAGGTGTTGAAGGGGCCTGAGGTGCGCTACCAGGCCATCGAGAAAGCAGCTCTAAAAGTTGTATTCGCAGCTCGGCAGCTCCGCCACTATTTCCAGAGCTTCATAGTGGTTGTCATGACCAACCTTCCCATACGAAAGGTCCTCTAGAAACTTGACGTAGCAGGTCAGATGGTACGCTAGGCAATCGAGTTGTCTGAGTTTGATGTGCAGTATGAACCTAGAAGACATATCAAGGGCCATGTTTATGCTGACTTTGTGGTGGAGCTCTCCTCAGAAGCCCCTCATGTAGACGGGGCGAGGGGGGGGGATTTCCAATGGGTTCTTTCCGTGGATGGCTCTTCTAACCAGTAGGGTAGCGGGGCTGGTATAATCCTGGAGGGACCAAACAGATTGCTGATCGAGCAAGTCATCAAATTTTCTTTCAGAGCCAGCAACAACCAGGCTGATTACAAGGCGCTGGTAGCTGGAATGTTGTTGGCTAAAGAGTTGGGTGCTCGGAGTTTGATGGTGAAAAGCGACTTGCTGCTAGTGACCGGGAAGGTAACAGGTGAGTACCAGGACAAGGATTCGCATATGGCCTCGTACTTAAGGTATGTCATGCTCTTTAAGGAGACCTTTCCTATGTTTGAATTAGTACATGTCCCGAGGGAACATAATGCGCGAGCAGACCCACTGGCCAAGCTCGCTAGCTTAGGCAAGGGAGGTCACCAGAGTTCAGTTATTTAAGAAATCCTGAAGTCACCCAGAACTGCCGCAGGTTATGCAGGAGAGGTGCAACAAGTGGAGACTTTGAAGGGTGGAAGAAGAGGGCACCGATCGTTGATGCAAGAAACGCTGAAGGTGCCCAAGGTAAGCACCTACGACTTGTCAGGAGAGGATATGCTGGACGTTTGTCAGGTTGACGTAGGCGAAACCTGGATGACACCGTATAGGCATTACCTTGCTGATGGAATGTTCCCAGCAGAGCCCGTGGAGGCTAAGGTGATTAAAAATAACTCATGCAGGCCCTGGTAGATGGGATGTTGTTTAGACATGGCTACACACACCCTATCCTCACCTGCATGAGCGAGGATCAATGTACGAGCATCATGGCAGAACTCCATGAAGGCATCTGTGGGAGTCATGTTGGGGGACGAGCTCTCTCTCTAAAGGCTATTCGGGCGGGGTATTATTGGCCGACCATGAGGGAAGACTACACGAAGTACTCATAGCGATGCGATCAATGTCAGAAGCATGTTGATTGGCATCATGCACCCCCAGAGGAGTTGCAGTCCATACATAGCCCCTGGCCTTTCCACACATGGGGAATAGACATCTTGGGCCCTTTCCCACTAGCGATTCGTCAGATGAAGTACCTAGTGGTGATCATTAAATACTTTACCAAGTGGGTAGAAGCTGAACCAGTGGCACATATAACTTCCCACAAGGTTTAGCACTTCGTGTGGAAGAACATTGTTTGTCATTTTGGGATTCCAAAACGTTTGGTATCTGACAATGACACCCAGTTCACAAGCCAGCAGTTGGGCAAGTTGTGCACAGAGCTCAGCATCAAGCAAGTGTTCGCCTCGGTAGAACACCCTCAGAAAAACAGACAGGTTGAGTCCGCCAACAAAGTCTTGCTCAGAGGCTTGAAGAGGAGGCTAGAGAAGGCTAATAGGACCTGGGATAATGAGGTACCCCGAATCTTGTGGGCCTACCACACCACTCCACTATCCACCACGAAGCAAACACCCTTCAGCCTGGTATATGGATCAGACGCCATGATTCCTGTGGAAATCCAGGAGAGCTCGTCGCGGTTCTAGAACTTCGTGATAAAAGAGTCTAATGAAGGGAGGAAGGTGAACTTAGACTTACTTGACAAGGTGTGAGAGCAAGCACGCGTCAAAGCTGAAGCCCTGGAGAGAAGGGTGGAGCAGAAACAAAGGTCCAAGCTTAGACCTTGATAGTTCCAAGCTACCGACCTGGTGATGCGAAAAGCTCACCCCTACTAGTTGGAGAACAAGTTGTCTCCCAAGTGGACCGGCCCATTCCGCGTGGTAGAGGCACTCGGAAATGGAGCATACAGGCTCGAGACTCTGGAGGGTGGAGCTATACCCCGAACGTGGAATGGGGCCAGCCTCAAGTTTTATTTCAGTTAATGTATTTTTGTCAATCTTTATGAACAATTTGAATAATTAAGGGGACACTCTTTTTCCCTTACGGGGTTTTTTAACGAGGTCGCCCAATCAAAACTATTCTTGGAAAAATGTTTTGCTAGGATACTTCGTTAAGACACAAGAAGACGACTTGATTGGTAAGGTATCCGAGTAAGCGCAAAGTGTGAATGATTGACCACCAAACGAGGTCACCTATTCCCTTGGTAAGTCTCCAGGGCTTAGGTGGCTCAACGATCATACTATTCAGATGTCCTCACAGTAAGACTCTGAGTCTTGGCACGCTGAATAGGGTTAAAATTATCTACCCAATGGCAGGTAGACTAACCTACCTCGGGGTCAAGGAGTAGACTTGGCTTGTAAACCAACACCCAAGTCAGATACTCCAAATAATAAAAATTGTTCAAGAGTAGACTTGGCATGTAAGCAAAGTCAGATACTCCAACCGAAAGGCCTTAATAGAGTAGACATGGTGTGTGAGATGACACCCAGGTCAGACATTCTAAAGGCCAACAAGTTATGAAAGAAATATCTATAATTGGATATCAGATAGGGCGACCTTTGCTCAATAAGACTATGAGCTCAGGTGCCCCGAAACATAGTTAGCCACAACTAAGGTTGATTGACTTAAGTTTGGGAAAGATGATCTGGCTTGGTAAGATTCTGAGCCCAGACACCCTAAAGCATACACCATGAGGCAGTACCCTCTCTACTCAGTAAGATTCTGAGTCCAAAGGTACTAAACCAACAATACCTAAAAGTACACAACTAAAGGTATAGAGAGCAACCCACCTCGGCGTTAATAGAACCACCCGAGCTCGGGCGTTTTGTGAAAGAAGAACCAAACATGTGGTAGCAAAGCACCACGGAGGTGTTAAAAGTAGACTTGGTGTGTAAGCCAACACTCAGGTTAGATACTCTAAATAATGAAAACTACCAAAGAATGGACTTGAAAGATGGACCAACACTCAAGTCAGATACTCTCAGCCACTATGGGCCATTCAAGGGCAGACTCGACAAAGAAATTGGCCCCAAGTCAGATGCCCAAGTCACCCCTAGCCTAGGGGAAGGATGTGCTAAGAAAGCAAGTAAACTTTCCAAATGCACAAGTCCTGCGCGACCATATCGAAAGCTCTAATCCCTTACTCAGGTAGCTAGTCAATGCTCGAGCAAGGGTGATATCCTTCGCACTTAGAAGGTACAGGTCATCCATGAGATAGCTCCGCCAAGAGCACTATGATTTACCATGCTTAATCGATGTATTGCATTGATAAGGTGGTCGATTATATTATCATCAGTTGATTAAGTTACGATAAGTCATGTTTACCAAGGCATGCATTGTTGATACACTAGTCGAGATGTGATAGAGATAAACAAGTTAAATAAATAAAGGTACTGATATATACAAAGAGTTTGAAAAATTGTTCAAAGAGTTGCGGAAGGCAGTTGATTACAAAAAAGGCTCAACACTCTACTCTACTCCTCCTCATCCACTAGTTGCCCATCTACCACAATCTTTCCCAAACCTAGTTGGGATAAGTCCATCTTTGGGTAGATCCCCGAGGCCTGGGCAACGACGTCTTCAAAGCTCTCCATGAAGGAGTTGGCGGCATCATTAGTAAGAGCTTCCCTTTGTCGTGCCTGCTCTTCATCCTTTCGGAGTAGCTCTTCATCCTTTTTGGCCAACTCCTCCTTCAGCTTTTCCACCTCAGCCTGGAGCACAACTTTCTCCTCAGACTTTTCATTCAGGAGAACTAATGTGAGTTGATTTTAAGAGTTTTCATTTAGGTGACACTTTAGTTTTAGGATTGAGATTGTTAGGCAATTATGAGTGAAAACCTAATAAAAATTCTCATTGGACATTAACTTAACCAAGTGGTTAAGTAGATGTGAAGTTCATTTCACAAAGGCAAAAGGAAAAGAAAATTATATAAGCTTTGTACTGACTTGATTGTCGGAGTGCAATCAATAGGTAGGGCCCCCTCTATCTCAACGGAGCCAGAGCTTGGGATTGGATTCGACTGGCGACTAGGTCAACCAGAGATAGACGGAGCCAGAGCTTGGGATTGGATTCGACTGGCGACTAGGTCAACCGACGAGAACAAATATTATTAAATTATTAATATTAATATTAATAAAAATATTAATATCAATATTATCATTAATATCAATATTATTATTATTACAATTATTAAAAATATTATGTATGTAATACTTTATATACGGATACAATCCATATGTAAATTTTTGTTTATAATTTTAATATTATAATTTTTTCTTTAATTAAATTTAAAGAAAAAACTAAACTCAAATTATTTTTCTAATTTAATTCTAACAACGTAATAAATTTTAAAATTATTTCAATTCCCTATAACCTTCTTTTATATTTTCATTTTCATTTTTTTAGTTTGTTCATTGCTTTTAATTCCCATCAAGAACTATACGAATCCAAATCCGTATGTAACACTCACTTTATATGTGGATTTGGATCCATATGTAAAAATCGGTATGTAACACTTACTTTACATACGGATATGGATCCGTATGAAAAAAACCATATATAATGCTCACTTTACAAACGGATTTAGATCCGTATGTAACGCTCACTTTACATATGAATCCAAATCCGTGTAAAAATCCATATGTAATGCTCACTTTACATACGGATCCAGATCCGTATGTAAAAATCTGTATGTAGCGTTGACTTTACATACAGATCCAAATCTATATGTAAAAATCCATATGTTATGCCCACTTTACATACGAATCCAGATCCGTATGTAAAAATCCGTATTTAACACTCACTTTACATACGGATTCAAATCCATATGTAAAATCTGTATGTAACGCTCACTTTACATACATATTTGAATCCTATGTAATAATCGGTATGTAAATAGAAAATTTCTTGTAGTGGAACAATTTTCTTGGATATTTTCAATTCCATATTGCAAGTATACTAGTCCAAATCTCCATTGTGAACATGACCCATGCTTTCTACCGACCCATCACAACATAGTATCGACACGGGAATGACCCAAGAATAACAAGTTGACCTTCATTAACATAAAATCTTACATCTTGGTCCCTAATATCAGAAGCCATCTGCTTTGCTGCAACAAGTTCAACCTCACTATCTTATGTACTGTTAACAACTGCAACTAGACAACCAACAGGTATTCCAGATTTATGTTTGACAATGTAGGGCTCTCAGCCTTTGCATCCCAAGAAAGGAATCCATTCTTGATTGAGATAACTTGTAAAATTTGATCAAGAGGTAGAAATATTCTTTCTTCTGCTAGGAGCAAACCTTCTAGTCCTTTCAAAGATACATTTTCATTCCACACCTCCAAGCAAGGTGAAGACTCCAAATGTAATCACATTAATAAATATTCATCAACCCCATGACCACCAATGTGATTGCCATACATAAAAAGCTTTGAGTTTCCAGAAAAACAAAGAATAAATCCCTTGATTATCTTATTCAAAGGCATAATAAATGCATATATGACTCACAATGGGTTTTGAAAGAAAAGAAATAGTTGTAACCATGCATAAGAATTCATAACAGCTTTATTCAAATGTGTCAGAGGGAAAACAATCGGTTGTTTCGTGAAAACAATTGGTTGTTTTTCTGTGACATCAATAAAATGTTTTTCAAAGCAAATAATCTTTCAAAGTGATGGAAAATGCATACCTTTGCACAGAGAAAACCTCAACATGTTTAACCAAGAGAAACATGTTTAGAAATTCATTTGCTCATATGAGGCCAAAAGCATAGGATGAACATAAACAACTTACTTTACATAGGTCATGAATCTTTGACTTGTCAAGAATTTGAGTAAGGTGTATGCTTCAGAACAATAATAATAAACATCACTTTGATGAGTTTTCACCAGAGCACTTCTTCTTTAACCCAAACTTTTCTTGATTTTCAAAAGTACTTTTGTTGTTCCCACATTTCTCATAACCTTCTTGCTTAAGAAGTAGAGCATTTATCCTTTGTTATGTGCTTTAAAACAACCACAGTTCAAGTATCGTAAGTGTTAGTTTGCTGCCAAAGAACCCTGCAAAAAACAAGATCAAGTAGTAAGATTTGGTTCCCCTATAAATTTGGGTCCATGAGTGTTAGTAGAAACATTAAGATCCTGAGAAATCCTAGGAACCCATTTTAAAACACCTTTAGGAACAAAAAAATTCCTAATTTTACAAAACCTAACATAATGGCCTCTTTTCATGCAGTAAAAACATGTAACAACCGGTTGTTTCTATTTTCAATCGGTTGTTTCTGTTATAGTGGAGTAAGGCTTTGAAATTCCATTTTTCTTACTCTATGGATAGAAACCCAAACCAGATTTTCCATAAACACAATTTTTGAGATGTTAGAACAGTCTCAAAATTTGATTTTCCTTTCGAAAGCTTATCCACTATTTTTACAAGGTAATGAACCTTTTTTTCAAGAGATTCACAGTTTTCACAAACACTAGAGTTACACTTGCAAGAAGAGTTTTTATACATCAATTCTGGATTTTCAAAATCATTTTTTGAATTTTCCAACTCTTCTTCCAGTGTTTTAACTCTATTTTCCAACCAATTATTTAAACCTTTCAATCGGTTGTTCAAGAGAGTCAATCTATTAGCTTTCTCATGTGTTTATTTGAAAGCTTCAAGAAGTTAACTGTAATTTTCAATATTAACAAAGGAGCAGGAACTTACACTGTTTGTGTCGCTTTCACCCTTGACCATTAGACACAGATTTGCTTCTTCTTCTTCACTTGAAAAGCCACTTGATGATAATACATCATTGTCATCCCAAACAATGTAGGCCATTTTTTATTTGTCCTTCTTTTCAAACTTCTTGCTGGACTTTTTCTCTTTGCTTCCTTTATCAGGACATTCAGCTTTTATGTGCCCCTGCTCACCACATCCAAAACATGTATATTTGTTAGTTTTTAAACCAGTAGGTTTCTTGCTAACATACCTGTCATTGGTGTGATTTTTGTTGTTGTTCTTTCTTCACTGTCATCACTTGAATATTGATAGTTTTTGTTCCCAACTATCTTCAATGCAATTGTCATCACATGCTTGTCTCATTCTCTTGAACACCTAGCATGTTCATCTCTAACTCGTGTTCTCTCAGCTTTCCAAACAATGAGGCAGTGGTCACAGAGGTTAGATCCTTTGATTCAGATTTCACAGTAACCTTGGGCTGCCATGATCTATCAAGACACTTGAGAATTTTTATATTAAGCTCCTCTTTATCAAATGTTTTCCCAAGACTCATAAGATGATTTACAATATGAGTAAATCATTTTTTCACTTCTACAATTGTTTCTCCTTTCTTCATTCTGAACATCTCATATTCTTGTATGAGAGTGTGCTTCCTTGCCCTTTTCACATCATTGGTGCCTTCATGAGTTACTTCAAGAGTATCCCACATCTCCTTTGTTCATTCACATAGAGACACCCTGAAAAACTCGCCAGAACTTAGTGCACATGTGATAATGTTCTTAGTAATACAATCATATTGGGCCTTTTTACTTTCTTGCTCAGTCCATTGGGACCAAGGCTTTTCATAAATTACTTTTTCATTTTCAATCAGAGGGATAAAATGACCATTTTTAATTGCATCCCAAATACCTTTGTCAATTGCTTCAACAAAGATTTTCATCCTTACCTTCCAAAATTGGTAATTTACACCACAAAACCGTGGTGGTCTATTTATAGAAGCACCTTCCCCAAAAGCTAGTTTATCAGCCATAAAAACAGATTTTTGGATCAAAACTCGAGTAACTTTCAAGAACCTAGCTCTTGATGCCAATTATTAGAATTGTAGGCCAAAAACAAGAGGGGGTGAATTGTTTTTACACGTTTTTCACAAACTTTAAAGGTATGGAGAAAGCCAATGAAGAATCAAAGCCAGAGGAATGAAAATGCTAAAGTTACAAAACTGTTTTAGTTCATTTTCAAAAATTCAAGCAATTGTTTTTATCATCAATTTATAAAAACAACTTAAAATAGATATAGTTGAGATTAGGGAAAGAGAGAATCACACAAACAGATTTATACTGGTTCACTCTTACACCAAGAGCTACATCCAGTCCCCAGAAATCACTGGGTATTCTACTATGTAATCAACCACAAATTATAACCACACACACACCAAAAAAGTGATCTTGAACCCTTCAAGAACACACACTTCCTTTGGAAATACAACACACCAAAGATCAAAACAGCCTCTAACTTTGTGAATCACAGTTCTTTACAGAAATACAGATCAAGAGAGAATAAGAAAAGATCACACCTGATACAGATTGAAATACAAAAGATTACACAACAGTCCTATTCCACCCTTAGCAAGTTCAATCAAAGCTTGATGTAAATCTTGGAGAAAACTGTTTTCAAAAGATTAATCTCAAATCATTACTACCAGGAGCGTTAAAACAACCTATTTAAACTCCAAAAGGCAGTTAAAAGCATTTAATGAAGGAGCCAAAACCGTTTTGAATCAATTAAAACAGATTTACCAAACTTAACATATTATGTTAAGTATTTTCAAAAAACAACCGGTTGAATTGTTGAAACAATTGATTGAATTGGCTTGACAGCAAGTCAACCAATTTCAAACTTTGTCAAAACTTGTTTCAAAAACCACTAAATGTCAAACAACTAATTGAAACGATAAAACAACTGGTTGTTTTTCCACTTCTTTGGAAAACACTCTTTTTCAAAAGGATTTGATTTAAACCAACTTTGAATCCTAACTAAGAGTGGATTTACGAATTCAAACTACTCAGAACTCACTCACACAAGCTATATTGAGCCTTCAAGCAATCCATATAGATTTGGAGACATCAAAGCTCTTATTCAACATGAGCATCTATAACATATATTCATTAGACGATCTAATAAGATTTTTAAGTGAATAATAAATTTTAGACTGAATATGTTTTTTATGATCTAACGATATTTTTTACAACTGTAGTATGCAGTAAATTCTTTGAGAATCTACAATTTTCATTAATGATAGGCACAATCTACTGAACAAATTGAAAGCGTAATTTTTTTAATTAAAATAGTTAAACAAAATATTTTGAATACATATATCTTCTAAAAGTTCTTATATCTACAAAAAGTTCTTATATCTATAACCAAAAAGATTTGAATAGGTGTAATGACTATATTCGACTCTATTTTTTTCATATCTCTAAGATCAATCTTTTCCTAAATATATTTGTTCAAATCAAGTTTTGCAAATATCTTTTTAATATATTGTGGTCTTCCAATCTTTTCTAAATAGAAACATTTTTAAAAATTGAAAATCTTTAGTACTTTGTTTTTCCTATCATGAAATATCTGGAACGAAAATATATTATTATTTTGTTTTGATTTGTTTTTATTAACCCATATTGAAAATACTTTTGAATTAAATTTTTAAACAGATTCAAAGCATAAATAAATTGAAGTATTTCAAATTCAAGCTCTCTGTTTTGAGCATCTAATACGGAAAGACGAAGATATGAAGATATTGCAAAATCCAGAATTAACCAATTCAAGTATCAAATGATATATTCAAAAATCTTATAAAGTGATTGAAGGTGAAGAACGAAGGTAAGGCAAGCCAAGAAATCAAAGCTACTAATAAGTGTCATATTTCAGTAATATTTCATATTAAAATACAAACACTTATGGATATTAATTGATAAAATAACTATAATATAATCCCTAATTTATGAATTTAAACATTTTTCCATATTGGATGATTATAATATGAATACGAATTATTTATTCCCTAATTTGTGTTAATTTCAGAATTCTAGGGAAAATGGAGATGAAAGGGTAAAAGGAGAATATATAAGATAAAAAGGGAAAGTCAACGCTCCAAACACTCGCCTAAATTCGCCTAAGCTAGAAGCTCCCAAAGGATCTCTCTCAAGTGAGCTCAATCACGCCTAGGCGAGATCACTCTAAAGACGTTGGGCCTGTTTTCGTCCAACTCGCCCAGGCGAGCCCATTCACGCCCAGGCGAGAAGTCATTTAGCCCAAGCCCAACTAGGTTAAAAATGAGGCGTGAGGCATAACCCTAAACATATATTGGGAGAATAGAAGGTGATAGAAAACCCTAGAGGAGGCCGCTATCAAGGAGAAACATCCTAGATCTTCTTTTCTTGCTTTCCATGCTTGTAATGGCCAACATGTGTGGCTAATTATACCCTTTGGTATTGGGAGTAATATATTCAATCTCTTATGTATTGAGGTGATATTTAAATATAATGTTCTATTCTTGATTGATGATTGGTATTGTCATTTTATTTGTAATGTTTGTTTATCACGATTTAGATCCTTAGATTTGACTGAAAAGTATCTCTAAGTTTCCGATCCAAATGATAATGCTTAACATATTTGAATGCTATGAATAGATTTGAAATGTTAATTGTTATTAACATCTAATCGTAATGATAAAGAGTTTTTATAAATATGGGAGGAATCGATATTTAGGAGACTCTGTTAATAATTTTATATGCGAGGAATCGATATAAATCAATTTTATATGGGCATCAACATCAATCAAATGATAGAATATTACTATACTTTTCAAAATACAAAAGAGCAAGAAGGATGAAGCTCAATCCCAATTTTTCCAATTGAACCAAGAAACTCTTTAACTTGCTTTCTTTACAATTCTTGCAATCATAAACAACAAACTTCCAATAAACTTTATTATTTTGTTTTCTATTTAGTGAATCTTGTACTTAATAATTTAATTGTTTCTTGTGGGTTTGATATTTGTCCTTAGGGACAATCATTACTTCTGACACAGTACACTTGCCGTAAAATAGTCATCAGTTACTTATGTGATATTGTTGAAAATACAAGGTTGTAGTGAACGTCTAATCAAGTTATTGGAGCATTTAGTCTTTTAGGTTAAGTGTGAAATCTTTGTAATTTTTGACTTTGTAAAGTTATACTCGTGTGAGCTTTCTTTGTACTCTCTTTGAGAGTGTTTTTCTTGTCAGTTCTTAATCTTAGGGGCAGGTCAAGAAGGTGTAATATGGAGAGGTGTAAACACTTGTTGTAACTTGAAGAGGTGAGAATACTTTGTGATAACAAGTTGGTTAGTGGAAGCTCATAAGCAGTTGCTTAAGGAGACTAGACGTAGTCCAGATTTAGTTGAAACAAGATAAATTTCTTGTGTTGATCTCTCATTACTTTTACTATTGTTTGTGATTAGTTCTTAATGTTGGACGATATGTTAGATGATCCTATTAGAAGATCTGTTAGATTATTCATTAGATGGTCTAACTATTTTATTTACTGTGAAAAGAGAGTTTGAGACTCCTTTCACCCTGTCCCCCCTTCTGGAGTCAATTGTACATTCACAAACATGTCCCTAAGTAGTTACGAAAGAAACTAGACAATAAAGGAGAATAAATGATACTGCCAGGATATAATAAAATTGGTGGTTACAAGTTATTCAATCCCAACAACAAGCAAGTTGTAATGAGTAGAAATATTGTGTTTGATGAGTCAAAGGGATGGAATTGGAAATTAAACACAAATGAACAATCTAAGAAAATTTATTAATAAGTTGGAGGAGGTTTAAAACTAGTGAAGAACAAAATGATGAAGTGGGAAGTAAATTTAATGCTTTAAGGAGATCTCAGAGGAAAAGTTACATTCTTAACATGTTTAGAGGTTTCAAAATGACATCAAATATTGATGTAAATGAAGACAAATATATTGTTCACTTTTCTCTATTTTTGAAAACTAAACCAATCACCTTAGAAGAAGCCATTACAAACAGTAAATAGGTTTATGTTACGAAGGATGAGATTTGATCCATTAAGAAGAATAATATGTGAGAATTAGTGCCTCTATGGAAAATCAAGAAACCAATTCGTGTAAGGTGGGTCCTTAATAGAAAAATTGATCCTACAAGAAGAGTAGTGAACACAAGGTAAGTATGTGAGTTTCTTCAAAATCTAGTTAATTATGAAGAAGTATTTGCACCAAGTGGGTCCTTAATATGAAAATTGATCCTACAAGAAGAGTAGTGAAGCACAAGGTAAGTATGTGAGTTTCTTCAAAATCCAATTGATTATGAAGAAGTATTTGCACCAGTGACTTTGAATCAAGACAATAAGAATTGTGGTTGTTATTGCCAATTCAAAAAGATGGATTATGTATCAAATTGATGTAAATTTAGCCTTCCTAAATTGACCTCAAGAAGAAGAAGTATATATGTAACAACCTCTTATATTTAAGTTTGAAGGTTAGGAAGTCCAAGTGTTCAAACAAAAGAAAGCCCTTGTGAACTCAAACAAGGAGCTTGAAATCTAAGAATTTATGTGCGTATGTGGCAACTTGGGTTTTTCAAGTGTACTTATGAATTTGGAGTATGTGTTCTTTGGACTCAAAACTTGGTTATATTAGGTATATATGGGAATGATCTTCTAATTATTAGGAACAATGAAGGAGAAGTTAATGTCATTAAGAAGGAGTTAACGTAGGAGTTCGAATTACAAACTTAGGAAAATTGTCATACTTTCTGCAATTTAAATTCACAAAAGTAAAGGTATAGTGATGCACCATTAATAGTATGCAATGAAGGTGTTAAAAGAGATTTTACATGCTAAACTTCTTTTTAGCAACTACTCCATAAAAAAAAATGGTTTAATGCTAGAAAAAAAAAGAATGACTAGCAAGTTGATGAGACTGCGTATAAGAAAATTGTGGACTCCTTATGATATCTTCGTCATACACAACTTGATATAGAATTTTTTACATGAGTAATATCAAGATATATGAAGAGTCCTAGGATATCTCATATTCTAACTGATAAACGAATTCTCAAGTAGATTAAATGAACCATGACAAATGGTATTCTATTTTCATATAACATCCCATAAATAGAGAATATTGAAGTTGTTGAATTTACAAATGAAAATTGAGAAGGTGTTTAGGATGATCGTATAAGCACTACAGGTTTTGTGTTCTTTCTCGAAGGAGCTCCAATCTCGTGGAGTTCCAAGAAGGAAGAAGTGATTGTGTTGTCCACATACAAAGCAAAGTACATAGTTAATGTTATGTTTGCTTGTCAAATTGCATTGCTAGATAAATTATTAATTGAATTGAATCATAAGCATGATGTTAGAATGAAGTTGTTTATTAACAACAAGTCATCAATAAACTTGTCAAAGAACCCATAACCCATGAAAGGAGTAAACAAATTGAAACTAAATTTCATTATTTGAGAGAACAAGTTAATGGACAAAAATTGAACTAGTATACTGCAACACTTATGATCAAGTTACAAATGTTTTACCAAACCAACAAAGGAAGAGAGATTTAGATTTTTTTTTAGAGTTAAGTTGAGTGTATTTTTGTTGATAAACTAAATTAAGAGAGAATATTGAGATGTAATTTATATTCATTCTGTCTTAAATAGCATGCAATAGTATTCCCATGAATAAATTTTGTATTTTTCAAATAAAAGTTACTCTCAATGTTTTAGCCTTCCAACATACTCCACAATTTTTAAAAATTGTCAAAATTTCAATTGTATAATGTTCTTGTTGGTTGACCTGGTCGTCGGTTGACTCTGGGAATTGGTTGTGACTCCGTCTGCCTCTACTAGATTTTTCTCTTTCCCTGGGATGTTGGAACACGGCTCCATTTGAAACAGAAAGAATCCTACCTGTTGATTGCACTCCGACGATCAAGTCAGTACTGGGCTAAGAAACAATGAGTAAGTAAGCAAGTAGTTTCAGTCTTAGAAACGATGTACCTTTACCAGGGATCTCAAGTCCCTTTTCTATACTACTTCTAGGTTACTTCTTCTGACAACCCTTCTCTCACGAGAACCTTATCTCGAGTGAAAGTAGGTTTGATGGGAGGAGAGTTTGTTACAACGTGCACAATCTTAGTACAACAACCGCACAAAATCTTCCTCCTTGGAGTGCACAATCTTAACAACATGGTCGCCAGGGTACCAACTCATGTACCAGCATCATGGAGCCCATTTGTTTACTGTAGGCGTATTAGCCTTCACGTATCATGCATGCAGCTTATCCCCAAAAACCCTAGCGCTCTTGGACTTAGGCGTCTTTAGGGAATATTTACTTGTGCTAGACCCGAATGTACTATACACACCACATGAACTTTTTCGTTGATCAGGCCTTATATATATATATATGAATGAACCTCAACGCACGCATTCATGAGGCCCACTTACGTGGCCCATTAACTCGACTAGACCATTGAGTTGACCTGCTTAACCTAAGTACCGATGTCCGAGCATTGAGCCCAGCGCTCTGGTTCAGTACACAAGCCCCCCAGGCTTGAGCTGAAACTTGTTTTAGTGAAGAGGCTAATTGCTCGCCCATGGCGACCTACGTGTCTTATGAGCGAAGCGACACACACAGTGTTTTGAGGTGACGTTTCACCATACTCCATCTCGAGCGTACTCGTGGACATCACCAACGGTTGGGAAACGTTGCCGCTTGCGTTTCCCCTATACGTTAACCCTTGGAATTTTTACGCTCCCTTCACTGTTTCATTCCCCTTCGCGCTTCTCTTTCGAATACTCTACTTTCTCTCTTCCTCAAACCAACCTCCTTGCCTCCCTTCATCAATCGCCTCAAGGTGTGTTTATCTTATGCTTGCTTTTAATTTGCAACATTATTCAAAATGCTTTTAATCTGCTCATAATTGCACTGGGACTGTTTCCATTTCTTGCGATTGTGATTGTAAATGCCTATGTTTTTCACTTTGTCGCTCCCTTCTTCAAAACACATGCGTTTCTTTATCTGAGTATTGTACTCGTTTGTTTGCTTTCTCTATTTTAGATTTCCTATATGGTGGATTACAGAACCATGTATCCCTGGGCTCCCAATCTCTTTTTATAAGAAACCTCTGAGATCACAACTCGTGAGAAAATAGTGTTGTATAGGAAAAGCGAACACCCTAAAAAGAAATGTCTTTTTGGTAGAGAGGACGATAGGTTCGTTAAGGTTGTGCCTTGTAGGGTAGATGAACCTGTCTGTTGCGATGAGGCATCGGACCCAGATGACCCATTCTGTTTATTCAACTCCACCGTATTCAAAAAGCTTCTCCTTCGCCTACCCTTATACAGTTTCAAAAGAGCCCTCCTCACCGAAATCGATATCACCCCTGCCCAGCTACACCCAAATATCTGGGCGTTTATTCGAGGATTTTCCATCTTGTGTCACCACTTTGGCCATCTGCCATCAGTGGAAGTATTCTTATATTTCTTTGAAGCCAAAAGACCAGGTCGTTAGTTATGGGTGAGCTTTAATGGGGTTGCTGGGAGAGTTTTGTTGACCCTCTTCCAACAATCTTACAAAGGTTTCAAGGGAAAGTTCTTCAAGGTCCGCTGCAGCAAGAATGATCAAACCCTACTGGACGGGTTCCCTCTATACTGGACTGAGGAACCCGAATTCTAAAAACCCAGACGCCTTTAAGATCTGCCCCAACGAGAATGAGAGGTGTGCCTTTTCCTTTCCAACCTCAAGGTGGTCTTTAACACCGCCATCTTGATAAAGCATGAGTACTGCCCCATGAGTCTTAAGGCATACATTGGTATCCCCCTTCCCTTTACTCTCGCTAACGATATCTTGTATGTGTGTGTGTTTGCTGAATTTTCTTTGTTTCTAATGCAGACAGTATGCTCAGGCTCAACAAGAAGGATTGACTGCTATGGCCAAGATGAAAGTTGCCTCACACTCCTCCCCTGCCAAAGAGTTAAAAATGAAAGCAGTGCTTAAGGTGGATGCCTCAGATGAAGAGGACACGTGCTCGGGGCCTATTTTAAAGAGAAGAAGAAAAACTGCACCTCAGCCCACCGAGCATTCAGCCTCTGATGGTCGGGCTCCTTCGCAACGCCTCCCTCTCCTTAACCCTTCCCCTGCTCGAGACATCAAGGTGCAAAAGAGTGGGCGAGAAAGCATCCGAAAGGGGGGATTGTGGGATCCATCTTTGGATGCCACTTCTTTCCTTGAGAAGACCCTATTCCCTATCGAGGCCAGGGTAGAGATGGATAGCTTCAGAGAAGACCAACTGGTTGGTCAAACTACGAGGCAATTGGGACAGGCCCTAGCTGCAAGCCGCCTTGCCTTCTCCAAGCTTATGATGGGGAAAGCTTCGGTTGAGGAGGAGGTCCTCAGGGTCACTGATCGAGTTCGGGAGCTCCAGATGACGTGCCAAGAGACCAAGGTCCTCTTTACTGAAAAGTCTAAGGAAGCCTTGGGATTATCTGCAAGGAATGTTGAGCTCCATGTTGAAGTGGAGAGGTTGATAGGAGAGTTGGCCCAACGAGAAGAGGAGCTAGTGTAGAAGGACGCCTCACTGGAGAAGACTATGGAGGAGTTGACCAAAGATGCAGCAACCTCCTACATGATGGGATTTGGTGATGTCGTTGCCCAAGTCACCTGCATCCACCCTGAGTTGAACCTCTCCCAAATAGGCTTAGGCAAAGTTGTCGTAGATGGGCAATTGGTAGATGAGGAATGGTCGTGTAGGATCCCCCTGCTATTGCCTCCCTTTTGTAATCTTATGAACAATTTACAATTCTTATATATATATATATATATATATATATATGCATGTTTTCTTTTCCTAACTTCGACTAGTATAGTAACAATGTATGTCTTGAATGACCACAACTTCCATAACTGAACGATTAATCACCGAACGCCAATGATCGCCCACGCTTAAGTAACGTGGTCATCCTGATAAATCAATCAATGGTAAACTATGACTCGGGGTACCTGAGCTTAGAGCCTCTCTGGGCAACAGGTCCTTTCACATGAATTGCTTTAACTGTATATACTCCTTAAATGGAGGTTTCACTATGGTTAGTGCCATTACAATGGCGAACGGCGATTAGGGTTACCTGAGCTCAGAGCCTCTCTGAGAAAAAGGTATTCGTGAATGAACCGCTATGAACCTTTCTACTCCCTAAAGGGATGTTTCACTGTGGTTCATGCCAATACAATGGCGAGCGGTGATTAGGGGTACCTGAGCTCATAGCCTCTCTGAGAAAAAGGTATTTATGCCTGAATCGCTATGACCCTTTCTGCCCCCTAAAGGGGGATTTCACTGTGGTTCGTGCCAATACAATGGCGAGCGGCGATCAGGGGTACCTGAGCTCAGAGCCTATCTAAGCAAAAGGTATTTACGCCTGAATCGCTATGAACCTTTCTGCTCCCTAAAGGGAGATTTCACTGTGGTTCGTGCCAATACAATGGCGAGCGGTAATCAGAGGTACCTGAGTTCAGAGCCTATATGAGCAAAAGGTATTTACGCCTGAATCGCTATGAACCTTTTTACTCCCTAAAGGGAGATTTCTTATGTTATCAAAGTATACTGCAAGCATATTTTTCAAATAACTTTTTATTGGGAGACCTCATTAAAAAACCCTGATAAAGGAAAAAGAGTGTCCCTTTAAATGTTCATATTGCATACAATAGCATAATTAACTGAAATAAAACTTAAGATTGGCCCCATTCCATGTTCGGGGAATAACCCTGCCTTCCAAGGTCTAAGGTCTATACGCTCTGTTTCCAAGTACCTCTATCACGCGGAATGGGCCAGTCTACTTGGGAGACAACTTAATCTCCAACTAATAAGGGTGAGCTTTCCGCATTACCAGGTCGGGGACCTGGAACTACCGGGGCCTCAGCTTGGACTTCTGCTTATATTCCACCCTTCTCTTCAAGGCTTTGGCCTTGATGCACGCTTCCTCTTTGACCTCGTTGAGCAGACCTAAATTTACCTTCCTTTCCTCGTTAGACTCCTCGACCACGAAGTTTTGGAACCGCAGTGAGCTTTCCTGGATCTCGACGGGGATTATAGCATCCGACCCATACACTAAGCTAAAAGGTGTCTCCTTGGTGGTGGATTGGGGAGTGGTGTGGTGAGCCCACACAATTCTAGGAACCTTGTCTGCCCAAGTTCCCTTGGCTTTCTTTATTCTCTTCTTAAGCAAGACTCGATTAGCATATTCGACCTGGCCATTAGTCTGAAGGTGCTCTACCGAGACAAACACCTGCCTGATGTCGAGCTCTGTGCATAGTTTGCCTAGCTGCTGACTTGCAAACTAGGTGCCATTGTCAGACACTAAACGCTTCGAGATTCCAAAACGGCAAACTATGTTCTTCCACACAAAGTGTTAAACCTTGTGGGTTGTTATCTGTGTGACGGGCTCGGCCTCTATCCACTTCGTAAAGTACTCAATGGCCACGACTAAGTACTTCATCTAGCGAACTGCTAGGGGAAACGGGCCCAGGATATTGATTCCCCATGTGTGGAAAGGCCACGGGCTGTGGATCGATCGCAATTCCTCCGGGGGTGCATGATAACAATCGGCATGCTGTTGGCATTGTTTGCATCATTGTGCATACTTCGTGCAGTCCTCCCTCATGGTCGGCCAGTAATACCCTGCTCGGACAGCCTTTGATGAGAGAGCTTGTCCCCCGACATGACTGCCATAGATACCTTCATGGAGCTCAGCCATGATACGTGTGCACTGCTCACCGCTCACACAAGACAAGATAGGGTGAGTGTAGCCATGCCTGAACAACTTTTCATCTTCTAGGGTATATTTGTTTACATTCTTCTTAATGATTTTGGCCTCCGTTGGCTCCTATAAGAGTAGGCCATCAACCAAGTAATGCCTATAGGGTGTCATCCAGGTTTCACTCACGTCGACTAGGCAAACGTCCGACGATTCTCCCCTTGACAAGTCATAAACACTTACCTTGGGCACCCTCAGGTTTCTTGTGTTAACGATCGGTGCCCTCTTCTTCTGCCATCGAAGACACTCACCTGCTGGACCTCTTCCTCGCAGCCTGTGGTGGTCCTGGGCGCTTTCAAGGTTTCCTGGATAACTGTCCTTTGTCGGCCCAAATTGCCTAAGCTGGAGAGCTTTGTCAATAAGTCAGCTCGGGCATTGTGTTCCCTGAGAACGTGCACCAACTCGAACGCAGCGAAGGTCTCATTTAAGAGCATGACATACCTTAAATATAAGGCCATCTGGGGATCCTTGACCTTGTACTCACCCGTAACTTGCCCAGTTACTAGCTGCGAATCAATTTTTACCAACAAGCTTCGAGCACCCATCTCTTTGGCCAGCAACATCCCTGCCACTAAGGCTTCGTATTCAGCTTGGTTATTACTAGCTTTAAAGGCGAATCTTAGGGCCTGCTCGATTAGTAACATCACGATCACGATCACGATCACTGTGAAACTCTGGAAATAGTAGCGGAGCCTTCATGCTGCGAATACTACTGCTAGGGTCGCCTTCTCAATGGCCTGATAGTGCACCTCAGTCCCCTGCAACACTTTGCTAACAAAATATACAGGCCTCTGAACGTGATCCTACTCTTGTACTATGACCGAGCTGATCACTCGATTTGTGATAGCGAAGTAAAGACGGAGGGGAGTACCTGGAAGTGGTTTGCACAGGACTGGCGGGTTGGCCAAGTACTCCTTCAGCTTGAGGAACGATTCCTCACACTCGTCTGTCCATACAAATTGGTTGTTCCTCCTCAAGCATTGAAAATAGGGATGTCCCTGATCTCCTTCAGCTGATACAAACCAGGACAGGGCGACCATTCGTCCTATTAGCTGTTGTATTTCCTTCATCGAGGTTGGGCTTCTCATCGCTATGATCGTTGCACACTTCTCGGGGTTCGCCTCTATTCCCCGCCCGGTGAGGAGAAACCCCAAGAACATCCCTACTTCCACCCGGAATACGCACTTTTCGAGATTTAACTTCAAATTATACCTGGCTATCATGGTGAATAGCTCCTCTAGATCAACAATGTGTTGGTCCTTCTCCCTGGAGGTGACGACTATATCATCCACATATGCTTGCACATTTCGCCCAATCATGGGGCATGAATCCTATCAATCAGCCTCTGGTAGGTGGCGCCAGCATTCTTAAGCCCGAAGGGCATCACCTTGTAGCAATAGCTAGAGAGCTTTGTCAAGAACGCTGTCTTGCATTCATCTCGAGGGTGCATCCAGATTTGGTTGTACCCCGAGAAGGCGTCTAGAAAACTGAGAAGTCGGCAGCCTGACGCGCTATCCACCAGGGCGTCCATGCTGACTAGCGGATATGAATCCTTCGGACAGGCCTTGTTCAAATCCGTAAAATCAACGCACATCCTCCACTTCCTGTTGGCCTTCTTGACCAACACCACATTTGCTAACCACTCAGGGTATTGGATTTCCCTTATGTGGCCAACACTTAACAGCTTTTGAGTCTCTTGCCTGATGACCAGGCGTCTTTCTTTATTGAACTTCCTTCGCCTTTATAGGGTAGGTCTGACCTTTGGGTTCATCGTGAGTCGATGACATAGAAAGTCAGGGTCGAAGACGGGCATGTCTGAAGCAGACCATGCAAAGGCGTTCAAGTGTCGTGCTATGACTTCGACAATCTGGTTTTGCATCTCTTGGCTTAGGGACTTGTCAAGCTTGAACTTCTTTCCTCGAATCTCTCTTTCCTGAACCTCTCCTGCAGGCTCAAGTCGCCTTTCCCGGGAGATCTCCGCACGAGTGACCCCTCCTGCCTCTTGAGGTTGGGCAATGATCGCGCATACTCCTCTCTTAGTCTTCAGGCTATTCTCGTAGAATTTCTTTGTCACCTTCTGGTCGGATTTGATGGTAATTACCCCTCCCTCAAGGGAGGGCAACTTCATTTTCATGTGCCTCGTTGAGGCCACTACTCCCAACCTTTTTAGGGCAGGTCTGCCCAAGAGGATGTTGTAGGCTGACGAAGCATTTACGACGAGGTATCTGATATTGGTGGTTCGAGATGTGGTGCCGTCTGTGAGCTGGTCTCCAGCGAAACCGTACAAACAGTCATCGTATGGTCTCAGTTGGTCGAGCAACAACTGCAACTTGTTAAAGGTTGACCAAAACATTACATCGGTCGAGCTCCCTTGATCAATGAGGACTCGGTGCACCCTTCGTCCAACCGTGACCACCGAGATCACTACTGGGTCGTTGTCATGTGGGACTACATCCTGCAAATCAGCCTTAGTGAAGTAGAGGTCGGGCTCGGGCAACTGATCAGGCTCTCGCGCCTCTACTACCATCACTCCTCTAGCGTATTTCTTCCACTGGAAGGCGGTGCATCCACCCCCTGAGAAACCCCATAGATCGTGTTGACCTCACCATGGATTGACACTTCATGTCCCTAATCCGTTGTTGGTGTCACTGCCGTCAAGGCCTCTTGACCTTCCTCTAGATACTCCTTCAGGAAACCATTCTTCGCCATATCATCCATTGGTATCCTAGTGCTAGACAGTTTCGCACGCCATGCCCGAAGGCTTTGTGGAACTCGCACCAGGTGCCCTTACTTGGCCCCAAATTCTTGTCACCCTTTCGGGGGGAACTTCAACTTGTCGGCCATGTCTGGGATGGCGATCAACTCCTTGAGGCTTATTTTGAACTTGTGTCGACAGGGCAGGTCTTCCTTCCCTTGCCCTAGTCAGATGCTTCATCGATTCATAGGGTACATGTCTGGTTGGTGATCTCTTCTCCGTCGCGGCTTCATGTACTCTTATGGGTTGAGCTCGGCTGCTCTTCCGGGGCTTCATCGGCCCAACGCTTCCACGTTTTACCATCACCTATTCTTCGGCGTCGATGTGGGCAACATCTCATCGCCGGATCTCGCTAAACGTCTTCGCCTAAATCCTTATCAAAGAATAGTTGAACTGCCTTGACAAAATTCCTTGCCCAAAGGCTTGCAGCATCAGAGCTTCATCTTTGGTGTGTAACTTTACCACCAATGCCCCAACCCGATTTAGGAAGTCCTTCAGGGGCTCACCTTGATACTGCTTCACCCCGAAGAGGTTGAAAGAGACTGGGGGTGGAGCTTAGTTGACTATGAACTGCTCATTGAACAAAGTGGAGAACTAATCGAATGAGGTTATGTGTCCGTCAGGGAGTCCAATGAACCAATCCAATGTCGTGCCTACGAACGTCCCCATGAACAGTTTGCAATGCATGGCATTTGTTCCTCCGGAGATCAACATCTGAGTATGGAAAGCCGTGATGTGGGCTTCCTGGTCTTCAGTACTTGTGAAAGTGATTCTCGGTGTCATAAAATTCATTGGTATCATGACGTTCATGATCGCCTGAGAGAACGGCATGGGGCGGGCTTTAACTGGAATAGGTGGGCTTTGCTCCCCCGCCACGTGTTCCCCCAAGCGTTGTAGATCTCTCCGTAGCTCCTCATTGACCCTGCATAGCTCTTCATTGCTTGTGCGTAACGCATCCAACTCGACCCTAAATTGGTCTTGTCTGAGTTCCTGCTCGACTCGAACCTCGGCCAAAACCCTCTCCTGGTCAGCCTTGGATGTCGTCATCGTCTGCTAAAGAGTGTGGTCAGTTTCCATGAGTTGCTGCATGGTGATGTTGTCACCTCCTTCCTATCCAAATAGACCTTGTCTTGTATTCCTCATATCGCCTAATAGCTTTGATCACAACTGTGGGTGAGACCTAGTTTTATCGGGCCCCACGATGGGTGTCAAATGTTCTTGCTAGTTGACCTGGTCGCCAGTTGACTTTGGGAACAGGTGGTTCATGGGGCTCATCTGTTTACTGTAGGCGTATTAGCCTTCACGTACCATGCATGCAGCTTTTCCCCAAAAACCCTAACGCTGTTGAGCTTAGGCGTCTTTACGGAATATTTACCTGTGCTAGACCCGAATGTACTATACACACCACATGCACTTTTTCGTTGACCAGGCCTTATATATATGAATGAACCTCAACACACGCATTCCTGGAGCCCACTTACGTGACCCATTAACTCGACCAAACCACCGAGCTAACCTGCTTAACTCAGGTGTCGATGTTAACTATCATCCTTTCAATCTTATTTAATTTTTTATTGTTTGACATATTTGATAGAATTTTTCATTGTTTGTTGCTTAATATGTGAAGTGTAGTGTGCAAAAGTAGATTCCTTATTACATTTTAAAAATTTTCACTCCTTACTTCAACTTTGATCCTGCCTGTTGACTTAGCGCAAGAGCGTTGCCTCGTCACGATCTTCCTCACCAGCTTGACACCACGTGCCCTCCAAGTCCGCTCCACAGATAGCCTCTCTGAGAACCTGAAAAAGACACAGTGGCGCCTCTGCGGCCGGTGGCGCTCCGGCGCTCAAGTTAGATCACAGAATCACTAGAGAAAATAATGTGTGTAAAAACAGCGTGTGTAAAAAACTCTCCCCTCAATCTTCCCCTGATTCTCTTTTATGCCTCCCTCTGTATCTGCGCCTAACAGAATTCTGTTATGCCTCTCTGGCATGTGTCAGAACCCTGTTGTGCTTTTCTGTGGCAACGTACCTCCAGAATCAGTAGAACGGGAGTGTCTGCGCTTGTCTGTACCTTTAGCGGTACGGAGTGCACCTTTGTCTGGACCGCGCCCCTCTCGGATGATGACACGTGGAGGCATGCAACTAACCACACACGTGTCACTACTTGAGGGGCTCTAGCACTTCTCTCTGTGTGCCTAAGTTATTCCCTTGCGGAGTAACTTAGCGCATTCCTTTTATCTGGGTAAATCGCATACTCTCAGGAGAACGCCAGGTGTGGCTGGTCTAGGCACACTCACCAAGCATTGCTCTCTGGCGTTGACGATTCCCCCTTCACGATGTCATGCACGTAACGGGTTGAGGGAGTCGCCAATCACTGACCGGCTCGCTAGCTCCCTCATGCCACCCTCATGCACAATTCTCTGAGATATGTTCATGCGAGGTCCGTGCGTAACGCTCTCGTTGGGAACCTCAGTCCCAGCTTAACTGCGTGTGACATGAGACCCCGATGACCATGCACTCGATGACTGATCGGTGCCCTACTGCTTCTCGCGTTCTGCCCCCAGGTGTTCATCTGGGAACTGATCTGTCGGTGACCGCTTGGTTACTGACCACCGATCACCGTTCTGGGTGATCTGTCCCCTGACTTCTCTGCCGACTGATCTGTCGGTGGCCACTTGGCTACTGACCACCGATCACCTCTTTGGATGATCTGCTCCCTGATCTCTCTGTTACCCGGTCCACGCGTCACCCTACGGGTGGCCCTCGTGATCATCTTCTGTTACCCTACTGTATATATTTTTTTACATTTTTTAAATATCATTTTATATTACTTTCATAAAATACAAGTATACATATATATACAAGTGTATATATATATATATATATATATAAATATATATATATACAAATATATATATATATACAAATATATATATAAATATATATATATATATATATATATATATTTGTATATATATATGTATATGCTTCCCTTAGCAATAACTCAAGGATTCAGATAAAAAAACCTTTGCATTAACTTATTTAACTGACAAAAAACATGGTACTGACTCACTCCTACACTGACTTATTTTTCATGACATACATGACTTGAAGTTGTGGCAACTGTTGTGCACTCTCTTCTTCTTTTCCTGCCACAACTGTTGGGCTCCGGATGAGACTTTCCAGCCTCCAAGGGGAAATTCAATACAGCCTTCTGACCCCTCATTCTGAAGGCAGCACAATCATAAGCCTTAGCAGCATCAATCTCACTGTCATACGTGCCTAGCCACACCCTGCTCCCTTTCCTTTTGGGGTCACGGATCTCTGCAGCAAACTTCCCCCATGGCCTTCTCCTCACTCCTCTGTAACGCCTTGTCTCATAACAACATGTTGCTTCCTTTTTCACTGACACAGTTGGATCTGCCAAATCAGAATTCTGGAGTGGACTTGTAGCAATGGAGTTTTGGATTTTATGATGAAAAGTGAGACCTGTCACTTCTTTGTCTGCTTCAAAATCAAAGCATTCTAGAAACCTGTAGAAGCTGCTTTGTTCTGAGAAGTTTGAACCCAAATCAAGTTCTGATGAGGAGTCTTCAACTTTTACAGGAATGAGGTTGGCGAGAAAAGGGTCTGAAATATCCCCCAAGAGATATTGGCGCATCAGTTTCAAAGTTGAAATTTCTTCTTCTGTGGCCATTTTTAAGAAACAAGAACTGTTGAACAGGAGGCTGGTTGGTTTAATTTGGAATGCTAAAAAGATAGAAACTATATATATCCATCCATACACACATATATAGAGACAAATTAGTCACTACTATTGATACATCAGAATTGATTATATTGTTAATGGGAATGGAGACTTACACGGTTTTCACTCTGGAAGTATACAATCTTATCCAAATTAAATGGTCCTCTATTTGGGTACCCCACATTAAAGCAACAAAATCATTATTGGTTAGATGCTCAACTTGGTCTTTGGCAGTTAGCGATACAGCTGTTTTGTACAAAGAGCAAATAAATCAAGTAAACTAATAGCGACAAGAAACTTGACAACTTGTATGCAAAGAGTAAAGAACTTGTTTTTGGTTTGTTTCTTGGTGATTAGTATACATTGCATTGCGAGCTAGAAAAAAGGCTGCTGTTTTAAAGAAATGATACAACTTGTATCAAAACGATTAAGGACATTAATTTTTATATTTTAAACAAATCACATCAAAGCATTGAAGTACTGTCTTAGACGTATACTTCATACACTTGCGCAGTGGTTTGCCAAAACCAACAAGGTAATAATAGGTATTATCTCTAAACCTACGGATATAATTTAGTTTTGTGCTACTGTCCTACAACTAGCATAACAGTTCAATAGACACAAGTCAACAGCGTGGCCTCACTTCCCCAAAAAAAGTAAACCTGGAATTTCACTTTTTAAACACAAGACTGGCATTCTTCTACTATTTCCTCATAAGATTTATGTATGTAAAAATGTAAAAAGTATACTTACCTTGATTAACTCAAGCACATACATAAATCACTTGCATTCACAAGGATAATTACTGAATGATTTTCTTTTACGAATATTAAAATGTGCAGACACGTGACTGAATTTGATTATTTACCATGATTGGACTATTGTAAAACGAGTACATATAATGAAAAGGAATGATGCTTACCCCTGTTCTAAAATAATTGAAGTTATGAAGTACTTTTATTCAAATTAATGATAAATATACCTTCCTTTTTCACTTTATACTCTTTCTCGCTTCATGTTACCAACTTTCTGAACTATTTTTCTTTTATTTTATTTTGAAATAAGGATTCAGTATTTACTTTCTCTGTATATACATTGGAGTTTCCCATCTTTCTCAATCCCTTAGTTGCAATCTATATAATCTCTTTTTTGAAACTATATTTCAATCGAGCATTGAAAATAAAAGTAACTTTTAATTTTAACTTAATTTTAAATCATAAAACTACAGTAAAAACTATTGATCATTTAATACAAATTAAAACTAATCCTTATTTAATGCCATCCATGAACTTTTTTTTTTATTTAAAATATATTAAAATAAGTAAAAAATATTGGACTTTTTATTATTTAGAAAAGGTATCTTTATGTAATACACTGTTCATATGACTTTTTTTTATTTCAAACTATAATAAGCAAACAATAATAAATTAAACAGTTGTTCTCGTCCATTAAATAAATTTATTTAAATTTAAAGTATATTATCTTTTATACATTTTAAAAAAAAATCATTAAAACATTAATGAAATGTAAAAGTTTGACTGTGAGCAAAAGAAAATAGGGTATTTAAGCGTAGAAATTTCTTACGGTTACGCCACCACCCTAACACCACCACCCTAATCATGCCTTCCGTCCTGAATAAAAGCTATTCAATTCTAATTTTCAACGTATCCACTTCCCTATTATAAAAGGCAGTATGGCTACCATATGTTACTACATCATCATCCAAAGATAAAAGTGATCTAATAGATTCAACTTATTTGGTATCACAGAAATAGGAATAAGTAGAAGATAATTAATAAGTGATTAGGTCTTATCTTTCACTACTTTTTCTCTATTTTCTTCTATCAAATACATTTAACTTTTATTTTATTTCTCTCTTATCTTTATTTTAACTCTTTTTTTTCATTTACTCTATTTTTTTCTATTAGGACCATTCAGAGACTTAAAATATTGCCATGGATTAAAATATTCCATATTTATAGCATTTTAAAAATAAATAAAACACGAGGCTAGCATGAGACTTTTCAAGAACAGTTTTCAACCATTTTTCTTTTTAATTTGTAGACACATTCTAGGCACGTAAAGTATACGTGATTTGAGCAGAGGGGGTGTGGCGGAACTTATGTGGTGGCCGTGTATAAATGTATTAAATTTTGATTCTGATTTTCAACATGTCCACTTCGCAATTAACAAAATGAATAGGCAGTATAACCCCCCATATGCTAAATAAATGTTAATGCATCATCTGACAAATAAATTCACAGAAATCAATCAATATTCATGATAAACCTGGATAGGGGTAATAATCATATAGTATTACTTCTCGACCTCTTTGTGAACTCTATTGATCAGAGGCAACGAAACCTGGTTGATTCGTCGATGCAAGAAGTCTAGCCCACATCCTATCACTCAGCTTCACCGTTTTCTGCCTCTCCGTCACACGCTGCAACAAGATGTTCGGTGATCAACTGGTGGTATATATTACGCAATGCACGAAACAAGCAATATAATAGTATGAGAAACGATGTAGAACAAAATCTCCAATTACACACTTAAAAGAAACGACTAGTTGTATGGAGAAATTATCAAATAATCAATGGCTTTTCACTGAATATATCCAATTATTAAAAGCAAAGAAAAATACAGCATGTTGATAGTCAGGGTCAACTTAATCTTGCAGTCTATCAGATGGTGTCTGAGATCAACCCAGAAAGGGCTTTCGTTTTCTTTTTGTAGCTTCAGATGGTGGAAATGGTTTCCGTGACAAATTTATTTCCAGGGTTCAAATTTCAGAAACTTCATCAACCTCCTGCAACTTTCAGAAAAAAAAAAACTGCATATTTTTGTGCCAGGCTGGCTGGCAGGCAAGCTTTCTCTTCTTCATCTTCAGTCATCTTTTATGATCGTTAATCCTAGTTAGACTAGTTCAGTTTTTTTACTTAATAAAAAGTCTCTATAAAGACTCATCTATGGTATTTTCTTAATGCATGGAAGAATAAAATCATTTTTTTTAATGTTTTTCTTGTTATAGCAGGTTGCTTGGGGAGAATCCAGGTGGACGTTAGGAAAGTTTCTTCAATAAGAATCAAAATACTCAATGATCATTCTACATGGGTACAAGGTTTCATCCATTTGGAACAGTTGGTCGTTTGGATGAGGAGTATGAATGCCGAGTCTGGAAGCCATGGAATTCATTCAATGGCTCAATTTAATAGCTATTCCGATATATTATTCCATTCCACAACCCTTGATGTTTTAGTCTAGAAAGGTTTTCAATTGAATTGTAGTATGTAAAAACTGAAGACCTACTGAAGAAAACAACAGAAAATATTTGAATTAGAAAATCTATATGAAATTAATAGGATATAAAAAATTGTTTCAGAAAATAACAAAGCAAACAAAAATACTAAAAGATTGTTAAGCGTAGCACAGTGTTTAGCAATGATAGTAAATTACTTGAATTGAATATACACGAGTTAATGAAATGAGCCACTCACAGCAATTGGGATATAAGCATGTTTACTGTTCACAGGCCCGACTGTGAAGCCAGTGTATCCAGCCATAGTTCCATGAACAGCGCCATGAGCAAGGAGAGTGCAGTAAATGTTGTCCGAGGCATTACTTGGAATAGCTCGAATCATGTACGTTGGATCTATGAAAGTAACAAACGAATTTCATAACGAAAATAACAAATTTCAAGATTTCAATAAAGAAGTAGAGCAAGCTGCTCCCAAGATTAACTGAATTTAAATAAATTAGCGAATAATTACTACATCTCTAGAACAAAAAGGAAAAAAGCATGAAATATTTTTTTTCATATACTAAAATTAACTTATTGACAAGTTAAAAAAAAAAAAATTAGAGAAACTATAAGTAAAACTTTGCAGAGCTTACAAGTTAATTTAACTAATACCACATCTATTTCTTCTTATTTTTCTCTTCTATAAGTAATAATAGAGAATTTTGTCTGCACAAAGTCTATAATTCTTTTAAAATTACTCTTGAATCCCTCTTTATATATATATATATATATATATATATATATATATATATATATTACACTGCTCTTATAGCTTGCTGAATTAAATGAATAAATTAAAACTTTGTTATGTCTCTGCCGTAATGAAACGTAATGTATATATATCCGTTAGATGAATCAAATTGTCCAATTGAAGCAGATTCCAGCTCTTTTTGACTAATGAAAGTGTTGATCATCAAAGCCAACTCCACTCCACGTGGAGGGCTTTTTCGAATAGAATCACGACTAAAAAGAATTTACAGAGAAGGGGTGAGAAGGGGTGTTGCAATGGAGGATACTTTATGCGTTTTATGTAGGAAGGAGGAGGAGACAACTTCGCACATCTTAGTTTTATGCGAGGAATCAATTAAAGTTTGGAATTTGTGTCTCAGTTGGTTGGAGATTAGTTCGGTGAACCACAATGATTTGTTTTGTCATTTCGAACAATTCTCATGCTTATGCTTAAATCAAGAAGGCAACAGATTATGGAAAAGCATGTGGGTTTCAGTCGTGTGGTGTATATGGAAGCATAGAAACAGGGTTATTTTTAATCAAGGTAGATGCAGAGGAAATCTTTACTTTGGCACAAGTACAATCCTGGGTTTGGATGAAACATAAAGAAAGGAAAGTGAACTTCTCTTATTCTGAATGGGTTTTATCACCCCTAACCTGTATTAATATGGTAACAAAATAAATTCAGCTTGTAGCAATCTGTGTAACTATTTCATATTCTATTCTTAAAGCATGAAAGGCTGGATGGTACTAAGAACTGTGTTTGATTTGAATATCCATGGTTATAGAACATTCTGTTTTATGTCTTTTGATTGGAGTAGAAGGTAGTTGTCTTGTGTTGCAGGTAAACAGGATGAGGAGATGTTCAATAATAAGTAGCAGAGGACAGAGAAGCTGGCATAGTTGGAAGGGTGAGGTTCAATATTTTGTTGTGGAGCTGTGATGAATATACTTGGAATTTTTTGCAGGGAGGAGTAAGAAGTGTTGTTTAACGGCAAGAAGATAGTAATGGTAAGAAATCCCTGCAGACAACATAGTAAGAGGAAGAAAACAAGATGTTAAGAAGGTGAGAGAAGTGAACCCAACAATGATAGAGAAGATGGCAGTCACTGATAAACAACTGGGAAGGAAGAAGGCATCCATTGGCGACAATTTATCTAAGAAAGGGGGGAAAGGGTAAGATGAAAGGTAAGTGATGACAAAGAAGGGATTATAATTTAGATTGCGTAACAATTAGCCAAAATGGGACAATGGTGAAGGAGTTCTTCTGCTGAGGGATTACGTGAAGAATGCTGGTATTGAGGAAACAAATTCTGCAGATTTGCTGTTATCTTAGAGAGGTGGATCAAAACTTGTAAAGGGAAACAATTTGTTAATGTTATTTCTATTAAGCTTAAACAATTAGTATAATATAGCAATCTGATCAGGATGCAAGAATAGGTAGAGAGTAGGTTGTATAAGGGTTGGGACACCCCTAAAGTATTCCCTTTTATTTTTTAATTTAATTAATTATTTGCTGAAAAAAAAAAGGAGCCAGGATGAAGGATACACAAAAACACACCCTCAGTCACACTCTGAGCCAACACACACCTTTCGACAACTTTTCTTTGTTTAGTCTTTTAGAATCAACTAAGTTGTACAGTTAAATTCCTTTCCATATGATACAATAGCATGTAAAATTGACAAATATTCAGATCTACTGGATAACACATTTAAACGAGATTTCTTCCAAAGATTAAATGATATCAAGCAATTGTTAGAGGCGGGCAAAATAAATAAAAAAATATTCGTGGAAAACTAAAGAAAATACCTATATATTTCATATTCACTGTCATCTTTCGAAACATTGTGAAATGATTCTGCAATAAAAAATATGTCAATGAGGAGACGGTGAATAACTTAAGAGATGATAAATCCCAGTTTCTGCACTCTACAACGCTCAGCTCAGTCTTTTTTGTCAGTCCCTCCATAGGTAGTCCTTTCCGGTCTAAAGGTGACCACAATAAGATGGCTTTCAAACAAAGAATAAAGCATAATCAGAAAACTAAAGTGATGAACTAGATTATGAAGTTAGGATCGGATAGTTGTAAAGTCCACATCAACGAATTTCCAATCTCACAGCAATCTCTCAAGGTGTCGTGATTAAAAGGAGAGGAAACATAACGTCAAAACGAACTTAACAAGAAAATTACAGATAAGTGTAATTGATATTTAACACTCTAGAATCGGTCTTTTAGCAAGTTAACTGGTCCCATCGGCATAAATCAGATTCTGAAAAGAAATGCAAGACTTTCTTTTGTGTAGATGTTTTAGCTATGGTCATAAATCTTTTTAAGTTCTAAAATCAACTATCGAAAAGATATGCAATTTTATACAGTCTCAAGTCCAGTCAATTTCAAGGTGCTCACGATATAACTTGTACATTTCTTCAGATATTATATATTTATAACAGAGACGAAATACAAGTAAAGGAAAGATAACGCAACGTACTTTGATTTTATCAGATAACCATGGACCAACATCAAGAAGCAGCTTGTTTCCTGATGCATCCTTTTTACCTGCAGCATGCCCTTCTGCAGCAACATATTCCTGACCTGCTCCTTCAGCTACCACAATAACTAAATGCCCATTTTCTTTTAGCCTCTCTTCAATAAACTCAAAAAGCCCACCTCTTCCTTCCAAATAAAAGGGAGACTCTGGAATCAAGCAGCAATCCTGTAATGACTCTAGCTATTATTGGCATTTCATTTCTCCTCTTAATCATGTTCAAATAAAAATCTATGAAGCCATATAAGAGTTTCATGGTGAACTCTGTTCATTCATTTAAAATATCTTTTACGAAGAGGGGTGAAGTGTCCATCTACCAAGAAAATGAAATTTTAAAAAATAAATATCTATTGAAATAAAAAACAATTCATACATCAACATGGTAAGTCTTGGAATCTAGGTTTGGACATAAGCCAACTACACAAAACCAACTTGAAACTTGAGAATAAGCTTTATTTAAGTTATATCTCAAGGGAATGTGAGTTTCTTGATGTTGAAATTAAAGCAACCCCCAAAGAGGCCGCAACTAAGGCAGGCCAGGTGGTAACCATAATTAAGATAGCTTTGAGAAAAGTTGCAAGCTAAACAGCTTATTATCCGGCGGGCTGATGTTCTGACAAAACCTTTGTCTCTCGAAAGGTGCTAGCTATACAGTTTCTCTTACTCAGAGCTCATAGTGGTTGATCTACCTACAATATCTCACCCACCTTGAGCTTTGGGGAGGGGGGTAGTTAGAGAGATTTTTCTATGTAATTTTTCACAATTCACCTTACTTGCATCTACTTGCTTCGGTCAGTTAGTTACATCTAACACCCGTCAGTGATGATCCTCTGGGCTCTCCATAGGACTTCTGTATCAGATCAATAATATTAGAGTTCTCTGTCTCTACTCTGGTCACATCTCAATAGCAGAGAATTTAAGAAAATGAAACAATTGATTTGATGAGAAAGTCCAAAAGCCACTGAATCACCAACTTACAGCCCTATATATACTGTCAGGACTCAGCCAAGAGTCAGTTATAACTGACTAGAACAGATAAAGTAAAAGGAATATAGAGAAAAAATATCATAGATATACTCAAGAAGTGTATTCTCTTACAGTAAATAATCCAGAAGAGGTTGGCTTAAAGATAAAACTATCCCACTGTTTTATTGGTTGACATTTGATATCAGGAATAACAGTAATATCTCAGCTTTATACGATTATAATATTTTTGAGTTGTTAGGTGTTTGTGTTCTACTGAGAATACAATACTTGGTATAATATATTTTCATTACAATATGTATTTTAGCAATTTTATGTTGGGAACTAAATTTGAATGTTTACATTAATTTTGGATATTATACCACCACTGGATTTCTAGCATAATAAAACATGTCCAAAACTATTTTATAGGCCAATATGTAATAGAACTTGACTGGAATGTAAAAAAGAAGCTCCACAATGTACACTAAATAGAATAATTATATCTAAAGATATTCCAATATTATAATTACTGCAAGACAAAATATTATTAAACTATTTACTATCATCCAACATTCTTGTAGTTCCAATTCTACCATTTTCCGTGGATTTGGATCCTCTTCTGTTTAGGTTATGTTTAATAAATTTTAACCATTTATTGCATTTATTATTTAATATATATGGTTGAAATAAAAACTACCTAACCCATTATAGCACTAAATTAGGCATCCATGATCCTCATTCTTCTTTTATAGTTATAGTTGGTCTTTATTTGAAACCACGGGATGCGCGTTATGCGAAGGCTCGGTAGAAACCTCTTACCACCTTTTCTTGGAATGCAGAGTAGCACAACAGGTGTGGTCTTTGTGTCTAAGGTGGATGGGGATTTTGTTTGTCCAACATAAGGATTTAAAGGTTCACTTTGAAAACTTTCACCTGGTACACTTGAACACAAAGCAAAACCTTGTGTGGAAAGGTTTGTGGGTGACAGCTGTGAGAGGAATATGGGAACAAAGAAACCTAGTCATTTTCAAGCAGGGGAAGCCTGATGCGGAAGAGATCTTTCACCGGGCACAACTCAACTCTTGGCTTTGGTTGAAAAACAGAGTACACAATTTTAACTTCTCTTTCTCAGATTGGATCTTAAATCCTGAGCTATGTGTTAAGAGTTATAGATGAAGCACTCTGCTGTCAAGAGGCAATCCCTGGATCGGTGGTAGATGCTCGACTACAGGCATGGAGTATGGGGTTTGTTCGTTGTCAAGGTGGTGTTGTTGAGGAAGTTTGAGGTTTGTGGTAACAAAGCCCGATTCTGCCTTTGTAAGGAGGGGTGAAGGTACAGGTTGACAGGCAGGCCCCTCAGTTTGGTTGAGCTGGTGGTTACTATACCGATCTAGGCCATCATGGCTTGTGTTTTCGCAATTGCTCTTGTATGAACTTTGGAGGTATCGGCATTGTTGATATGCTGGTTCTGCTATATAAACAATGCACTTGGTGTTTTTTTGGTTTTGAGGCATATGCTGCGTTCTATGGTCAAGCTATTGATATGCTTGGTAGATGCATGGTGGTATGTAGTGGTTCAGGAAGCAAATGCAGCAAGGTCTGGAGACCTTTTAGTTTTTGCTCTACTTGGTTTTGTTGTGCTGGTCACACCTAGCGGTTAGCATGTTTCCCCTAGTAGTTTTCCTTCATCACCAGGATTCTGGTTTGTGTTATGCTGGTGTTATGCAGTTTCAGGTTTTGGGACTGAGTATCTTTAACTAGTTTTAAGTTTTTGAGTTAAGTGGTGTGCCGCTTAACTTTGATCTAATTGTTGAATGCTTAATTAGGAGTTATTATGTATAAGGGTTGGAACATCCCTAAAGTGTTTCTTTTAAATTCTATTAATTCGTTGCTGATAAAAAAAAAAAGTTGGTCTTTATTTTAATGGTTAGATTTAGTAGTAAATATAATAAATAGTTAAGATTTATTAAACAAGATCTCTCCTATTAGCAGTAAATAGGAGAGGGGGGACTAAATCCATTTTCAGTTAAATCCACTCGAGGTCCTCACCAATGTTTTTTTTTGGTCAGCAATGTGCAGATAGTGTTTTTCCTCTGTACTATCTTGTACAACATTGTATTGCTACCCAAATTTACTGAAAATAAATACAAAGACCGCACCCACATAGGGTACACTTTCAAAAAATATTCCTTTATTTTACAAGTTCTAAAACTTATGATGCATCAGACTAATTTGTAGAATGGCAAGAAACAGTTAACGAAATACAAATCTTACACAACGAAAAGAATCAGTTCAAATCTGACCATCACTGATAAATGCTGATATTAGACAAATGTCTTACCACATCTCGACTTGCCTGTGTTGCATACATTGCAATGAAACCTGCATATGGAACCTTGTAAAGTTCTAATAACAACATTTCATTCATAGATAAAAGCTCCCATTTTTTGTCATTTCATTGAATGAAATTATTTAGAAAAATTGAATTGCAATACTAAAACGAGAAGCAAAAACAGAATATAACATTTCTGTAATACTACTATTTACCACTGTATCTGCCCATCAGCTTCACAATTCCAACTCCATTTTCAACACTTTCAACCTCCACATGTGCAGCATCAATGGCTCTCTGGGCTTCTTCCACAGCAGTATCAAATCCAAAAGATTTGTCTATCACCTAGATCCAAAATCACAAGCAAGCAGAATAACATAAAAAATGCTTTCTCTATCTTAGAACCTCTGCTTTGCTATTCGTAAATTTAGAAATGTCTTAGTTTTAGGGGTTTCTTTATCTGATTTCCTGAAGAATTTTTCTTGTTTTCCTATGATCTTGGCACATGGTTAGAAGACTTGCCAGATTGGATAGTCATCCTACTCTCTCTTTGCCATGAATTTTGGGTTGTAACATATTTACATTGTTCTATAAATCAAACTACAAGAATATTTCACTAATGGCCTAAATATCTCCATGTAAGTATAAATTCAAAATATATTATGGACTAAGAACTTACAGCAATATCATTATCAATTGTCTTTGGAATCCCAGCCACAGCCACTTGAAGACCACGCCTTTTAACTTCCTTCATAAAAAGATGATTATATTACATTATTTCATAAAGAAAACTACATGAATGAGGGAATGGATCCTGTGCAGTGACATTACAACAGCAGAGGATCTTAGCCTTTTATTAATATAACAATTTTATTATAAAAAAAAATAATGGCAGGATGATAAGACTTCACAATATCATGTTTTTTTCACTGCAGGAAATCCAATAATTACTTTCGTGAAAGTAACCAATTACCTCATAAATGAGTGAAGCTCCTTTGTGTGTACCATCACCTCCAATAATGTATACCTAACATAGATAGATCAGATCATCTTTGGTTCAGACATCATGTCCAAATTTTATAGAAAATTTAAATTTTTGTTAACATGTATACACCTGATTTATTCCTCGGTCCTCAATGTTATCTACTATCTTGTGGGTATCATGTCCTCCACGAGATGTTCGAAGAAAGGTGCCACCACGTTTATGGATATAGTTAACCACTTTAGGAGTCAACATCAAGGTATTTTTTGAATAAAACCCTTTATATCCTCCCTAAATCAGTTTCAAAAATAACATGGTGACCAATAAGAACTCATGGAAAGATCATAAAAGGAAAATGCTAAGTTGCTAACAATGCCCAAAGGGCATAGGTTAATGAAACAAAAAATAGTAAGTATTTAATATTTATTACTCCCTTTCCTTCTTGTAAGAATCAAACTACATCTTTTTCATGATTTTTTTATAAGAATCAATCTAGAATGCTCCTAATTAACTCTTTGAAAAAATGTCCCTAATTATGAGTCAATTCTCATACATAGTAGTAGGCAGGAAACATTAGTCTTAGGCTCTTCTGAGGCCAGGAAATCAAACTTCACCTCTTCATAGGCAGAGCATTTTTGGGAACTTTATTTGCCTCTTCACATGCATAGCCAATAAAACTCAAAGCAATAAACATATCACTAACCAGAGAGATTAAAAGAATTAAAGCTAGTAAAAGTATAGGAAAAAAGAATAAAAGTACTCATTAATGTTAGGGGAAATTTATAAAAAATGCCTTTAGGATAAATTTGATGCTAGTAACTCAATTTAATTTCCTTAATTCTTATGAATTAGTTAGTTTATTAGGAATTATAAAAATGACAGGATGGAGCATATTGAAAATATAAATTCACTTCATAGTTGACTGTCAAGTAATTAAAATCATTTAAGAAGGAGGAATCAATGCTTTGGGACATTGATTAGCTAGTCCCTTAAAAAAACTGCAAAGCTAAGCTAATAGCGGTAATAATATTTTAAAACTCAAACAATAAGGCTGTTGAAATTACAATTACAATACCAAACCTAAAAGTTGATAAAGTATATATTATTTCCCATCTCATTCACTTTAAACATAGTTTTCTTGTAATACAAGAATTCAGGAAAGAAAAAAGAAACAGGTGGATCAGAAATTCACTAGGCTAGTAACAAAAAGAGACATTCCGACAAAGCAAGTAGAGATTATCGCATTTAAGTATACATAAAATACCTTATTATCTCTCCTGCTCCCTTAACATTTATAATGATTCGGAAAATTACTTCCAAATTAAGGGTCATAACCAGTACTCTTCTTAAAGCTCAAACAGATCACTCAAAAGTTGCCAAGCTACCTAACCTTCAACATAATTACATCTAATGTATGGTTTAAGGTAACCATTAGGCAGGTAGTTAGTTCCATTAAATAATCGGTGTATTTGATGAATTTTCAGTGTGGTCATTCAGTTTAGAAACCTCAGATCAAATTAAAGGCTTTTGGTGAAAAAGGAGCCCAAACTCTGACAGGGTAAATTTATGCAGTTCTTTAAGGACACCTCTTTGCCACTAGATTGTTAAGGGGAACAATATACAACTGCATTTATGTTATGGCTTCTCTTTGGTTAATACCCTAATTAAATTTTTTTTTAGGAAGAATGTGTTTTCGGTCTCTGTACTTTTTGTTGAACTTGGTTTTGGTTCTATACTTTTAAATTGATGAATTAGTCATCCAACTTTTGAAAATATATTTGAATTTAATCATTCTTGATACTTAAACTTAACATCTACTGGCAGATTTTTAATCGCCACAAATAAAGGAATGACAAAATTCACATGTTTTTAGAATTTGAGAACTAATCCATAACTTTAAAAGTACATGGACTTAAAAACATATTTTTCTCAACTTATATTATTTGTATATCATTGGTTTTTAAGTTTTCTTTTAATTCAACTAGAGAGAGTTTTTTTTTATATCTCATTGCATTTTTGAATATGTTACAACAAAGATTATAATACAAGTAGCTTGCTCTATAAGGAACAGAAACAGTTGCAGACTGTTTACAGTAAGTTGTCACACATCAGCAAGTATATCTTGAACACCAGAATATTATAATTTCACAAAACTAACCTCAATCCCGAGTATATCTTGAACACCATACATGATGTTCAAGCCGCATACAATTTCCCTAATCACTGTATTAATTCCTGGGCATAATCCTCCACAAGTCACAATGCAAGCACGTACTTCTTCTGGCTCGAAATAAATCTAATATTAGAAGAGAAGGCACCATCAGTTTTTAAAGATTACAAATGGATAGACGTTTCCAAACTTTATACCTTTTCTCGAGGTCCCGCACGCCGAAAATGAACTCCTCTTGGACTTTCCTTTTGAATAACAACCTGGACATGAAACGTTACAAGAAATGTAGACATCGATCAATCATTATAAAGAATATAATTTCACGAAAAAGAGCGGAGAGGATTGTGTCACTTACATTTTGAGCAACCACGTCTTCTGGGCTCACAAAATTTTTCCTTAAAGTATAAAACAATTTTTATAAAAGAATCGTATTAAAATAATTAAAAGAAACAAAAATTTTGGGAACTTGAAAATTTAATCTTTGAAGTAACAATACAAAATCACAAGCATTATTTAAAGCAAATTGCATGAAGTAGACTTACTTGACAATTGAGTAAGCTTGGCTCTTCATCAATGGGTTTGGATATGCCTACAAAAGACGAAGAAATGCATTAAATATTAGAAATCACCGTGCAGCTAGAAAACAAGAAAAGAAAAATCACCATTATTTTTTGAAAAAGAAAATGATTTACTTAACAAGAAAAGAAGGAGGGAAAAACCCACCGCTCCTCAAATATACTGAAAAACTGATATCATACATGTAAATTCATTCTTATTAAACTTTGCGACTGGTCACTTGTATTACGTATCAACCTTATAACAGAAGTCCTAGACTTTGATGAAGAGCTTTCGCCTTCAAAAGTGTGTCTAGAAAGGAGAAAAGCTCAAATAGTTGGATTTAGAATTAAAATAAATTTATTTACAAGTTTCTATTCGACCAAACAGGCTAAAAGTTAGTGATTGGGTATTGGGAACAATAATTCCCTAACTCTAAAAGATCAGAGAGTGCTTTTCTGATCAATCTCATTGTATTTGACAACTAACTTTAGTATAAAATGATCAATTAGTGATTAATAGTAAAAAGTTTTGCATTGCCAAATAGTATGCCTATAAGTAAAAAATATTTAATAGTTGAAAGTATAAAAGTTTAAAATATGAATTCATTTTAAGAAGAAAAAGTTTATGTACTGACAACGTAATTTTTTTCTAGAATAACCAGTTCAAAAGTCATATATAAAGTGATTTTTTAACTGATGTCGTGTACATGAATTAAACATTAAAACCTTGTTTGGTTTACGGAAGGAAATAAGATTGAAATAAGTTGGTATTCCTTGGTTTTAGAGACATAAAAAATAATTAATTTTGAAACTCACGGGACCATATTATTTCTCACTCATGTGAATCTCTTCTTGATTTTTAACCATGGTGGTAACACACATTGGGATCTTAACCACAGACAAGTTGAGTATTACATGTGTAATCAAAATAACATCATCAAAATTCGATCCCTAAAGACTTAGTTAAGAGACAGAAATAGGTATTACTTGTGTCATTGTTCTATTCTATTTCTCTTCAATAAAGATTTATAGTTTCTATTTTATTTCACACCTATTTTAAATTATCTTTTTATTTTAATTCACATTGTTTCTCTCCACTCTGCCAAACAAGGCCTAAAGCTAACTAAAATATGGAAAACTACGATTGCATGATAGTATATTTTCATCAACAAAATAAGAGAATGGTATAAACAAGTGGCGTTTGGGCACTAGAATATCACAATCAAGGACGTCATCCTAACAAATTGAAAACAAGAAATGCGAAATGGCAACAGTTTCGGTGAAGTAAGGGAAAAACAAGTAGTACCGGCAAGTCGGGAAGGTAGTTGGTGAGATGTGGAACGTCTTCGAGGACAAAATCGTCATTCTCAGATTGAGTCGAAACCTGAATTGCAGTGACGACGGCGAGCTTGTTTTGGCGGGAAATCGACGGCGGTTTCCGGAGAAAGAATGCGGAATTTCTGGAGAATCGCAGCCGTTTGGGAGCGTTTGGACGGAGGGAGAAAGAGAATGGAGGAAGAAGAGTTTTAGCGAGAGAAGACGAAGCAACTGAGAGATCCATTGTTGTTTCCTTCGTTTAACTGAAAGCCTTCTTTTGCATTTGGATTATTATTATTATTATTATTATTATATTATTGTTTCTGTTAGTTCATAAAACGACCTTTCTATTTTGCTCTTAATATATAAATAAATATAATAGATATTTTCTTTTAAACAAATTGTTCTTAAATTATTGTGCATGTATGTTGTATTAACATCTCATTCTTTCCTAAAATTAAGTATGTAATTTCGGATTTAATTTAAAATTATCAGGTGGTTCAGAAAATTAGGGAATACTTTAGTCAACTATTTATGTATGTAAAAAATGTGTTCTCCTAATATCTATTTCATTTCATTAATATAACTAAATATACAATTATTCAACACGTAATTTAAATTGAAATATTATATTGGTTGAATTGGGATAGAGATCAAGGTCAAGTTGAAGAAAAGGGATCATTTTTAGGATTGTGAAAACAATTGAAATGAAGGTTAAAAAATTTCATGAGACACAAACTAGTTTAGTTTCCTAAGAACACTAGTTAAAAAATAAAAAGAGTGTATTTCTTTATTGGAATGCATTAAAATATTCTCCTTTATGATTGCACTCCTATATAATTTCTAATAAAAACTATTGAAATTTATCTAAACTTTTTAGTGTCATAATCCCTTGAGTTTCTTATTTCACATCTGTATATTAGAAATTGAGAATTAATATGCATTTTATTGGCGACTAGTATTTTAGAAATAATTAATATTATTCAGTTCTAAGACAGATTTTATGGTGTAGCCTCGTAAACTTTTGTTATATTATTTTAGTTTAACATATAATTTTGAGTTCAAAGTCAGATAAATTAGATGGCATTTCAATCAACACAACAGCATTACAGCTTAAAAACGAAACAGGAAACAGAATGCTGAATTCATCTAAGCTCCTAAAACAAGGGCCGAGATGGCCATTGAATTTTCTCAAATGCTCCTACATAAATTTGCTCCATTGCCTCCTTTCCTCTACATGCAGCATACCCTCCTTCCACAAGGATAACAACCAACCCTTTTTCTCTTACAGCTGCATCATTTTGCATGATCTTAAGCCTTGGACTCTTATCTAGCAGATGCAGAGAGAGAGATAATGGCCATTCATATTTTCCATTATTGCTTATCATCAATCATCTGAGCTGTATTCACTAGATTCCGGCAATAAGGGAACAGCAGCACAGCAGAATGACTCCTTGTCCTTAAGAAGTAGACAACTGCCATCCGAATTCCATTTCAGGTCATTTATGATAAATTGTGAAAGAGGGGCATGAACACAATAGGCACCAGATGGAGTCCACAAATACAAGTGACTACTTCCGGTGCAAAGCACGAGGCGTGTGCATGTGGGGTCCCAAGCAGCTGCCCTTATAGGATCTTTCTGGACTAAGATTGCAGCAAGCTCCAGGTGCCGAATATCCCATATCCAAAGTATTGTAGGCATACTATCATTTCGAGTGCATATGTATTGGCTATCATTGCTCCATGACAAAATGCCTGCAACAAAAATAGTTTAGTCACAGGAACCTTGACTGGTAGTTTCCAAAAGCCATCAAGCAAAACCAGCAACTTAAAAATTCAACGAGTACAAGTCAAGTAGATGATTCAGTCTCTTCAGTAAAGTAATATTGAAAGGAAACTGATGAATATGAATAATGCAAAGATAGCAATCAATATGAATGGCTGCATTTCCATATACAGTCACTTGATTACTTTGCAGCCTGATCAACTAGTTCAAGCTACCAACTGTCTTTAATGTCATGGTTCTGATTTATGCTAGGGTTTATGCTAGACAGCCCAAAAATATCAGAAAATCTCATCCATATCATGAAGTTTCATTTCTTCCTGTTTATTATACAAATCATGGAATTAAGAACCATAGTTTTGCTTCTATGGATTGTTGAATTATTTAAAAGAAAGCTCATAATTAATGGCAGTCGAAAATTAGAGAAGCGTAGCTTACCAATTCCTTGTTTAGGGTTAGGTTTCTCAGCAGGAGGCTTTTGGAATGGTAAATTGATAGGAACTTCCATGACCTCATACCTGACTCTAAAGGGTTCTTCAGGAGAATCTGCTCGGAGAAAGAAATATAAAAAAAGTAACAAAACAAAAGAATGTGAGTGTCATGAATCAACAACCATAAATGCCCAAGCTGTTACATCAATGCATGATAAATGGTTTCAATACTTTTATTTATAACACACCCCATGCAGAAGGGCTTTGAGCTTGAAGTGTGGAAATGCACAGTGCACATGCCCACATAACTACCTTGTGATGAATTCCAACTTTTTATTACAAGAATGGGGAAAACAAGGATTGATGGAGGAAAGTGTACATGAAAAAAAAAAGTCCTCATTTAGAGATACTTATGTTGATTTTGTAAATAGATGAAAGCATAAATGCTATTTAAGGGCAGCCCACATATGGTAGTTTTCAAGCAGTGGTTCTCTTCCAAATTGTCACAGGCAATAAATCATATCAAATAGGAAAAATAAACTAAGTAATTTTCAATCTCTTTGGTCTCTTGAATTAACTTGGACACGACCCCTTTTATGTTCATGACATGAAGATGTTACTCAAGAAAGCTTTATTGAAAATTTAAAACTAATCTAAAGTTAATTATCAGCCAATCCCGACAAGTTTGCACAAGAAAGGCTAAAGAAACAACTGCCTGCAGGCAAACTACAAAAAGTAGCTAACAGCCAAAATAAAAAAAGAGCTGGTTCCCAAAGTAATTGTTCTTACCATCATTCCCTTGTGAAAAATCATCACTCAAACATAGTTCAGACATATCAAGTTGTAGGGGCTCATCTACTTCCTGCAATTTCAGGGACAAAGTAAATATTTTTTTCAAACTGTGATACCATCAACATGGGGAAGTGTCTTAAAGGAGTACTTTGAAAACAGCAGCATAACAAGGGCCACGGACTGTATATGGGTGCATTAGCTCTGCAAATGTCTTCCAAGTTAGGTGATTCAGGACCCGCAACATCTGATCATAACTGCCCACTGCCAGAAACTGACCACAAGGAGACCAGGACACACTTTTAACTCCCAATCCACTTTCATATGCCTGATACTTGAAAAGGCACCTTCCATCTGGAGAATATATTAGGACCTATGTCAAAGAAAAGTTTTAGAAAATTGTAAATTACAGCATAAGTTTCTAACAATAATTTATAGCATAACCAGTGGGTTATACAAAGCAACAGAGTATAATTAACACTAAATTGTGATAGATTGTATAATGTGATATATGACATGCATGAAACTTTGGTAATCAAATGCATGTACTTTAATGATGATAATTATGACATTGCAATAATTACTCTAGCATCCCCTGTCAAACTTGGGCAGTGTGGGACTAATAACCAGTTTGAGTTTGGAAACTAGAGTTTGGAAACTAGAGTTTGAAACTGACTGGCTGCATCAATATGGTATCTCTAGCCAATGTACACACTCGTGAGTGTTACCTGGGACGATCACTTGACATTTAGGGGCCAAAAACAAAAATTCAACCTATTGAGGAATAAAACCAAAGAAAGTTTTTTGAAGGGACTAAAACTAAAACTCACTAATTTTACATGGATTAAAAATATACTTAAGCCTATCTTAAATCATAATATTTCACATGTTAAGAGGGATAGAAAAGAAAAATAGAATACATGACGGTTACCTTGTATTCAAGTGACGAATCCCATATCACTATAGCACTATCATCAGGAGACCATTCAATATCAGCCAAGTCTAGAGTGTCAACTGCAAAATTGCCCATTATTTCCCATGTCTGACAAGATAACAGATTTATATAGTCCTTGCAATCACGCCTTGTGCATATTGCTGCAAATTTTCCATCTCGTGTGAAAGAAACTCCTTTGGAAGCATGCTTTGGCCACTGTAAATGCACACAAGCTGTATTTAACAATGACCAAACAGTTAAACGCAACTGGAAATCTGATGTTGTGAGTATGTGGCGACTATCTGGACTCCACCTTGCATATGCAATACCAGCTGGTCCTTCATCTATCTTGCATGTCCATTCTGGCTGGGTCAGCGACCAAGCCTGTATCATTGGCTTTTTGTAGAGACCACAAAGAATATATTCAGAATCAAGGGCCCATTCAATATAGCTAATTTTGTCCAAGCATGAAAACAACTGGACAACCTGCATACACCAAAAAAAATGATTGCAAACCATGAACTAGAGGCAGACAGTCGGAATAAAGCAGCTTAATCAGTGAGTTAGGTGGAAATGTGCATGACACCAAAGTGTATAATTGACATAGATCACATCAAAACCAAGAGAATAGTCCCAAAGAAACTCTTTGACTGTCTTTATACCCATGTCTTTTAGTATACATCATTCATAATCGAACCACATATATATTTCCCTTTTCAAGAATAAGCTTGTACTTTAATGCACTATGTAATTCTTAGAATAAGCTTGTACTTTAATCCAATCTTACAAACCCATATTGTAAGGTTTGCACCTATTTATATACTCTATTTTAGTCATATATTTACATAATATAGAATCTCCAACACAATCCCTCACATTAATTACTGAACATCTCCAGCCTCATCATAGAAATAATGAGTTTAAGTCTACCTCAACTCTACGTAAACGACTCGTACGCTGAGGGTTATCCTCACTTTAATACTCTATTTTAGCAATATGAGATGTGTATCATTAATCAAGTCAAGAAACAACAGCATATGCACTCACAATTATAATTTAAAATAGAAAGATATGAGAAGCACTGATGAAGTACAGTTAGACATCACAACAAACAAGGTGAATAATTGCTAACGAGCCGACTGATTTATGGTTTTTGGAAGATTGAAGATCTTATTCCTCATAAACTACAAGGAAATGTGGCATACTATGTGTTCTCGAATGACATTTAAACTTATTCAAACATTTACTGGTTTATTAGCACATAGCTTTTACCCCTTAATTCAGACCCTCGGTTCATTCGTACCATCTTGGAATTTGGATCTAAAGAACCGGAGCCATCACAATGTAGTGTTAAAAACCTATGGAATTTAAAGTCTTCCTATCTCCATACAATCATTTTACGGTCAAATTTAGTGTTTCTCTTCCTAAGCCTGAATTTTCCAAGACACCAGTAAACTGCCTCGTGTGCCTGTAAAAATTTTGATACCAGTACCGGAATCTAAAACATCAACTTTCATGATAGCTAGTGTCTAGTTGAGTTCCAAGTCAAAACTCCAACTTCTTTATACAGAAATCACCTCACTCCACAGGATCACCACCTTTAATTTTCCTACAAATCTAAGTACTTAAGAAAGAACCTTCAAGCTTTGCTTCTACAAGAAACCCATGAACATAACAACTTTTCCACTCATCAGAAATATGCACGTGCAAAGCGATAAATAAAAATACGTTTTTGTCATACTGCCTCGTGTGCCTGTAAAAATTTTGATACCAGTACCGGAATCTAAAACATCAACTTTCATGATAGCTAGTGTCTAGTTGAGTTCCAAGTCAAAACTCCAACTTCTTTATACAGAAATCACCTCACTCCACAGGATCACCACCTTTAATTTTCCTACAAATCTAAGTACTTAAGAAAGAACCTTCAAGCTTTGCTTCTACAAGAAACCCATGAACATATCAACTTTTCCACTCATCAGAAATATGCACGTGCAAAGCGATAAATAAAAATACGTTTTTGTCATACTCATGCAGGAAACTGAATAACCAACAAACAATAAAAACAAAAACCAGATCCCGTTCCTTGCCATGAGTCCCAAGTGCCCAAAAGTTGAAATTCACAAACTGGGTCTCTTAAAAGTGTCCCAGAAAACCTAAGTCCCAGAAATTCAAAACTACAAAGACTGCAGCCACAGAAGAAAGATTGAAAATTGAAGCAGTGTGGTAAAAAGGGTAACAAAAAACAAAACCTTGAAGGAAAGGGTCTCCCGAATGACGAGGCGATAATCAACGGCGACGGCAATAAAACGAGCATTGGGAGAGAAACAACAGGGACCCGTTTGCTTGTAAGATTCAGTGAACTCCATCAATAGATTATCACCAAATGGGAAATGTGGTGTTGGTTATGGTTAAAGTTTGAACTTTGCACAGAGAAGAAGAAAAAGAAGGAGGAGGGTGCATGGAGTTAAAGTATGCAATGGTGAGTGAGAGAAGAGGTGAAGATGGTAAGTAGATCTGGGAAAGGAAGAGAAAGTGTGTTGTTGTGTTGTACCATTCGTTTGAAAGTGAGACAGACAAGATTTTAAATCCTTTTATGCAACCAATGTACCGCTAAATCATAAATCCATTTGGTGTGATGCTTTTTGTTCTTTTGCCTTCCACTCTCCTTTGAACGGATAATTCTATTCAGTCAACCAAGCTTATTTAAAAATACCCTAAATTATAACTTTTATTTTTTGTCTAATTATTATTTATATATATTATTTTGGTGTTTTTAGCCAGTTAAACTTTAGAAATGTATATACCTTAAAATAGTTACTCAATCAAAATATAAATATAAAAAAGGAAATTAATACAAAATTCAGTATTAAACTGAATATTTTTTTCAAAATACAAATTGAAAACAAATATTGTTCTCGTCGGTTGACCTTGAATAGATTAAATGGGCAAGCTTTCCTTTTGACTTGTCTCCAATTGGTGCTCCGAGATGCTGCTCCTTTGGGACAAAGGGGCTCTACCTTTTGATCACACTCTGATGATCAAGTCATTCAAAGCAAACAAAATAAATATTCAATTTCAGTCTTATGTATTCATAAACAATGTACTTTTTACTCGGGGTCTCAGGCCCCTTTTATAGATATCCCTCCAACAACTTTCTCTGATGAGCATATAATCTCAACAGAAAGCATATAATCATAACAGAAAAACATTCTACTTACGTGCACCTTTATTCTCGGGTGCTAACAACATAAAAACACTTTGTTCACAGGCCACCTTTATTCTTTGGTGCTTGTTACTTTATTCCCAACAACATTTATTTATATTTAATTAGTGTATATATTATAACCAATCTGAATATTCTCTCTATTCTTAATTATCTTTTTCGAGCTGACCACCAATATCTGGGTCGAGCTCATGACTCACCTTTTGGGTCCAAAACCGAGCTGACCATACCCAAATGCTTAGATCGAGGTCTCTAGCACTCATGTCTAGTACATAAGCCCCCAGACTCGAGCCAAGCTCAACTAGGCGAAGAGGCTTACCAGCATTTGGCGGTTGGCATGACGTTTTCCCTAGTGGGTAGGTGAGGCGTGGTTACTGAAGCGTTTCCTGACAAGACATCTCACCACACTAAATCTGAGACATCCACGTGGCACGCGCATCAACGACCAGGAAGCACTACTGCTTCATCTCCTTCTTTCAAACAATTAAAAACTCATTTCTTCCTCACTTACTTGTTACGCAATCTCTCTTCTCTCCAAAACTCTCTTGCTCTCAAATCCTCTCTTACACCAAAACTTCTTTCGCACTCCTTCTCCTCCATCATCATACCAGGTATTTTCCTCCACTAATCTCTATTGCCAGATATTCATTCATCTTACTGATTGAATTGCCTGAACTGTGATTTCCTGTCAATTCGTCGTCTCTGGTTGGCCTGAACTGTGCTTGTATCTTGTTTGTGTTTATGATTTTGTTCTAGCTATTTCTGCAATGGATTACGATTCAATGTATCTCTAGTCCAAAAAAGAGCTTCTAAAAGAGGTCTTTTATTACACCACCCATTTACGTCTTAGAGAGTTAAGAGAAAACGAGTATACCATGAGCAAAAGATATGAGGGTAATGTCAAAACCGTAGAGTGTAGGAAGGGTGAGCCCATCTGCTGTGATGAGTCATCGTACCCTGGTGGTCCATTTTGTTTCTTTTATGCCACGTTTTTCAAAAAGGTTCTCTTGCGTCTCCCTTTATCCATTTTTGAAAAAAAGCTATTAACCGAGCTCAATGTTGCCCTTGCCCAGCTACACCATAATAGTTAGGCATTTAGTCGTTCTTTTATCATTTTGTGCTCACAGTTCGACGTCTCGCCATCTGTTGAAGTTTTTCTATATTTCTTTGAGGCTAAGCACACTAGATGCCAACTATGGGTGTCCTTAAACGGTTCCCCTGAAAAAGGTTTGCTTACCCTCTTTCAGTCTTCGTATAAAAAATTTAAAGGAAAATTTGTTAAAGTTCGAGCTTCAACAGGAGATCCAACCCTACTGGACGGATTTCCCCTTTACTGGACCCCTGAACCTAAATTCCAGAGTGTTCGGGGCCTGGAAGATTTGTCGCCAAAAGATCAAGGAATTTGTGAGTTCCTGACAAGCTTGAAGGTTGTTTTTGACACCTCCTACTTGTTGACTAAAGAGTACATCCCCGGTGCTCTAAAAGCTTACACTGGTACCTCTCATTTCCTACCCTTGGTGAAAATAACTCTGCTACCGTTATTAACCATTTACTTGTTTTCTTTGCAGAGAGGATGTTGTCTAACATTAGCAAGGAAGAGCTAGCCGAGCTAGCTAAGAGATGAGGACGGCTGCTAGCCTGCCCAAGGAATCTTTGAAGCAGAAAAGTAAAGCTTCAGCTTTGATCACTCAAACCCCACCGAACAGGATAAGGAGACCGCCTTCGGGCTCATCTTCAAGAGGAAGAGGAAAACGGATACTCCTCTCACTGAGCAGTCTCACTCAGATGGTTGAGCCCCACATCAAGACGTCGCTCATTCAGATGGCCATGCTCCGCACCAAGACATAATCAACATCCAAGAATGTGAAGTTGGGAGCTCTAAGGGGAAGAGTTTGTGGAATCTAAACTTTGACATCCCAACATATGGTGAAACGACCTTTCTGCCCAACAAGGACAAAGATAGTCTCATGGCCCGCGACGAAGATCATCTGCTTCGTGATGCCATGAAGCAATTTGGGCAAGCCTTTGCCATGGGTTACTTTGTCGTTGCTAAGACGAGAGATTGGAGAGCAGCGGAGGACCAGAGAATCCAAGAGAATGTGGAGCTTTGCAAAGAGATAGAACGCCTTCAATATGAGCTCAAACATTCAAATGGTTTACATCAAGAAGCTGAACGACTTCAAGCTGAGAAGACTAAAGAGGCAGCAGAACGAGCTCAAGAGGCAGCAAGCTGATGACTTTTTACGGCAAGTGCACCGCGTTTGTCAGAAGTAATAATTGTCCCTAAGGACGGATATCGATCCCACAAGGAACAGTGAATTATCGAGTACAATATTCGCTAAATATAATAAGAGAACAATAAAAAGAGTTTGAAGTGATGATGTTCGCACTGATCAATAAGAAAACAAACAAAGAATTAGTTGCTTTAATTGGAAAAATAGGGATTAGGTTTCATCTCTTCCACTCTCATGTATTTTGATTAGCATGTTAATATTAAGTTCTTTGATTGAAATTGATGCCCGTAGAAAATTCATTTATATCGATCTCTCGCATATAAAATTCTTAAGAATGTTTCCTAAATATCGATCTCTCGCATACTTATAAAAACAACTTAGAAATCACACTCAGACGTTAATGGCAATTAACATTTCAAGTCTATCTCTAGCACTCAAATATGTTAAGTATTGATGTTTAGGTCTGAACCCTAAAAATACCTCTCGGTCATATTTAAGATTCTCAATTTGTCACGGAAAGTTAAAAGTAAAACAACAATACTAATAATCAATCAAGAACCGAATATTAATATATAAAATATCACCTCAATACACAAGAGTTTGAGCAGATTACTTTCAATCCCAAAGGGTAGAATTAGCCACGCATACTTCTAGCACCTTCCATTCTCCCAATTGGGTTACAATTCACTCTATGGTGTTTTTCTCTCAATCTGGCACCCTACAATTGAGCCTTTAGCCCTATATTTATCCTAGTTTTCTAGGGTTAGGTTGCTTCATATATCGCGCTAATGGGCTAAATGATAGAACATAAAAAAAGCCCAATCTTTCTTTGCATCTTTTTTCCATTCTGGGAACTTCTATCTTTATCTTTTTAGCTCAAATCAATCATCTTAAATCCAAATCTCCAATCTTCCTTAGAAATTTTCAATTAACACCAAATTTGGAAAATTTACTAGTAAGGTCCGCACGACCGAGACCATGTCTTAGACTTGGTCATTACGCCAACCAACACCACGAAGTCAATTACGGTTAACTAGAATTAGTGCAGCTAATCAACAATCAAGAGTTAGATAATACACTTCTAAACATGACTCAGCTCTCTAACCTGACCAAATAAGAAAAGACCCATCACAATCATATAAATAGGCACAAAATCCAAGAACCAGATACGTCATTATACAGTACTTAGAGTACCGAGTGTCAAATACTAAATCTGACTTGAGCGTCAGAGTGCCTTCTACAGGTACCATCCAAGTCTAGACTTTGTGGAGACCGATAAGTAGAGGGAGGAGAGGAGAGTAAATTGCTTGTTAGGAGAGAAATAGGAGTGCAGACTGACCAATCGAGGAGGTAGAGAAGAGGAGCAACTTGAATCGTTCTCTTGGTTCCAACCCCATTCGAGAACAATTGGCGCCCACCATGGGGCCGAGAGAATTAGCGTGAAGAGGAAAATAAATGGTATCAACCAGAAGCATGGCGAGCGAAAGGATGTCCGAAGCTGAGCAGATGACACTGTTGATGTTTGTGTAGAGAGAGATGGTTGAGATGAAGAGAAGGAATGAGGAGATCACTCAAAAGAATGAGGATGAGATTTTGGCTCTCCGAAAGGAGAATGAAGAGATGAAAAGGAAGTTCGTGGAGGGGGGACTGTCTACTAGATCGACTAATCTTGTCGGGAGGTCCTTCACTACCCCCACCAGCCCCAAGACTGTTGAGCAGCCGAAGGAGAAGACCCACACCCAGGATGTTGACGACGAGTCCTATCCAACCAAGTCAGTCCCCACGACCAGTACTCTGGAGTTGTCTCGCCGACACCTCTTCATGGATTCCATAATCGGGGTCCCACTATCGGATAAGTGGAAAGGCTTTAATAGGGAACGTTATGACGACACGACTGACCCTGACGAGCACATGGACATGTACACCACACACATCAGTTTGTACACCTTGGATGCCGCAGTTATGTGTTGAGTGTTCCCTACATCATTGAAAGAAGGAGCTTTGAGCTAGTTTACGAAGCTCCCTTCTAACTCTGTCAATAGCTTTGAGACACTAGTGTCCAAGTTTGAGACGCAATTCGCCACTAGCTGACTGCATCACCTCACCCAATTCGAAGTCACCGATTGGTGGTGGCCCGTTGTAGAGCAGTTGAGCCTATCAGATGGCTTGATTGAAACTCTGGCCCAACATCACCAACGTGTCGTCAATGGTCTGTTAGAATATATGGCCTTAAACAAGAGGGGTTGAATTATTTAAGAGGGATTTTTGAAACTTTTTAAGCTTTAACAAAATTCTTTGTATGAATCCATAATAGAAATCAGGTTAGCCAAGAACAAGATCAATAAAACAGTAAAGCAGCAGAAAAACAATCGGTTGTTTCTGCGAAACAATCGGTTGTTTATACCAATAAAAACTAAAAACAGAATGTAAATGAGTTTAAGGGTAAGAGAAAGATACACCAACAGTTTATACTGATTCACTCTTAACCAAGAGTTACATCCAGTCCCCAGAAAACCACTAGGTAATCCACTAAGTAATCAAACCAGATTATAACACACAATCCACCAAAGCAATGACCTTGAACCCTTCAAGAAACACACTCACTTTGGCAATTCACACACAAGAGTTGATCTTGACAACCTCAAGAGCACACAACACTAGAAATACAAAAGGTTGAGAAGAGATTACACTTGTTTACAGAACAATCTGAAATCAATACAAATGAAATCCTATTCCACTCTCTTAGAAAATCCAAAGCTTTGATGTGAATGTTCAAATCTTAAATAAACTCTTTCACAACTGAAAACTCAAATCTGTTTTCTTACTTGTTTGAAAACATAAACAAACTATTTATATTTTCCAAAGATTGATCAAAGCATTTAATGAAGGAGCGTATTCAGTTGGAAATCATTTAAAGCTCATTCAACTATCAAAACAGAATTCGGTTAGGATTTTCAAAGAAACAATCGGTTGAAACCACGAAACAACCGATTGTTTGGTTTGGCAGTTAAGTCAACCAAACTTAAACAGTTTTCAACCTTTTCAAAAACTCCTAAGAGTAAAACAATCGGTTGATTCGACAAAACAACAAGTTGTTTTTCACTTAGTTTGAAAAACACTTTATTTTAAAAAGGATTTAAAACACATCAACTTTAGATTCAACAAAGGAGTGGATTACATATAAGACTACCCAGATCCCTCCCAAAACACAACAGCAACACAGTCTTGCATCAAGCACAAAGGGTTTGGATTCTTCAAAGCACTTGATCACTCTTGATCAACATGGTATTGTTCAGCCTCAACCGAAGCCTTCTCGGAGTTCTCTGCCTTGGCTTCCTCCAAAGCCTTTTTCAATATGGCTACCTCGATCACCTTCTCTCTCTCGTCTTTTTGTCTCAGCTGACCTCACCTCTCCTATCTCCAGGTTAGCTGCCACTTAGGCCATCTTCCCCTCAAAGGTCGAGAATGCCTTCAAGGATTGTTTTAGGGAGCTTGAGGTCTCGGCTAGCTCATGCTGCAGGCACGGGATTTCCTCGACCCTGCGACCTCGGGTATCAGCACCTAGTCGGGTCATGATGAGACCCTGACACAGCATCTCAATGTCGTCTTAAAGCAGGTCCTCCTCGGGAACAACCCTGAGTAACTCCTCGAACACAGGGGACATGATGACATAGACGCCCCTTGAAAATTGCAGATCACCCCTAGAAGAGATAGGGGGTCTTCGGAGCCTCGGGGACAGAGATAGCAACGACATAGTGACCGGCAATGTCACCGGCCGGTGGAGGAGACTCCAGGTTGATTGGAGAAGGATGTCGTGGAGAAGTCAGGATGTCGCCCGGAGATCTGGTGGTAGTTGCAATGTTACTCGCATCCCTCCCCTTCTTCTTGTTGTTTCTGGCAACGACCGAGGAACCAACACCAGAAGCTGAGGGGGTGCCGGCAACAACCGTATCAATGCTACCTCACACGGAAGCGCGTCACAAGGTTGTCCGACTAGGGAACTTCTTTGTGCATCGCTTCTACATCCAGAAAAAAGAATACATAAGCCAAAGACAAGAGAACCAAGCGAGACAAAAGACAACGAAAACATACCCTGGAATGCCACCCTTCGATGCAACGACTAGTACACGACAAACAACTTCCGTGTAGGGAGCCTTTGAATGAGCTTATAAAAAAGATAATAAATCTTTTGCTCCTCGGCATTCGGAGCCAGACGAGTCCACTCCTTAAACCAGGTAGGATTCCTAGTCCGATACATAGGAAACCTAAACCGACCGACTTCGTAAAAAAAGAATCTCGTCCCCTCGGGCTCAACAAGAACCTTGAAGAATTTACCTTTGAAGTTTTTGTAAGAAGTGGTGAAAGGGCAAAAAGAATGTTACCCGATCGACTGATGAGCGAATGCTAGCTAACAAGTTTGGTTGGGTGAGAGGTATAGTAACTTAGAAAAGTGGAAGGAGTTGTAGACAAACGAAAAAGCGTCGCATATAAGACAGAAGGCTTGAAGGGAAGCCTAGATATTTGGGTGAACCTGAGTGGGGGCCACGTTGAGCGCCTGAAGGACGCCCATCGTGAAATCATCAAAAGAAAGGGCGACGTGCACATCGAGAAAAGACAAGAGTATGAAAATAAGAATGGACCCTCTGAAGGAGATCGAGCCAAACATATGGTATCAGTTGGTCGATAATGTTCAACGGCCAAAATACCATCGTTGGCATCCAACTTCAAAATCGGGTACCTACCCAAGAAGGAAGAAATGAAAGCCCCGTCCAAAAAGGTAAAGGTAATCCTAGTCACCTTAGGGTATACCCAGTCAAGCCCCAAGAGGGGGGATGGCTGCTTAGGGGGATCCGACCAGTCAGCAACACCTCCCGAATTGTTCCCCCTAACTACATTCTCCATAGGGGCCAATATTTGAATTTCCCTGACCGATAAGGGCTCGGTCGTTGAGGAGTCGACAGAAAAAGAAGAAGACGAAGGAAAAGAGGAAGAGGGAGAAAAAGACAAGGAAGACATGACTAACTTTTCAAGACGTGAGTTAAGCAACGCACCAGGACGAATGCGGGTTTTGAATTTTGGAGCAGTAGCTCGATATTGTAGGGAACCACTATTTATAGCCTAGGAGGGACTCAGTAGACAAAACGTCACATTCATCTCAACCATTAGATCTTCCTCGATCCAACGGTTCTTGTTAAATTGCGTCAAAAATGCCCTCATCATGCACGTCACGTCATGCGATCGTACCACCAACGTCATGTCCAACCTCGGGAAGCCCAATCGTCACATCGGTCTCAGCCAAAGACTCTTCAGATTAACCATCCTCGAGCATGGGGGCAAGTGTACTGCTAGACTCGCTCGACCGAGACCATGTCTTGGACTCGGTCATTACACCGACTGACACCACAAAGCCGATTATGTTTAAGTAGAATTAGTGAGGCTAGTCTACAATCAAGAGCTAGGTCACTTCTAAACATGACCCAACTCTCTAACTTGACTCAATAAGAAAAGGTCCCTCATAATCACATAAATAGACACACAATCTAAGAACTAGGTACGTTATTATACAATACTCAGAATACCGAGTGCCGAATAGTAAACTGACTTGAGCATCAGAGTGCCTTTTGCAAGTACCATCCGAGTCTGGACTTTGTGGAGATCGAAAAACAAAGGGAGGATAGGAGAGTAAGGAGTTTGCTAGGAGAAAAATAGGAGTGGAGACCGATCAACCGAGGAGGTAGAGAAGAAGAGCAGTTTGAATCGTTTTCTTAATTCCAACTCCCAATTCCGTTTGAGAACATGAGATGGCTAAATACAATAATAAAAATTAACATTATTACGCATAAAATAACTTTGACTAAATAGAAGTAAGTTAAAGTTGTTTCGTCGAAGAGAGAGTAGAAAAATAATTTTAAAAGTAATGAATCACATTATATTATATTTAATTTTCTTCCAATCAAATACTTTTAATTTTTTACCTTAATTCCAACTGTTTTTACTTTTCATTATTATTGTCCCTCTATTTTTCTATTCTCAACCAAGCAAACCGAATTAAAAAATAGTTATAGTTAAAAGGTTACATATATATATATATTCATTTTTAAACATGTAGTAAAATAACTGATTCATATCCATATTAGCTGTTTGAAGAAAGGGAATAGTTGAAAAAAATATTACTCCCTTTAATAACTTTAAAAACACGAGATATTGACGTATAAATATTACCATGGAGATATCTTGAGTTCAATAAAATTCAAACAAATATGTTTACATATATTATAAATTTTGTATTCCGATTTGATTTGGTGATATGAATTTTTTGCTAATTTTAGAACAATGATAGTTTCTATACAAATTATAATAAAAAACATTTTTAACCGAGCTTTTAAAATGCTATTCAAATTATGCTCTTATTGTACATGCTTTGTAATTCGTTGTGTAAAAATAACTTCTCAATTTTTCACATGAATTGAAAAAAAAGTTAAAATTGGTAAAAATTAGGATAATAATTTTTAAATGTGAAATAAATTAAGTTGTGTTTCCAAAGGTTATTATAATGTATGTTGAATAGAATTCTTTTAGAAAACATGGAAAACTTATTTGTGATAAATTATGTTAAAACTACACTTTTATCTTAAAAAAATTGCATTAAGTGTAATGCTTTTTTTCTTTTCTTAGAAAGGATTTGGGTGAAACCATCAAGGGGTCTAACTTAGTTTGTTGAAAAATGTTACAGGTGAGTCTGAACATACAAGCCTGTAATGTAATAGAAGGTGCAGAAGTTAAGTATACCTATAATTATATACAAAAATCCAACCCAAAAACTTATTATTTATTATTTACAAGGAATTAAAACCAAAAAGACAAGGAGTGATTGAGGTTTAACCACCAGGAAAGACAGATAAAAACTGTACACCTATCCCTCTAAGTAAAGTAATGAAGCTATAAAATTGGCAAGATTGACTCTACACTACTGTTATCACTTCATAAAACTGCAAGTGTCACTGCCATAAGCTATTATATACTGATTCATAGATTCATTAGTTGTAGATTTTTACAGGCTTCTCAATTGTGTGACGGTTCTGCAAAATTGAGAAATGATCGTTGTAGACTGCTGGAACCTGCGCATAAAATTATTTTCAGTGACTTGTATTCAGCCGTTGTTACATTTGGATATCCAGTGCAAATGCAATAACTTATTTTCATTCCAATTGTATAATCAAGTTGTACATATAAATATTAAATAAAATTCATCTATGAATGTTTCAGTAAGAGCAAAGATATACCATGGAGCTATAGGTAGGAACTAAAGACTCATGTCTGTGTTAAAGATTAAATTATCTTATATTGTTTATTTTAGAGTATGTCTAATTCTTTCAAGTATTCTTCATTCATTTCACCCAAAACACCTGAAGATACTGCCATAATAACAATTTTGCACTGGCAACTAGCTTAATCCTATTAAAAGTTACAATCATTGGCATATGTGTGGTTTAACTTTTCCTCATGTTCAGTATGTGCTATATTTACACAATTTCATTCACTCAACTTGCATCTTGTGTAACATTCTTATTAATATCCCCATCACTTTGAAAAATGGATTCAAGATAATTAAACCATGGAACTTGTGATTTAGTGTGTCCCCAGTTTCAACACAAAAAACATTGCGGATTCAAGCCTTGGCCCGATCTTACACTGCATATACCTTGGTTACATCTATTTAGTGAAACCGTACGATTCTAAACTTCCTCTCAACTTAATCTGAGAATTAGCTCCTCTAACGTCATCAACTAGGACTATTTCAGAGACAAAAGATGAGCATTGAGGTATGGCTCTCCAATTTTCCCAGCAAGTATGTCCAATACTAATGTGAAAAAGGTATAGAGTCATGTCAGAGTTTAAAGGGGAGAGTGAAAAAGAAATGTAATATTAGAACATATAACTTGCCTTCTTCCGTTCACTTTTCTCTAAAATATTTTCAAGACTGCTCTCACAGCGTAACCAACTGAACTGTTTTCAGAGAAGTCTAATTCTATGTTGCTATATTTTCTTAGAGATTAGAAGTAATAGAATATAATCAATTAACCATACATAGAAGTAATGCCATTTTTTCTTTATAAATTGTATATATTTTTGTTTTATCTACCTTAAACTTTGAATGACTGCATTATGGATCCACATTTTAAGGTTTTGTTTTTATTTAAGACAGAATGCATATACCATCTACACAGCTACTTTGGGCAATCTCCCAAAAGAAAGAGAGAAGCCAGTCCCCAGCGTTTACCTGGTTAACTGCGTAAGACCTTTTTGGAGCACTGTCAGTGTGTTCCAGTCCAAGATATTGCTCCCAAGAACCAAAAACATCCCTTCTCTAAACAAACAAACAATTCAAATTTGTAGTAACTTAATCATGTAGAAGTCAAACAATAAGCCTAAACAGATTCCATTGACAGCCTTAGGCTTCAAAACCAAAATGAAAAATCACATAAGAGAAAGAGAATATTGACAGACCTGAAAACAAGCACAGATAATATCAGAATCTTGTAGGTATTCAGGACGACCATGTAACACAAATGCAAACTTCCACTGGAAAGACAAACATCATGGATAAAAATATATCAGTTATGAAATAAAACCTTGTTAACTCTACATCCAGAGAAGTAATTGAAGCAGGACAGTAGTTTAACTACAAGCAGAAAAACAAATCGAACATTGTACATAATTATTAATATGCGTCAATATATCATAAAAAAGTTGACCAAGCTTTAAAATGCCTAAAATGTAGTGCAGATAATTGAATAACACATTCATACATACGTTTGAAAACTCTGCATCTGGAACTTGAAGCTTTTTCCGTAACCGCAATTTGACATCAGCTAATGTCTCACCACCATGGATAACAAATAGAAAAGGATCCCCAAAATTATGAATTTGCTGCAAATTTTGTAAGTTACAGGAAAAAAGAGTTTGTAAAGAAATGTATCACAGCAAAAATATGATTCAATTACTGGAAAAAATTATATTCGGACTGAAAAAGCACTGAGAAATTATAACAATACCATAGATTTGATCTTACCAAATACTTATGAGCAGTATCTTCAAAGAAATGATAAACATGGATCAATCGATCCAGTGGACCAAGATTTCTATCTTCTTCAGGAATCTTCAATAGTACAAAAGAATATTATATTCGTAATGAGAAACCAAAATGACGAGGAATCATGAACTAAAAAATTAACAGCATGTCACAATAACAAAACACATAATTATAAATTCACAGTCAATCATGGATAGTTGTGCAGTGTGGCTGACAACAAACTAACAAGGCAGGATTGTGACAGTGGCACAACCACTATACCTAGAGATTATGGACACAATTGCAAATAATTTATACTACAATTTACACGTGTGAACACTAAATTGAAGATACATATAGAGGGACAGAAGCAGCAGGACACAGGAAACAAGAATCAAGTGAGAACATAGTAAAGAAGTCACAGCTAAAGAAAAAGAGAGACAACAGGGCACAGACCTGTCAAGTACTAAAGTCTGACTCATGGAACAAATTATATTTGCCAAAACAGGTGGAGTTGGAAGACTATCATTGGATGATAGCTAGAGTTTGGGCTCAAAAAATGGTAGGCTGCAAGAAGTGGGGGTTTTTTGTGAAGCCCGTAACATAGGTGCAATTGTCTAATAAAATTCTTCTACAGGGATGGTTTTCAAACTCTGAAAGCCTTTGGCAACAGAAAACAAGCGAGAAACCAACAGAAATTAACCCTAAGAGAATTGGCGGAAGCCACAGAACATAACTTAAGGGTAAAGTGAGATTTTAGCCACATAGAGATTAACAGCTGTGATGACATCTGGCCATGATGAAGGCAACAAAAAACTGCACCATCATGTGCTCATCATAAACAAGGAGGCGCAATGACACATTGCAGTGGCTACTATTACAAAATGAAAACTGAACTTTAGGGACTTTACAAAATTAGAATTAATGGAATTGCAAAGCTATCAATGAAAATATAAAGTATGGGTAAAATTTTCTATTTTATTAACATGCTCATCAGGTAAGTCTTTCTTGACACAAGTCACAGGCTAATTTTTTTTATGATATAAAATAATAAATTCAAAAAGATGAAGAAAAGATAATTCTTACAATTTTGGATATCGATATTAAAAAGGCTGCTACTTGCAGTTTTTGTTTCAAAACCACCACCGGTGTTATTATCTGGGCAAAGAGACACTAATCTTGGTCCGACAACTCAGTCCAAAATGGCTTTTGATAGTTAGAAGCAATGAAATCTTTTTCGATTGTTTTTTTTTTGTTATCTTATGATGCTATTATGGAACATAAGGAGTCTGGCTCAACCTAGAGCAAAGAGGATACTCAATAATTTGTCTTCTTCATAAACTAGATTTTCATCCTGTGGCTGAACCTTCTATAAAGATTCATATCTCTCTTAAGTTTTTGGGAATCCTTACATCTTAAGTTCTTTGCACAAAATCAAAAAGATCTTCCCTCTCTTGGGTGTTGGTAAAGATATTAATTCAGCCATCCTTAGTTCTTCTACACAACAAGTTTCTTTTTCTTTTAAACGTGGCTTATAGGGCATTTGTGTGTCAGAGCTATTCAGATTTCAGCTGCACGGTCCTTTATTGGTGATTTTACTGTTGTGCTTGGGTGTCATCAATATAGAGGTAAAATTTATCCATCTCCCTTGGGTTGCAGGGAATTCCAGGATTGTTCTGATCAGAATTCTTTCAATTACTTGCCTTCACCTGGAAGTCAGTTTACTTGAGCCGATCAATGGTCACATTGGGGATTCTAGGACTAATAAGAAGCTGGACAGGGTTGTTTGTAATAATAATTTTTATAAGTTTCTGATCTTTTGTCTCATGTAATGTTTTCTATATAGTTAAACTTGATCACCATTTTCTTCTGTTTGAAGTGGATGATCAAGCTAAGGTAAAATCCCCTTTCAGGTTTCTTTCGATGTGGTCTAAACATCCAGATTGTCAAGATGTGATTCATGATGCATTGCACGGAGACTAAAAGGTATGGTTGTCCTATGTTTGTTCTCTCTCAAAAGCTTAAGGAGGTTAAGACTAGGCGTATTCAATGGAATAGAGATGTCTTAGGTAATGTTGCTGCTGCTTTGACTACAGTTGACTAGATTCAGGAAAACATTGACAGAGAAAGACCTATACTTAATCTTTTAGATGCTGAAAAACTCACTCTTTTAGATTTAGATAAAGCTCTCATGCTTGAAGAGGAATTCAAGGAGGAGAAATCCAAAATTAAATAGCATCTACATGGTGAAAGAAACACATACAAAGAGTTCTCTTCAACTTATTGATTTTTAATTCTCTTCAACTAAAGAGATCAAATATATACTGCATAGAAAGAGTAGAAGGGAAGCTAATACACTTGTTTTGATGTGGAATAGACCAGTTAGCTTACAAAGAAATCAATTGTTTAACAACCTAACAAATTGATTAAAAACCTATAGTAAATTGGCATAAACAGTCAGATTAAAAACTTGAGAGAATAACTCTTTATTACTCTAATAACAACCCACTTACATACTCTATTAAGTCATATCACTAGTGGATGTGTGACTAAACTTTGAGGATGTAATTTAGTAACCCCCAAAAAGATTGCAACTTAGATCGCAATTTAAGGCGGTTTTCCAATATATCTTAATATATAACCTGTTTGGAACTTATTTTGGGCTTTCGGGATTTGAAGTTCTAATTATTTCTACATTTGATTTTGAGGGAAAGAGATCATGCGGAGAAAGGATATGTGCCCCTGCTTTAACAACATCCATAAATTGTTTTAACAATTAAATTACCAAACTAAATTACAATAGTCAAAAACCACCACAAATCGAAAAATTCAAAACTACCATCCATAGTGTCTCTGACTAACAAGAGGGACTAAAAGACAAAAAAATTCTGAATCAAGGGACTACGAAGTCAATTTTTAATTTGAGGGACAAAAGATTACCCAAATTTGAGAGACTAAAATCGTATTTAAGCTGAAATTTATTATTTCAATGTTAAAGAGATATGATCAAGAGGGTTTCTCATGGAAAAATCCAAAAGGCACTACTCAAAACATGACAATCATGCTACAACCCAACCCAATCTTTTAGTTTACAAATACATGTCTATTGTCGATACATTTTTCTCATACATAAACTCCATGATATTTATAATAAAAATAAAAAACACTTTGTAGTAGTGTACTAGATTTGTTTTCTTGTCCTAGTGGTCAAGGGTGGCTAAACATTAAGGAAATGGAATGTTAAATGACAGTTACATTTCATACTATTTAGCTTAAACCAGTCATGGTCTTCAAGGAAAACTAAAATATGGTCTTAACCTTTATTAATTGTGTCAATCAAGAACTAAATTATCATCCTTCCAAAGGCCAATGTTGCTTAGAGGTTAAGCATTTCAAATATGTCTTAAATTACATTGAAAATTTTTTAAAAAAAAATGGGACCTTTGATACTCTTTTTCTTTCAATATCAACACATTCTTGTAAAACAAGTGAAGGTTGACAAGAGCTGAAACAATGTCTATCACGTCCAAAATAGTATCTCCCTGGTCAAGATGTTGTATTTGAATACTAATTATAAAAATAAATATAAAAAAGTTAACAAATCTTTACCTCCTCCGCTCTTAACTTCCAATATTCATCATTAATATTCTCAATTGTTTCACTCGGCAGGAAAATCTGCAAAAGGTTTATGAGTTTTACAGCTATCCAATTTGAAACTTCATAAATAAAGAAGAACTTAACAAATGTTGTAAACAAAATTCTATTTTTTACTCCCAAAAACAAAAACAAACTTATATGCCAACAAATTTTCCTTATCCTGCACATAAATTACTTGGAGCTGAACATTTCAAACTTCATTCTCATTAATATTGAGAAATATCAGTAATGTGAAATCTTAATTTCAAGACAAAATGAGCAACTTTTAGCTGGCCACCAAGAGATTTATGAGGCAAGCCAGTAATTAATAGGATAATAGTATATATGAATTTTTATAACAGTTATCAACAATAAGGCTACATTGCATAATGGCATATGAGAGAGTGATGCAGATGAATTGATTTTTTTCCCTCATCACATTGAACGCCAACAAAATTAGTCAACTCAAGGAAATCATGCTTGTACGACTAGCATTTGAACTAAGAAAACAAAAAGTATATGACTGACTCAGCACCTTGTATATCTTGTGATAGAAAACTTCAAGCAATCTCAGTTGTGCATCAGGATGAGATAAATCCACCTATTTCACATAACACAATATTAATTCCATTACATTTCATATAGCATAAAATACAAGAGCTCAACAAATACTTCCAAAGGAATGCAACGGTAAAATATAAAAAAATGTTTCCTTCAAATAGACAAGAGGATAGTTAAATCCAGTTAAAAACAATATGAACTAATCTAAAGGATGATAACAACATTTGATTAGATAAAAGAAACACCCTTCTAGCACTATCAAACAGTCTCGCCATCACAAGGAGAATAAGGCTTCATAAATTTGAGTTGCATGAGAGAAGTACGGCTAGCTGAGTGAAGTATACAAGGTGTATCAAGGATAATGTCTAACTTAGGAATTCAGTACACTTGTTAAATTTAGATACTGAGAATTTGAATGTTCTTATTTTCCATCAGAACCATACCTATTATACATCAAAGAATCCTAAAAGTCTGGTGTGTAGTTGATAGAACTGGTTCATTGTCTAAAGAAAAATACCAATTGCTTGGCAAATGCCGTAGCATCCCTAGACATCCAATAGACCAGAACTGTCCTCACTATGAAGAGTCAAATACTTTCTCAAATGATAAGTTCATTTCTCTCTCAACCTCCTTTCTTTAAATTTCTTTTCTTCTACTATCTCTGTCTGCCCAACTAATTCCCTCACAGAGAGACACTTAACTAACAAGTAATGGGTATGTATCAATACACCCCCCTCCGACAAAGATTGAACTTGTTCTCAATGAAACCCCCTTGTGACTGCTAAAATTAAGTATCATTGTTCAATGGATTGAAGCATGATTAACAAGACAACTGCATCCTGCAGCCAATTGGAATAGCTCCCGCTGAGATGACTATAATATCAATTGATAGAAATTAAATAAAAAAACTAGAATGAAAAGAGATTTTATCCATTAAATCCCTAATTGCAGTATGATAGCAAAATGGGCAAGGGTAAAACCTAGAAGAATGAATGAACGATCTCCAAGGAATTCAAGAGCCTTGTCAAAACGTATTCCCAAAACGTATTCCCACCAACAAAATTCTCTTAAATTTTTTGACTATTTATAACAGCTTAACAAATTACATACAAGTATTCTAACAGATTATAAGGTTTACTCTCAACTTACAAGGCCCAACTAACAGGGAGCATCCTAACAATACTGCCTTCTTAAACATTGACCTTGACCTCAAGGTTAAGGACATTACTCCCTACGCCTGAACATATAGCAGATAGGTAAACTATCATTTTATAATATCAGGTTGCCAACTTGTATACAATTAATATAACTGGCTGCATATGGTGCCATAACAGAAATAGTAAGAGTACAAGCTACGCAACCTCACCACTACAGTTCCAAAATAATTATGACTCCAGCATCAAACACAAACTAAGGGAGTGCCTGCTACGGATGGCAGCGAGGCGGGACGGGTGCGGGTTTGACTATCCCATTTCTATTGCCGAAGTAAAAATTCATCCCCATCCCCATTCACGCCTATACCCGCCCCTTCCTGTTCCAAATATTAATTAAATAATTTTTTGCAAAAATTAAAAGTCAAAACAAAAAACATAATATTATCAAGTATTCATTTTCAAAAGAATACACATTTTCTTTTCTCCAATATCAAATGTCAAGAAACAAAAATGTAGTTGTATAAATATAAAAAGAGAGTATCAAATTAACAATTGGATAATGTTAGTTATAACAGTCAAAACTGTTTTACCTGTATTCTATGCAGCACTGGGTACTATTAATACCCAGTCTTTTCTGTTCTAAATACAAGTTCAGTTAGCCTGAATAATATAGTTCTCTCTTTTCTCTTATTCTCTCCTCTAAATCTTTTGTTCTTTCTCTATTCTTTTATGGTATCCAGAGCCAAAAATGGCCTCATCATCCACCACTGAAAACAATTTCCTAGTCTGGAGACAGCAAGTTAAACCCTTCTGGTCCTGGAAAACAACGCTTTTATTCTAAACCACGCTTTCCAACATCCAAGAACTTCACCAAGATGCCATCTAACTCATCTTCGTCTCGGGTGCAATGTCAAATTTGCGGAAAATATGGGCACACTGCCCTTCATTGTTGGCACAGGTTTGATTCTTCCACTCCCTCTCAAGTTACTGCTAACACTGCCCATTTTTCTACATCTCTTAGTGATGATGAACCTTCGATCCTCGGAACCCCCAATACTCTACATGACCCTCTTTGGTATCTTGATAGTGGTGCCTCACATCATCTCACTGCTCACAGCAACAATCTTTCAAGCACAACTCCTTACACAAGTTCGAAAAAGGTTGTTGTAGGTAATGGTTCATAGCTCCCTATTACATCTATTGGCTCTGCCACTTATACTGATCTTAATACCCATAATACTTTTTCTTTACAACATCTTCTGCATGTTCCTACTATATCTAAAAATCCGTTGAGTGTTTCTAGGTTTGCACATGATAATCCCGTATTTTTTGAGTTCCTTGCTGATGTTTGTCTTGTTAAACGTTAGGGAACCAACGAAATTCTGCTTCAAGGCAAGCTTAAAGATGGTCTTTATATGTTTCCAAATCTTGTTCAAATTGCACCTTATTCTGCATACACTACTGCCATTACCACTCCAGGTTTGGTCATGCCCAACCAAGAGGGATTCATCAAATTATGAAGATTTGTAATATACCTATTCTGTGAATCTTGTGTTGTTGGCAAGTCCCATCAACTCCCTTTTACTGCTTCTCAAACTATATACTCTAAACCTTTTACAACTTGTTTTCATTGACATTTGGGGGCCGTTTGCTACCCTTGCAACTAATGGTGCTAGTTAATATATCTCTTTTGTGGATGCCTACACTAGATATTTTTGGTTCTATTTAATTCATACTAAATCACAGGCACTCACTGTTTTTAAATCTTTCAAATTATATGTTGAAAAACAAACTGGTTTTCTACTTTTAAGCATTCAAACTGACAATTGAAAAGAGTTTCTCTATTTTAAATCTTTTCTTTCATCTAATGGCATAACTCATCGTCTAACTTGCCCTCACACCCATGAACATAATGGTTCGGTTGAACAGAAGGATAGGCATATTGTTGATATAAGATTGACTTTACTTGCTCGTTCTAATTTACCCATGCATTTCTAGGGCTACGCTTTTACTACTGCTGTTTCTATTATAAATGTTTTACCCACATCTATTTTAAACAATCAAAGCCCGTATTATCTCTTGTTTAACACACACCCCGATTACTCCTTTTACAAAATCTTTGGATGGGCTTGTTATCCTCTTCTTCGCCCATATAATAAACATAAAATTAGTTTTCGTTCATCTTTATGTGTTTCTTGGCTATGCCTCTAATCACAAAGGATACATGTGTCTCTCTCCTACAGAGCGTATGTATATTACTCGTCATGTTACCTTTAATGAAACTTATGGTGTTTTACCTAACCTTTTTCCTCTGTTTCTTCACCCACTAATAGCCCCTCCTCCCCTTCACCCACTCTAACTGTTTTTCAGCAATTACCTGCTTTCATTTCTCAACCAGCACCTGGTTCCCCACAAGACATTCATGATTCTTCTGCATCTATATCCTCTCAATCTGACTCGTCTTCCCCTGCTTTGACTCCACCCAATCATGTGCCTCAAATCTCTCACCCTATGCTTACACAAGCGAAGGCAGCTTTACTTCAACCACGTGCCTTTACTGCAACACATGTTTTGACCCTTCCCAAATCCACCAAAGAAGCCTTACATCTTCCCCAATGGCTTTTTGCCATGCAGAAAGAAATTGCGACTCTAACTACCAACAAAACATGGGTTCTCACCTCTCTTCCTCCTGGCATTCAACCCATTGGTTGCAAATGGATTTTCAAAATCAAGTACAATGTCGATGGCTCCTTTCAGCAAAATAAAGCTCGCCTCGTCGCCAAAGGATTTCATAAGCAACCAGGTTTTGACTACTTTGAAACATTTACTCCTGTTATAAAGCATGTCACCATACGTATTATCCTCACTCTTGCTCTTCAATTAAATTGGTTTGTCCATCAAATTGATATTAACAACGCTTTTTTGTACTGTGACCTGGAGGAGTCTGTCTACATGGTCCAACCTCCTGGCTTTGAAACTGGTGACTCCAACACTGTTTGCAAACTTACCAAAGCTCTTTACGGGTTGAAACAGCCACCCAGAACTTGGTTTCACAAGCTAAGTGCCATTTTAATCTCGCTTGGTTTTAATCCCACCAAAAGTGACACCTTCCTTTTTCTTCACTTCCACAATAATATCACTCTATTCATCCTAATTTACGTTGATGATATTCTTACTACAGGGAACTCTAACACTGCCATTCAACGTCTGATCCACTCCCTCAATCAGCATTTTGCCTTAAAGAACCTCGACACTCTTCACTATTTCCTGGGTGTTGAAGCTACTTGGACATTGGATGGTGGCTTACATCTCTCTCAAACCAAATACATTCTGGATCTTCTTCACAAAACCAACATGCTCTCCTCCAAGCCTCAACCTACACCAATGCTCTCCACCTCTTGCCTAACAAAAGACGCTACCAGTGTTGTAGATGATCCTTCTCTCTATCAAACCGTGGTTGGTTCGCTTCAATCACTCGTCCAAAACTTGCCTATAGCGCCAATAGAGCGTGTCATTTCATGCACAACCCCCAACATCACCACTGGAATGCTGTTAAACGCATTCTCCGCTACCTAGCTAGCACTACCACTCATGGTCTTCATCTTCAACGCCTATCTCAACTCACGCTAAATGCCTTTGCTGATGTCGATTGGGGCTTTGATCCTGATGATAGGAAATCAACTTCAAGCCTTGTTGTCTACCTCGAATCAAATCCTATTACTTGGCTTTCAAAGAAACAAAAGGTTGTTTCTCGCAGCTCTACAGAAGCAGAATATCGCAGTATTGCTGTGACCCTTAAGCAGAATACTCAAGTGGATACAAAATCTACTCACCGAACTTCGTCTTCCTCCTACTCTTCCCACCATTCGATCTGATAATCTTGGCGCTGTTCTTCTTGCATCCAATCCAATCATGCACTCCAAGACCAAACATTTTGAATTATATCTTCATTTTGTTAGAGATGTTATTCAACAAAAGAAACTGCAGGGATCACGGATATCTTCACCAAACCATTAACTGCTGGCCCGTTTTCTAATTTGTCACATAAATTAATGGTGTATCCTAAACCATTAATTTAAGGGGGGGATGCTAGTTATAACAATCAACTTTCTCTATTCTTTTAGATAAAGATTAAATAATTATAAAAAAGAGAAAAAATGATCAAATATGACTTAAAAATAATTTATGAAACTAAAGGCCAAAGAAAAGTTAATATAAGTTTTTATAATACCTAATAAAATAAAGATATTTTAGTAATTTAAAACGAGGATGGGTATGAGGACAAGGATGGGTATTTGAATGGGGACAGGACGAATATGTACATACCTATCCACGTCCCCATACAATTTAAAAAATCGGGTATTACCCAGACTCGTACCTAGTCAATCTGTGGATTCCCCGTCAAATTGGGACAGGTTTAGACTATACTCGGGGGACAGATTCATTACTTAGATGGTGACCTGGAAACCATTCAACATTAGATAGAAATAATTTATTTCTACAAAATTCCAATTCCTTCCTTTACCCCTTTGGTGTGAATTTCATATTATCCCTGCTTCCTTCTCCCTCCCATGCTCACAAATTCTAGGTGAAGTTTTCATTCTAATAGTGTCTCCTATACAATCCTCCAAACAACCAATTTGACAGTTCTACCAACAAAAGCTTATTCAACATGCTTGGGGAGAATAACTCAGGCATAACTAAACAACCCATACGTTTACTTAGGATAAAATGAATATTATGTTCATGGGTTGATCATCTTGTTGAAACCCAAACCTCTTTGGTTACTGGATGTTCCTTCCATCTTTATTCCAACATTGCACCATCCACAGGGATGACCCCCTCTCAATCTTCAAGCCAATTTCGTAAGGTTGAGTTAGGTTAATCCCGCTTTGCAATATAGTATCAGTGTGTATCATAGATCCATTAAAAGGGTCACTTACCATGTTATCCATGTATCAAGCCCAATAGTGTTGGACGCGGGGGGTGAATTAGGAAGTCACAAATTGCTAGAGATAGTACCAAAATTCAATATACAAGTGGGAATAGTCCTACATGTCGGTTTGTAGGACTGAGTTAGGATAAGCCTACTTTGCAAGACTACCCAGATGAAAATGTGTTTCCTCCTTCACCCTGCAACACATAAGATTGTCTCCTCGTGAGATAAAGCTCTTTTTCAAACATAGAAAAATCTATTGCATTCAGTACATCTCTGTCTCAACCTTTTCTCGTAATCACTAGACCATCCCACTTTCGATTCTTGGTCCCGAATGTCAACTTGTTCCCCAAAGTATCCACCTTCTTACCAAGAATTTTGTACACTGGAAGCGTTCACAAGCATGAGCCCCAAGAATTCAAATCGAGCCAACCAATTTAAATACTTACCCTTAGGTAATTTGAGCATTTTGATCAAACTTATTGCTCATTAGGTTGGGTTTGTTGTATTAAGAATAGTATGTTACACATATATGTCACTAATAGAATTTTTAATATTATTTTTTAAATTAAGTAAACTCTCACAAGTATACAAGTTGAAACTACAAATTGAGTTTTAGTTAACTCTCAAGTTTGACAACCTTCACATTCGTTGTGAAATAAGATAGTTGAATTGGGCATACAAGCCAGCATGTCAATATGTCTTTAAGTCACCATAATCAAAAACAGCTTACAAGATAATGTATCAACTTTAATTATAAGGTTTACCTTTGACTTGATATCATTCAGTACATCTTCCACTGTACTCTGTTTTGGTAATCTAACAGTAGAAATGACCACCTGAGGAATTATAACGTATAAAACTTAATATAATACAGTACATTAAAAAAAACGAGCACAAAACCACTAAGTATACTCACTTCATCCTTCGTAGCAAGATGGAAAGCAATTTTAAGAGTTTTTAGGCTTTGCAATTCTGGAAGAGGGATATCCAATATTTCATAGTATAGTATATCAGAAATCTACAAAAAAAAAATAATTATGATACCAGGAGCATAAGTAAAACAGACAGCCATTTGGAAGTCATGCAAATTGCAAGGATTTTAAAATATTTTTATCGAGAAAGATTTGGACTTAAAATAATACATGATTGAGGTGAATCAGCATGTCAGACAAATTTTCAACTCCTTGATACTTTATAGGCAGTGATTTAGGTTGCTGGGAGTAGCAGTTGTGAGACGTAAGTCTGATTTTAGAAGAATCACTCAAGCCAAGATGTTGAGCAACCTTAATAACAACATCATCATATGTGTGAAGCTTTGACCTATATGATCACGGAATGCATACGGATCATCAAATATAATTTAATTACAAGAAAGGTCCATATATCTTCATCAATGAGAAAAGGTCATCAAATCAAGGTTGCATGGCTACTTGTGAAGGTTTATTTGTGCAAACAACTTTTTAACTGGCACTTGAAACTCAAAATATTAATTAAGATACAAAATTAATTGTATGTACAAAAGAAACTTACAACTCAAGACTGAATTCATCCTCTTTGGGTTTCTCTAAAAATCGGAAGCGTACAACCTGAAAATCAATGAACGTAGTATAATGAAAAGGAGTTGAAACAATGTGCCACGGAAAACTAGTCTCCAAGACCAAAAATTATTTTTGCAATATTATTTCTATTTCTCCAAGAATTTCTTTTAAGAAATCCTATAAGCAGGTAGCTTTCGTTTCACTTAAAGAAATATGCAGCAGACAATTAATCTAACCATGTGCAATAAAACATCACACATTCAACATCAAGATTACATAGAACAATAAAGTCAAGTCAACCAATCTGTTCTGAACAATTATCAGAGATCTCCAAAATAAGCCAATATATGATAGTGGACAATTCAAATACCACCATGTGGAAAAATTCTATAAGGAAATTAGTAACCAGAGTCTGTCAAATGCATGTATTGAATTATGAGGAATGCAAACTTTCAAAATTATACTTGCTAACATCAGCAGCGTATTTATCGCCAGCCACCACAGCGTGGCGCTAGCTATTGTGTGTCCTTTAACCTGACTAACCCAATAGATTTAAAAACAAAAACGAAATTGGGGTATTTCTTCTTCCACCTCTATAGTTTCTTCTTTTCCCGCCTTCATATTATACAAAATGATTAAGATACCCTTGTCATAATATATTTGGATATATTTCAGATTATGTAACTCAACATTCAAATTAGGTCAACCGGAACAATATTCCAGGCTACGTAATCTAGGATTAGGATTACGAGATTCCGGATTACAAGAATATATTTTGGATAATTATAGATTGTGTTATCCAAAACTAAGATTACATTCCAAAATATAGTTTTGAATTGATTATGAGGTGTTACGATAGGAACACATTGGTAATTTCTTATATAATGTGAGTGAGAAGAATTTATGGGAATGTTGGAGAAAAAACCCAAAATAAATAGAAAAAAGAACTAAGCTAACCTTCGCGAAACAGCCAAAATATAAGGTTCTCACTTTTATTCTTTTTTCTATTACCTCATTAGTTAGTTGGTTCTGCTCTTATTCTTCCATTCCCTTTTTTGTCCTTTTTTTTGGTTCTTTTCTACTCAATACTCCTCTATAAAACCCCTCAACATCTATAAGAAAGGCAGTTCAACTTGGTTGGATTTTGCTTTGAGTTTATTTTAATTTAAATTTCTCAACTTACTATTATTATTAATTGCATGATTGTTTTCATTATTTATGCATTGTAATTATAGATCTGCATTTTTTATTTATCTGTGTGTATATATTGTATTTTTTTTTTTTTTGCTATGCTTCCTCCATAACCGGTAATGACTTCAATATATCTCGAAAAGGATTAAATACAAGTCAAACTAAAAAAAACAAAGTAAAGGGAAAAAGAACCTGAAATTTTTTTTACGTATACATCATACCTAACTATAATACTACTACAAAAAGTTAGTTAACAGATCCACTAACTACCTAACTAATATACCACACTAATTGAATTATCTACAATAAAATCAAGCTTCAACCATGAGTTAAATTTAACTTAAGCATCATACGCTAAAATCAACATTTTTAAAGAAGTTAAATGAGACAATTTCTATAAAATTTTGAAGTCCATAACTTGATTTATTTATGGGAAAAGTTTAATCATTTTACCTTGTTATTTTCTTTTCCTACATGTGTTTGTTGAAAATTTTATCCAAACAGTGCAAACACATTCAGCCACATTCTAGTTTTCAAAAAAAGAAGTTTCATATTTTAGTTTCAAATTACTGACAAATGTGCCCGTTTAAAGAAAGGTGACTAAAATAGAAATGGTAAATATGCTTTGGCTAATACTAAATAGTAATGATAGAGGAGCTTATTCCTGCACTGCATTTCGCTGATTCAAAACATCAAGATTTTTTTAAGCTGCACATAAAAAGACCATGACTAGAACAGCACAGCCCATTGTACTAGATATGCAACGATGGAAGAGGAAGGGGAAAGTAGAAGATAGCAGCCATGTATACCGTAGATTTTTCCTTGCTTTTTCTATATTTTTACCTCCTTCAGTGTTGCTTAGTTTTACAAAATTGGCTTAAAATTTTTAATATGAAATAAACTTTTGTCATCAAAGCAAGGATGCAGGCTAACTAGGATACTTTTACTCTAAGAATCAAGTATGTTGTTGAGTATTGCAGTAAATGCTGTCAGATGGCATTGCTTAGCATCTAATTGTAAATGGTAACTATTGGTTAACTGACTGCCAGACTGGCAGTACTGAGTTATAACTACATCCACATCGTATTCTGTTGTTGGGCTCGGACCTCTCTCTATATACTATTGTACCCTAACTGAGATAGAAATCTAACAAAAAATCAGTCTAGGTGTGTCTTCTCCCACACTCCAATTTTAACATTTTCTATTCGATTCTAGAATCAGAAGAAATGTATGCACATTTAGTTTTATCAATATGATTATTCATTACTATCCTTTGTGCTTTCAAATACCCGACCAATGTTTCAATCAGGAGATTCAATCAAAAACTTGATCAACAGGTGAATTTTCAAGCTATCCGTGCAAATGTAAAGATTTCAACTGAAAAAATGGATGAAGGTCACAGCATTATACTAAACAAGCATATTTTTTGCAGTATATCAGCACTTAGAAGACCAAATATCTAAAATTGAGGATCCAAAATTTCAGAATTTATAAAAAAGTTATAATTTTTATTTTAAAATTTCAAACCTGACGGTTATGCACATATTCCAAGAATGAATAAACAGTGGGACAGCGAAGCTGCTCGCCACTTCCATCTTTGGGAAATTTCTGATAGCAAATAATATCACCATCCTCAAGCTGTCAAAAACACAAGGAAGTAGAAGTTGCAATCAAGTACCCAATACAACACAATTTAGGATGGAGATGATTGTTTGTAATAAACCACCAAAGCATATATTTAAAAATCACAGTAAAAAATCTACAGTTAATCACATAATTTATACCTGATGGTCAATGAAAGCTATATTCTTGTCAACATATTCACACATGACACGAGGTTCAAATTTAATTTCCTGGATGAGAACAAAATAACGAAATCATACTTACTCTGCCTTTAGATTGCAATAATGAGAGATAATGATACATGAGATGCAGATAAGCTAACCTCAAATAGTTCAATTTCTTCATCAATAGCAAATCCTGCCATTTGATTTAGCCTTGACCGTATATCCAAGGGCTTCCCATAACCTTTGACATAAAGACTCCCAACATACCTGAGAAAACAAAAGAAAAGGCATTAGAGTAACTAAATGTAGCTTCACTCCAAAAGGTAATAGCAAGAGCAAGTACCACAGCTTTTCCTGAGACGGATCATAAACTTTAAAGAATAGCAACAAATCTTCGTTTGTCTTCACAGTAGGAGGACAAAACCCAAAACCCTAATTCATTGTGCAGCAAATAAATAACAAATCCATGTCAATTAAAAGTCACTACCAGACCATCAAGAACTACGGTGAAAATTAAAAGAAACAACAGTACCGCCTTTGCTTCGAATTCCAGATATAAATTCAGCTCTGCATTATTTCCCTTCATGAAAATTTCTCTCAACTCTCCAACCTAAAAGTGATCAACAAAATATCATTCTAGAGATAGCAGTTCAAACATTGAAACTTCACTCCTACTCTCAATCTCACCTATTTTGGTTTTATTTTAGGTTAGCGTGTAACAAAAAAGTAAACAATCGATGTTTGCCTAAAGCAGCAGTATACACTTCTTAGTTCAAATACTTTTTTGAAAATTGATAGCCAAAATTCACAGGGAGCACCACTAATCTGTCAGAGTAAATAGGATACTGTAATTCAAAATCTTCCTCCATAAAAATATACTTGGGAACATATGAAAATAAGGGAATATCAAGAAATTTATTTCTTTTCATTTTGTGTTCGTGAACAGTGGACTTGAAATAAGAATAACAGGATACAGTATTATTGTTGAAATATGGGTGTAGATATTGTACATTTATTATACAATAAATATAAATTGAATGGATAACAAAAATAGATTTGTTTGTAAGAAATCCCTAAATTTAAAGGATTAGGATTAAGAATTTATTTGGAAGATTTGCTCCAGATTTTGAGTCTCTATGTCTAGAGATTTATTTCCTTTATTTCTGGAAAATTATTTCCTTTATTTCAGGAGATTTATTTTCTTTACTTAAGGAGATTTATTTCCTTTATTAGTTAGGATTTTGTTTTCCCTTTAACAACCAATGTATTGTATATTTTTGAGATCAAGAAAAGTAATTCCATAATTATTGTTTACTGACTACACCTTTTTTTCCACATGGTATTAGAGCTCTAGGGTTTTCCTGGAGCCTTGGTTTCTCTTTTACCACTTACGGTGGCCTTCATTGTCATTTTATCATCAAGAGGGTGCAGCCTTAATTGCTGCAATTTCATTGTAACGGTCTTCATTGCTGTTTTTTCTTTTATATAAAATCACCATTAGACAACCAATTGCTGATTTGCATCTCCATGATGTCTGAACCAAAATGAACAAAGGGAGGATTGAATATTGAAGAGATAAAAAGACTGGAAGACCTACTGGCAACACTTCAGAAACCTTCTTAATTGTATTCTCTTGCTTTCTCGGGTAATGTTTCCTGTATGAGTGTCTCATAGTGCAAACTCTTGGATACTGGATTCGGGAGCTACAGATCATATGACATACTCGCCTCAACTCTTCCATTCTTATACCTCATCTCCAAGCAATAGAAAATTATTCTTGCCAATGCCTCTTTAGCCAAGGTTGCAAGATATGGAGATATATATTTATCTCCAAACTTATTCTTAAAAATGTTCTACATGTCCCAAAACTTTCAACAAGTCTCATCTGCATCAAAAAACTAACATATGGCTTGAATTGCTTTGCAATGTTTTCACCATCTTTGTGTGTTTTATAGGAGCACAACTCGGGGCAGTGGATTGGACTTGCTAAGGAAAGAATTGGACTTTACTACCTATAACCATTTCAAAAACCCCATTTATTTGAATATCTAGATACCTCAAGCATGCATTCTAAGGCTTGTGAATTAGCTAAGCACACTTGTGTATCTTTTCCCATTAGCAATAATAGAAGCTCAACCTTTCCAATTAATCCATATTGATATATGAGGACCGTCTATTGTACCTAATATCTCCAAGGTGCTTTGGTTTGTAGATCGATTGACGATTGCACTAAGGTTACTTGGCTCTATTTGCTTAAACAAAAACCACTGTTATTCCCATTTTTCATTCAATGATTCAAAATCAATTTGGGGTCAACATATTTAGGTCAAACAATGCTAGGGATTATTTCAACAAAGATGTGTCTGTTTATTTTCAATCAATTAAGAAATGGATTTTAAGCCTAACTCAATCTTATAAAATCGGCTTATAAGGTGAGGTTTGCACCCAATTTATACTATCGGATGTCCTTATCTCTAGTTGATGTGGGATCTTCGACACACCCCCTCATGCCGAGACTTGCCAACTCGTGTGTGGGACTATATATTATGGTTCGGCCCATAGCGGCCCGATAGCGGGTACGCCGAGACTTACCAACTCGTGTGTAGGACTATATATTATGGGTGCACAACTTTTGTACATATCCACAACCAAAATAGAGACAAACTTGATCCGGGATGTTAGATGAGTCTTTCTCAGTTATTCAGCAACTCAAAAAGGTAACAAGTGTTATAGCCCTTCATCTTAAATATTGTATATCTACATTCATGTCACCTTTATTAAAACTAAATTTTTTTTATCCATTGCTGGCTCCCAAGAACTTCTTTCAGAAGGTTGTGATGACCACCTTGAACCCTTTATTTTGTCATATACTCCAACTACAGCCTCCAAAAATGAACCTACAACTAAACAAATTAATTATGGGGCAAAATTGGAAATTGAAACTGATAATATGCTATTGAATTGCAACTAGAAAATAAAGGAATAGTTAAAGCTTCAACCCGAAGAGTTTGTACCTATAGTTTTCCAAGATTCAGCAATGTTATACAAGAAGCAAGTGCGTTCCAAAAATGTGGCAAGTCCATAAATTCAATCCAAGTTTTGAACCTAAAACTTCAAAGAGTTACCAGAAATTGAGAACCTTCTCAACTCTCCAAATGACCTTGATTTGCCAATAGCTATCGGAAAAGGCACTAGAAACTGCACAAAATAACCTCTATCCTCTAACAAATTATGTTTCTTTGGAGAGATTATCAGCTAACCATAAAAGCTTTATTGTTAGTTTAAATTTTGTTGTTGTCCCTAATACTGTTAAAGAAAGAATGGAGACATGCCATGATAATGGAGAAGGATGCATTGCAAAAGAATATTGTTGATTGCAGATGGATATTCACTTTTGGGTTTATTGAAAGGTACAAAGCAAGGTTGTTTGCAAAGGGATACACTCAAGCTTATAGAATAGACTACAAGGAGACTTTTGCACCAATTGCTAATATGAATATTGTAAGGATCCTTTTATGCTTAGTTGCCCACTTTGATTGGAAACTTCTACAATATGATGTTAAAAATGTCATTCTCCATGGAGACCTAGAAGAAGAAATCCAACATCAAAATTTCACCTGGGTTTGAAGGAGACCAAAAAATAAAGTGTGCAGATAGCAGACTGTGAAAGACTCTATGGATTGAAATAGTTCCCTATAGGTTGGTTTGAAAGAATGACAAAAGTTATGAAGGAATTTGGCTACAAACAAATTCAAAGAGATCACACTTTCTTCACTAAACATTCATTGGAAAAAAGGGTGGGGTATCGTACTTCTAGGTTATATTGATGATATTATAATGATTGGAAATGATGAAAAAGAGAATGAAGAATTGAAACAGAGACTAGTCCAAGAATTTGAACTAAAAGAGCTAGGAAGATTAAAGTATTTTTCAGGTATTGAAGTAGCCTACTCTAACCTGGAACTTTCATATCTTAGCAAAAATATATAACTGATTTTCTGGCAGAAATTGGGAAATTGGGTGCAGACCAGTGTCAACTCCAATGGATCCCAATCACAAGTTATGTAAGGCTGAAGAGGAATCAGCAGTAAAACAAAAGTGGTTGGAAAATTAATATATTTGACTCACACATGGCCATCATTGGTCATTCGATGAGCGTCATCAGTTAGTTTATGCATGAATCGGTGTAATCTCATCTTCAAGCAGCTTATACAATCCTATATTACTTAAAGGGTAGCCCTAGAAAGGGAATATTGTTCAAAAGCAATGGAAGACTAACTCTTGAAACCTACAATAATGCAAATTATGTAGGTTCTCTTGTTGATAGAAGATCAACAACTAGATATTGTACTTTCCAAGGTGGCAACGTAGGGACGTGAAGTCGCAAAAGACAAAATCTGGATTTATCACGAGATTTATTTCCTTTTATTAGGATTTTGTTTTTCCTTTAAATACCATTGTACTATATCTTTTTCAGCTCAAGAAAAGTAATTCCATAATTATTGCTTAGTGTCTACACTTTTTTTTCACCATTATGGTTCAGACAGGACAGCCTATTTAGGAGAATCAAGAAATAAAAATTTAAAAATAAAAACACATATGATTAAGGTTAATATATAATATAATATAACATGACATAATATAATATAATATAATAGAACATAACATAAAATAACGTAACATAATATAATATAATATAATATAGACACAAATAATTATACAATTTAGGGACACAAGATCGGAATTTGGGTGAAGAACTAACCAACTGAGTTTCGTCATTAGATGTCATTGGTCTATTTAGCCGGAATGTATGATTTTGCCGCTTTGCCCATAACCAAAATCGTTGGCATGGGACAGGTATATTAAACTCTCTAGCAACTTCTTCCTGATAAAGACTTCATCATCAGAAATATAAGAAGAAATTTAAGAATCAAGTTCTGTTTCAGCAGATATCAAACGAATTACAGTTCAGCATGGAGTACACAGCCGGTAAAATAAAAATGATTATTTAAGCAGTACTGAATTATTGCAAACCAACCCTTTCACTCATTCAACTTCAAATGGAAATCCTATTGGACCTCATTTTCCCACCTAACTCCAACCTTAGTTCAATAACTTTTGCCAGGTTCGACTGGTTCCTTACTCGTACTTAACTTCAACTGATGGTGGCTGGGTAACAGGATTCAATTGGGTCTGATTATTAGGTTTTGATCTGGGCGGGTGCTTTCTGGTTTGTTTTTACTGCAACTGTGTTTCAGTGATTTTGTTGTATCTGGGAGGATGAATTTTTTTTTCTTGAAAATTCAGAATTTTAATGAAGACACAACAAGGAAAGTATACCAACAAGGATTGGGTATTCTTTTAGAGTATAAAAAAAGCAGATGAGAGTGGCAATAGGTAAGAACGCAGCAGGGCTGCCAAATACCTCTACAAGACAATACATAACAGATGACAATCACTTCATGGGCAAAACCCAAGTAATAAACCAAAAACTAAATCTTATATGCAAGAAAATATTCAGGGGCACAGAAAACCCCATTTGTATATGGTCAAACAACTGCCACTGTAGGTCTCAAAACAACCGGTAAGGTAGCTGTCACCAAGATACCAATGATCTAAAAGAAACAAATCCATGAAAAATAAATATACAACGAGCATAAGAGAAACCCTACTGCAGAGCTCAGCAAGAGAAAAGAAGAAAATGACATAAAGGAAGCAGAAATTTCATACTTCCATGGCCAAACAATGACAAACTTGATGAAGAAATGATTCTCCACTTCAGTAATTTATATCTTACAATTTTTTTCATATGATTCACATAACTGAAAGATGAAACATTTTCCAACTGAAAATAATTTGAAAGGAAAAAATTCTTGCAAAAATGAAATAGAGGGAGCATTGATGGCCAGACATGAATAATTCTTATCTGCAAATAAAATGATAAAAATAATAGTTCATACCTTAACCAACATAAATGGCATTTGTTTTTTAATGCGAAAACTCCATACTTTATCATGATCAACTAGATCAAAGAATATATCATTTCCAATCTGTTTACGCATATCTTCCTCACGTGCAACCTAGATCCAATAAATAGTATCATTGAACAAGTTCTTAGGACCCATGAAACCAGAGAAAGTATAGAAAGATAGGACAAACTGAACTTAGAAGGGAGGGAAAGCTAGAGTTGTAACCTTTATGATGGTGTACAAGTGAGCCTCTGCCTTTTCCTTCCTCTTCTTCTCTTTTTCTTCTTGTTCTTTCTTTAATCTTGCCTGAAATGTAATTTGAAAGTGAAAAAAAGTTTGCATCAGAAATATAACAAAAATAATATGACATCAATGAGTCAAACATCTTACTCTTAGGTGTTGGGCAATGTCCTTCTCATCCACATTACAAATTATCTTATCCTTGTCACTGTCACGAATATAAACAAGCATATATGCATTTGAATACTTTGTAAATTTGAAGGGAGAGTTGTTGAACCCAGGGTTGGTATGAGGTAACTATGGAAAAGAAGAGAAATAACAAAAAATAATTGTGACATACAATCTTAAAACAAAATGACAAAATCAGTATCCAAGAATGTATGATAAAAGGACCAAGGAAATACTATTAAGTATTACCTCTTCTTCACCACCATACTGTTCTTCTATGGCCCTCTTTGAATCTTCTCGTGTTACTCGTTCATCATCAAATTTAAACCTGAAACAAGAAAGTTGCTAGTGCTTATAAAAAAAAGAAATCAGTAATATACAATGAAAAATGAAGATAAGGGAATGAAAACCAGCATAAAATGTTAAGCATGAAAATATAATGGGGGTAAACTCTCATCTCATGCTAGCTATACCTAGTGTGATTCGAACTTTATATCAGCAAAGAATGAGCATGGTACAAAACAATACTAATAAACAATGGACAAAGGAAAACTAAAAAAAGTTAGCAATTCTTATGGATCCAACAAATCATCTTCAGGATCATCCATTAGCTCTAAAACACACAACAACTAGGAAAAAAACCTCCTTTTTGTTCCCACACAAATCCTTAAACACTGAAATTGGAAGAAAGTGAAAAAGTAACTCTTTTGTGATTATTAGTTAAAACTTAAAATATAAAAGTATAAGTTGAAAGAAATAGATGAAATATATTTCTGAGATAATTTACAAATGTGATTACCGTCTCAATTTATAGACGGTTTACAACCTAATTAAGGAAATAAATAATAGGTAATGAAAGCAAGAAATAATGGGTAATTAAAGCTGTACAAATCAAATCAAATCACTAACAAATCTGTCCTAATAAATAGAGAATGAAATCTGCACTTAATTACAGAATAATTCTTCTGATTATGCAACAGCATATTTTCTCAAAGCAAACAGACCTCAAATACTCACCACTGATTTGATAGAGTTGGCCTAATATAAGCATAATAATGTCCACCATGAACCCCACCACTGTGAACCAAAACACTGAAAACAAAATGGTGATGCAAACAAGATCCGTAAGTATATGATCAACCAAATGAAAAATCATAATTAATATAGATATAGGGCAGTGCCATCAATCTAAATTCTAAATCCATAATTAATTTTGTTATCAATTTTTATCATAAAATAAATAATTCATTAAGATGAACAGAAAAAATTGCAAAGAATTGAGGACAAATAGTCATCCATAACAAAAAAGATGTATACATACAAAATAAAGAGAACAAACAAATTAAAAGAACCTATAATCCTTGAGATCAATCTCTCCTTAGAAGGGCCATGTATTTAGCACAAAGCAAATCATCGTTATACCACATTTTGACAAATATAATCCAATTTTGATCTTCATGAGATAGACAAATGAATTCCAATTAGTTCATGACTATCTTACCTTGTATAGGAACACTGTGCTCTGACAATGAATTATATTTTCTTACCATATTGATGACTGCATCCATCACATATATAGCCAGCAGTTAACCTCAATCTAATCACTTAAACCTCAAATTACTGTAAATGGATTCCAGAAGAAAATAACTGAATATCCTAAAATTTAACATGCATAATATTGTAACAATACACGCTTGTTAGTCTACAAGTAGCTTGACTTAACATGGCCTGCCAAATGTATAACCATTTACAAGTTAACATTTTAAACTCTATACAGCTTCCTACCTCAAAATTTGGTCAGTTTCAGGAAATTCTACTGGGATCAAGCAGCATCTAAACATACTTAACCTCTTAACTCATTATGTTGTGGACCCAACAATTGCCTACCAATTTATTTACTACAACTACAACATCAAATAAATATAGAAAAGTCATGCCAACTACAAATATATAGTATTGTATTGAATAGTAACTGTACAGCTACAGTATAGAATATTCCACTATATTAAAGACTACTAGTGAACAGTGTGATACTCTAACACTGGATTCTCATAAAGAAAAAGAAATGAGAAAACCTCAGTCTATAGATGTAGTGCTGTGTCCTTTAATTCAAATTTCCTACCTTCTCTAAGACTCTTAAAGTGAAACTGTAGCTAAATGCAGACTGTTAAGTATTTTGAAACATAAGTCACCACTCTGCTACATGGCTAATTCCTAATTACTTGATTTATTATGAATTTATGACTATATGGCAAATAAGGTCAGTGAAAAGATATGGGATTTAGGGTGTGTTTGAGTAAATAGCTTAAGTAAGTGCTTACTGAATAAATTCTTCCCATAAAAACACTTTCAAAAGTTGTTTTCATAATTGAAGAGAAAATAGAGTTAAAATGTTATCGCATAAGTTATTTTGAACATCATCAGCTATTTTCTTAAGTTGTCCTGGACTTGCACAATTGTTATTTCATGAGATAAGCCCTGTCAATAAGTTCTTTCAAATTCACCCATAGCGATTTTGATTTTCACTTTCCCGGTATGGGAGTGGCTAAAATTCAAACATCATTGAGTGTAAAATAGGTGCACTTCACTTTGAAGCTTCCACATTTTTACCATACCAATTAAATTGAAGTGATTTTCATTCCAAATTCTGCACCTTGCAATTTTCCACCATTCAGAGACAAGTGTAGCCTTACTACCTTAGTTTCACAGTGCAGTATATCATACAATTCCAAAAGGACCAAAAGAGCCATTAAATAGAAAAAAGTCAACGCTGAAGTACATGGAACATTTCATTGAACAGAACCTCAGCTAATTATAAAATTGAGGATGTGGAAATACCAATACCTGTGAAGTGTATAAAGGTTGCGAATGTTTCTATTTGCTTTCGGAGACAGATACTTGCCATTGTCCCTATCAAGATCTAGTTGCAGGGGGAACTCATAGTAGTCATTGATCTGTTGGAAATCAAGTTGATGGTCACTCTTAAAGATGCTTTAGAATAAAAATTAACAATTTATAAATGAACATCAAGGGCAAAAATTAACAATTTACAAATGAACATCAACATCCAAGACGAGAAATAACATATTTTCCTTCAAGTAGATGATACTTAATTGGTAATTACATCATCATAGTATGTACTGAACAGAGGTAACCCAAAAGAATATTGTTGACTAAGTGGGTAAGAAAAAACATCCTATCCTACTACTCTTACCTAACCCAGCTCTCCCACCGAACAGATAATTTATAAACTAATGGGCAGGATGGGATAAGGTGACTAAAGTTTATCCTAGCTTTGGCTCACCAAACAATATATTGAAATAGGATAGATAGCTTATTCTATTCTATCCCCTTGTCCTCACCAACAAAATCTTCATGATGGGCAAAGGAAGGAGAATTGAATTTTAACCTTTTTCATAAGATGGCAAGAGGGGAATTAAAAAGAATATGATTAAGGAGTAGCAAAAACACGATGGGGAAAACCTTCCTTCCTGGAGAGACCCTTTGAAGAAGAAATGAAGATTCTTTGAACTATGAAAACGTAAAAGGCTCTCTGGCCAGAGGATTTACATATAGTTTTTCTACCTAAGCTAGGACATCATTGATGCTTCTTTTCGGATTAAATTTAAAACTGAAATAGAGAAATAGTTGTTCGGATGGATAGAAATAAGGAAAAAATGGGGAAAAATCTTTTGTTTATTTAGACGAGTCAAAGAGAGGGTAAAATAATAAATAATGAAATATACTCTTACTAATTAAAAAATTATAATCTAAAAATTATATTTTTATTCCATTAATTTCTTTACATACAACTAATTAGTATTTTTATTTTTAAATTGCATAAAATTGATTTATCTTTTTAAGAAAATAAAATGAAAAAGTGAAAAGAGAAATAAACTTTCTTGTGGAGCTGTAAAAATAAACTTTCCTCCTTCCAAGTTATCCTCTGAAACAAATGTTGGGAATTTAATATTTCCATCTTGTCCATTTCCGTCCTTCCTATTCCCACTAAATAAACAAGGTGATAGATCCTTTTAATTGTTTTATGAATTCCAAAAATTTAAAATTTGGGTTAACATTAACTCTACTTTTATCTCTTGGATCCCCATAAAACATAGACCTGTTAGAGATAAAAAAAAATATCATAGAGTCGTCAATTTTGTCACTTATTTGCATATAATATGTGAGGTGTTAGTAACTTTCTATTACATCTAAGATATGGAATTTTTGTTTGCATGTGGATTGAACTTTTATGTTAAGTGATCAACCAGGTTACGACACCCGTGAAGTGGTTGATGATATGATGTAAAGATACAATACATATTTGATACCAGAAAATATTTATTCATTCAAAAAATAAATAGGATTCTTTAAATGTAAGATACATAAATATATACATATATATGTATAAAAATTAGAACAATGACAAACAAAACCTTATGCTACTTAAGTGCGAACAAACATTACACAATAAAAAAGCCAGCTAAGAAAATACTTCTTTCTTAGACATGATAAAAGCAAAATAAAAATTATAAACCCTTATCATCATAAATTAGTTCCTATTGTATACAAATATTAAGAGTCTCGAGGCTTAATTAAGTTATTATCAAAAAAATCGTTTTGTTGAGTGGTCAAAATACTTTTTGTTCTTGTCTGAGAACCCGGTGGCTTAATTTTGTTATGATGTGGTCATTAATTCTGTCTTCTCGTCTCCAACTTGCCGATCAACTTGCATCTTTCCTCTCCAATCTCCTCCAATTTGCTGATCAACTCACTTTTTGAGAGGGAAGAAGCGACTTGAAGGAGATTGGAGAGGAGGAAAGAAGCGAGATTATCGATGAGTTGGAGACGAGAAGATAGAAGTAGTCATGCCATCCCATCCCTGAATAAAAAAAAAAAATATTTGAGCACTAAATAGAACAAAAAATATTTAATAGGAACTCAATTAAAAATATCCAAATTTCTGAGGTACTTAAAAAGTAAGTAAGCCTGTAAGTATCAATATAATTCCTTTTCTTGAGATCATCCATAAAGAGAGGGACAATGTCTTTGTGTTTCTATATAACACATGCTCCTATGTCTCCTACGAAGCTATGACAGGTAAAAATTACATTGAAACATACAAATATATCAAAAAAATGGAAAGAATTCAATCTGATTCTATTCAATGCTGACAAGTACATTGAAACATACAAATATACAAAATAGGAAAGAATTAAATATGAATCTATTTATTGCTGACCTTTACCATGGTGTCGCGCATAAAATCATATTCAAACCGTTTTAGTTGCAGCTGAAGAACAGGTGGAAGATCAACGAACAAAACACCCTTCCTAGCCTCCTGGGTGATTGATCGTAACAATAATGAAGAAAAATACCAAAATCAACAATATTAAAGAAATAGTTTTACAACAAAGCACCACAAAGAAAAACGAAGTCCGCAGGCTCCTATCATTATGCCATCATGAAAAGCTTAGATGTACAGAGTATCACTTCTCTTAAATGGTGTATCCGTGTCGGACACACGTATCGGTGTCGACACTCGTACGACACTCGTAGGATACTTATCGGTGAAGTGTTCAATTCAAAAAGTATTTTTTGGATTTTTGAAAATTCTAGCATGGTTCTATAACACAATTTTAAAAGGTATAAATACAATAATTTTCTAAAAACTCAAATTTATTGTATAAATTTTTATTATGATTATAAAAATAAGGAATAAATTATTTTAAAACAATCATGAAAAATATCTTCCTGCTCCCAAAAGAATTTAAAACATACTTTTGCACATAAATATTTATTTTCAATTTATATAATTCAAAATTATATAATATATAGATTTGTGTCCTCATGTCCTACATTTTAGAGATTATACGTATCTCCATATCTGTATCCGTGTCGTGTCAGTGTCCATATTTGTGCTACATAGCTTGTTTATTTTATTTTGTTTTATTTTTAAATTATAAAATTAGAATAAAAATAAAGAATTTATTCATCAATACAAAAATTTATTTGTATCCTTATCTAATATTATCCATGGCCTTTTTTATTTATTTAATATATTAAAGAATCCCATAAGTTTCTTTCAAAATGAAAACTTTTTACTTGCATTCCCTTGTTAACAAAACCAATATATTTTATATTTCTGGAAATCAAAACTTGAAGAAAATAAAGGAAAAAAATAAACAAAATAGAGTGAGGCTCATAAAAAAAAGAAGTATCAACAATCAAGTTCTAAACCAAAAAAAAGGTAAAAAATTCAGTTTGACAACAAAAATAAAATAAAAAACACTTGGAATTAGATTTTACCTGTAAACCATGCCACTCAGCATGATACTTGTTATCACCTTCAAGCTGTTCTACTTCAATATATTTGTCAAAGGAATCGTATACATTCTGACATCCTTTAACATCAAGCTGAAGATCTGTGATAAAAAAAAATTATAATTTCATTCCATAAGATATAAGAACATGGATTTATGAAATAAACAGCAAGCTCATAAGTTGCATACCATAGAATGATTCTTCTCTCATTGATTTGTAATCGACATTGATGCAATCAATATAGTTCATGTGGTGACCTTCAAACAGCTGCTGTATGGTGCCTTCGACAACAGTTCCCTGATCCAGAAGCAAATCTGAATACAATTACCACCTTAACAAGAGAAATACAAATTCAAACATTGCTGTAAGTTGTTGCCAAGAAAAAATATTGTACCTTCATTTTGCTTTCTAACTTTTCACAAAGAACTCTATTAAGTTCTTGGACATCATGCTGCAAGAATGAATCATGTGTATCCCATCCAAATGACTTGGTTAACTCTTTTGTAGCTACACTAGTGTCATTATGCTGCAACTTGTAGAATAAACTCTGCAATGCTAGAGGAATGCTCCTTGATGGAATGTCATTCTCAGTTGTAGGCATGTGGTACAAAGCCTGTTAGTAATAATAATAGTTCATGTAAGATGCTTAGTTTTGTATAAATAAACAATGTCTACTTTTGTATAAATAAACAATAGCTTCCACAGTTTACTAACCTTTCTAAAATAAGGAATGTGAAACAGTGTCTGAAGAAGTGAATTCATGTAACAAGTAGCTCCTTGGTTTTTCAGTCCAACATAACCAGTTTCCTTTTTTGAGTCATGTGACCAGTAATCAAGAACCTTACGAATAGCAACATCAGCTTCAACTATGCATGTATCATTAACACAATAACCTCGACTAGGATCGTATAATTCAGCAAGAGGCATGAAATTAGTGAAACCCCAGTCACTCTCACGAGCATTGAATAGATGCTGTGATTCTGTCATATACAAAGAAATAAAAATCAATCCTTTTTTTCAATAAAAGAGAAATACATCACAGAGGAGATAAGGTATCACTCAAAAACAAAGATAATAAAATAGCTTAGAAAACAACCAATCAAACTGCCATCAGACAAGCAAACTACATTAAAGAAACAAGCAGAACATCAATAACTAAGGATAAGCATGCGGAGAGACTATAGGGGAAGGACATTATAACTGAGAACAGATTGGACTCAATTCAACACGGAAAGCATGCTCAAGGGAAGAAGATAGCTCAAGTTTTTAAAGGGACCATTGTAGCTGTATGTCTAGCCAGTGTGAAGTTTGCAAGATTGCACATTTGTGAGTTACCTAACATCAGTACTCTAGTTTCAAACTATATAATAATATGATAATATCAATTATTAATTGATATTATGACTAATAAACTTCAAAATGATTAATAACATAAGAACTGAACACTTGAACACACAGGTATAAAATCTAGTTTGTAATAACCATGGAATATCATTCAAATTCCTAGTAGTAAAAAACTCAATTTATATCCAATCAGAATTTAGGTCTTAATTCCTCATTTTCTGTATCCACATAATAAAGAGGATACATTTTTGTGAGACACCTGTCACAGAGAAACTACCTTTTCTGAAAGAGTATTGAGTATTGAATTGATTAACAACAGTCAAACAAAACTGGGCAAATCTACTCCATCCAGTAGCCAACATCATTGAATCTGCAACATCTAGATATAGTGATAAATGATCAACACTATTCCCCTTTGGAAATAAAAGTATCTTCCTGCTCATTGCAAATAATGTCAGTCAGCACCACCATTCAAAACTTGCGAAATTAACTAGCATTGGCAACAAAAGAACACAGGAAAAAATCCACTCACCATCTATGACCCCCAACATTGAAAATTTCAGAATATACTTTCTTATCAAGCCTTGAAAAATTCTTAATAGTCCATGTGAACCTCCCAGATAACAGACTATCCACAGTTAGTGCATCAACAGAACTCGAGCTTTCTGTTTTGAACAATTAAAGAAAAACAAAAAAATTGATCAGCCATGCCAACATTAAAATTATTAAATCCTTATTGATTTATTTCCATAAAATTCCCTGAATATCTGAAGGTCAGCAATCAACGAGAACGAAAGAATATTGACACTAATTGCTCACTTCACCAATCAAACAGGTCAGTACAATGCAGAGGAAAAAACTTTCAGAACTAGTTACCCACTTCCGCGATCAAGCAGATCCAGACACAAACAAAATGGTGGAAAAAATCTGGAAAGTTTACGAAATTACCCACCTCCCAATCAATCAAGACCACAACATGAACGACAAAAAATCAAGAATCTCCGATTACACATTACCTCAATCAAACACTCCATGCAATGCAATGCAGAGGAGGGATTCTTAAAAGTCGGGACTCACTTCCCAAGTTAAAGAGAACAAGTAGCACTAGGCCTAGGTGGAGCTTCATTCCAAACCCAATAACAAAGCAATTTTTAAACTTCCTAACAACATGCAAGCCTCAACAACAGAAATACTGCAAGAACGGAATCATTGCTTACAAAAAAAATTAAAAAGTATATACCAAATTACAACATTGTTTCCTAATTCTTCAGCAATTAGAATAAATATCTAAATATCAGTCAAACGCAGCCCTCTTCTCACACTATAAACCTTTCAATCCGCAAACTACAATTCACATTTGCAGAATTAAAAAAGAAAATCCAATAGCGATAACAAGTTCCCCTTCATTCAACAGTCCACGCACACTTGCGGTGAACACATTATCATTATCAACAACAACATAAACAGCGTCGTCATTTCTTTATACCTTCCATCTCGGGAGCATCTGAAGGAGGATCCGGCATCACCTCGTCCTGCTGCAGCACCACATCACCACAACAACAGCAACGACGTCAGAATCATCCGCCAATAATAAAAACAAAATTATAGCACTAACTAAGCAAAAGAACAATCCAAAACAAAAAACCGCCAATCAAGTTCAATTGAGAAGAAAAAAAAATCGTATCGGTGATTGTCATTAAATTCGTATTGGCCGTATAAAGAAAAGCAAGCGAGTGTTGATTATCACGTCTAGTGGCAGAGGCGGCATTGGTGTGGTGTGGTGTGGCGGTTACAATTGAATGAACAGCGAGAACAGAGTGGACACTGAAAAACCAAAACCCCAACTGAACAATAGGGGAGAGTGACGCGAACAGTTATAAATATAGAGAGAGAAAGGATATGATATGAAGAAGCAAATGACGTATATTTTATTGATACAAAGGACTTGTCACTTGCGTTAGTCAAGTCTTTATCAGTACCATGATTGTGATATGAAGGATAATTTGGGAATTCTAAACTACATGCACATACTAATACTAATATAACAAACACCCCATGTGTACTGCCTATAACAAGACTTTCCTTATCACTTTCAAAATATTTTTTATGTTAATTTTTAATTTAAATTTTATATATTTTAGTGATTTATAAATATAAAATTGTTAAGTTTATAAATGTTTGAATACGTATCAATGTCATAATTAAAAAAACATAAAATTGGTAGCATTTAAATAAAAAATTATGTTATACTTTTCTATTTGATAAAACTTTTTTATATGTTGAAGAATTGTCAATATTTTTCTATAAATTAAAATATATATGATTATTATGTGTATTGAATTTTGAGTCTTGAATTTTGTAATTCTGCCTAATTCCAAAAAAAGGAACTTTTTTGCTGTGGGGATTTTTGAGTCTTGAATTTCAAATTGTGTGGAACTTTTATAAGTAAAATTTATATGTTTATGATGTGTATTGAATTGAGTCTTGATTACTTTTCTCTTTCAATATTAAGGGTCAATAGCAAATTTGATCTAGTGATTTTTAAAAAAGTCATTTTCGTTCTAAGTTTTCTTGTAATTGTGTTTGGTATCTTCTGATAAATTGGCATGAACAATGTTAAGTGGTGATGATGTGACACATAGAGTAACATTGTTATACACACATGGACTATAGAGTTAGGTATAGATGGAATGTACACGTAGGTTAGGTAATGGTTAGGTTTTAGGGTGAAATTTGCCCTTTTTATGTATGTTATGCGGTGTTGTTCTCTGCATTGAGCGTTTCTTAAAGGTTGATTTGTGGAGGGGGTGAAAGCTTTGTTTCAGTGCACATGAATGTCTAGGTATCAGTCTTTATCATTGTGTAGCTGTAATAGATGGTGTCTGCAAAAGCACAGTAAATTTGGTCATGGTGGTGCGAGCAGGAGTGTCTTTGTGGCATCCATTTGCCATTGTGAAGATTTTGTTGTTCTAAGAATAAAAACTATAAAAAAAATGTTGGGAATCAATTTTTGGAGTTGTCTTAAGTACGAGGTGAGATTTATTAAACTTTGTTTCTTACAAACATATGCATCTTTTGTCCAAGTTATTGATTCGTTTGGTTTTATGGTTTTGTTGAAAAATAGAGTATGAGTTGCATAGTGTTGCGTTGTAATTTCTTCAAATGGTGCATTGAAGAAATTGGTGATGAAAGGAATGCAATTATTTCTAAACAAAGAAATTAAGATATGTAATTTAGAAAAACGTTTGAAGGTGTCTACAAAATGGATTCAGATGTTGTTAATGGTAGTGTGTTTTATTGTTACAATGTTGTCAATGTTGTTAAAATTTCCATGAGAAATGTTTTTGTCTTTTTTGGTACTATGATGTAATGACTTTATATAATCTTCAGTTCAAGTAATGAATATTTGAGGTTGTTGTCATATTTGATTTTAGCATAATGTAAATTGTATTAATCGACGTTAAGGTTGTTGCCATATTTCATTTCAATATAATGTAAATTGTATTAATTAAAAGGTGGGTTTGTGTTGTGCTAAAAAGCAAAGTAATTTACCATACACTGCAAAACACTAAATATTAATTACAATTGTACTTAAGAAGATATTGTCATAATTAAGTCATTCGTAATTGTACTGAAATAAGACATTGTCATAATTAAAAGAATAATAATTGTACTTCCAAAATACAATCATAATTAAAAATAATAATAATTGTACTTCAAAATACAATGTCATTTGAAATCATTCAGGGTTTCCAAATGTGCCCCTCCTATTTTGCAATTTAAGTCTAGTGTTGGGTTTGGACAAGGTTGAAGTTGATCTTATTGTCCTTTAAATGTTATGAGAAGGTGATTCTTGTCCTGGTTGAGATGTTGGGTGAATGAGGTGGTGTAGCTAGATTAGTTGAGGTTATTGGTTGAGTAAGTGAGGATGGTGGATGTGGTATAGTTGGATTAGCTGAAGTTGTTGCCTGAAGTGGTTGGGTTGGAATGGTTGAGGTTGATGATTAAGAAGATAGTTGAGTTGGAAGTTGAGGAAATCACTTCCTGTTGTGCCCAAGCCTTTGACATATACCACAATTTTTACGTAATCCAAATTGGCCTAATTGGGTCTTGTTCTTCATTAATTCTTGTGATTCCAACCTTATTTTCTTCTTAGGTATTCCATGCAACCTCTTCTTCAATGGTGGGAGTACATCAAGTCATTAGTTGTCTCCCACAAATGTTGACTACTAATGGGAACTAACCACAATAACTAACCCCTCAGACTTTCCTTGGGCTTCGGTACACTTAACCCTAACTTTCCTATTATCATTCTTGATGATTCTTTTTAATTTTTCCCTGAATAGACAACGTATGTTATTATTGTTGAACAAGATGTTTTGATGCCTCCAAATCTGTGTGAAAAGCTTGAAGACCCTACTGCTATGTGTTTGTGTGTGTTGTCTAGTAGTTTTTGACTTGTTAATTCACTCCATGTATTGATTCAAGCTCACATGATTCTTTATCTCTTTTAAAAGAAGTGTTTTTTCAAGAGCTATAAAATTTCAACCTATTGAATTGTCGAAACAACCTATTGTTCACTTAGTGGTTTTCAAAAAGATTTGGAAAAGTTTTGCTTTGTTTTGTCTTTTTCTATCAAACTGAAACAATCGGTTATTTCGATAAAACAACCTAATGTTTTTATGAAATCCTTAACAGAAAATTTATTTCAATCTATTGTTTAGGAAAATAATATGTTGTCTTTATAACAAAATTATTAAGTGTTTGAAACTATTTTTAAATGATTCCAACTTATTTTAATTAATGATCTAACGACTTTGACCACTTGGTTGAGTCTATATAAAGGATTATTGATATTCTTTTCAAGAAACTAAGAAAGAAAGATTATTAAAAACGTTTTTTTAAGAAATCAAGAGCTTTGGATCATCACTTGTGTGTGGAATATGATTGGGTGTTTGTATACTTCTGTACTATAGCTCTGTAAAGCACAGGTGTATCATATTCTCTTCTCTTTGAACATTGTATTTTTGTGTGTTATTGTTTGTATAAGGCAATTTTAGAAAAGTGATTTTGAAAATTGTGGTGTTGTCAAGGAGTGGTGTGTGTTCTTAAAGGGTTCAAGATCATCACTCTTGGTGTGTGTTTTGTAATCTAGGTTTGATTACATAGTGAATTCTCAGTGGTTAGCTGAGAACTAGATGTAGCTCTTGGTTAAGAGTGAACCAATATAAACCTTTGTGTGTGAATCTCTTTATCCCTTCTCTTTTACACTATTTTAATCATTGTTCTTTCTCTACTAGTATAAACAACCTGTTTTTTCGAGAAAACAATCGGTTGAATTTCTGTAAAGAACATTAAAACTAAACTTGTATCTAGTTGAACAGAAAATCAATTGGTTCATTTTTTAGATCCTTTCACTCTACTTCCAAACTTTACGAAAATCTTGTGAAAATAATTTACCCCCTCTTATTTAGGGCGCTAATTCTAACAATTATTGCATCTTTGAAAGCTTCATTGTTTATGAAATAGGTACCTAAGTCCCAAAGGAAATTTGTCATGTTATTAGGCATTGTAAAAGAGGGAAATTGACCACCACTACTTCCTGACCCATCATCACCTTTTTCACTTTCATCCAATTGTCCAATTCCTTTGATTACCATTCATGGCAATCCTCTATCATTCACATGTATATCTTTAGTTGGGTTATCATCATCACCCAATGATTGTAAATCATCTGCAGAATTGGGTTCACAACCTTCCATGGGATTGTTTGCATCCCCTTTACTTTTCTACCTCTTCGTTTTTGAAGTAGCCCTAACTGCATCAACATCTTCAACCTTAACAAACCCATCAACTAATCCCTCACATGTTGCTTTCTCAACCTCACTCTCAACTTCAACTTCCATAAATTCAGCATTGGGCTCCCTTAACGATGAAGAATTGTGTGACACATGGTCAATATCATAATCCACCACATCATCACCCTCCCCAACATCACCCTCCTCAACAAGATAAGCTTCTTCAACATGACCATCTCAATAGAAGCCTCCTCTACATCAACTTCCTAACCATGACCCTCATCAACATGACCTTCTGCCCACTCACCATATGCATCATCACCATCACCCTCATCAACATCAGACTGATCACCTTCGTCCTCTTAACCCTCACCTTCACCCTCATCACCATCATTGTGATAGTTAGGCTTGCTTTGTACCCCTTTATCATTACCACTTTCAACCCTTTATTTTATGAAAATTTCATCCACAACATGGGCCTCTGACACATTGTATACAACAAATAAATGTACTTCACCATATATGTTTGCAATGTTCATAATAACAATTGCACCACTATCATTAAACAATAGGTGCAACTTTTCTTCCAACACACAACACCCTCCACGTGAATACCACAACTCCTTAACTGTTAATTTCCTTTAAAGTATCTTCTTCCTCTTTGGGGTCTATCATAGGCCACTTCTAGCCTTTGGAGTCTCTCCTCCATTTGCCTCATCTCTTCATCCTTTTGTGCTATAGATCTTTTTGCTGCTGCCAATTCACCCATAAGGAATGTCTTTAGAGGAGATTGGGGTTTAAAAGATTCTCCACTTGAAATATGAGCCACAAAAACAAAAAACAAAAACACAAGTGACAAACAATTGGAGAAAAGAAGTTAGTAAAAAACAAATTGAAGGTTGCGTCACTTGTATAAACTCACTCCAACACTCAAAACAAAAAATTTCCTCCCTTAGCAAAGTCTTTCTTGTGGATGAAAAAACTCTCAAATAAAAAGGTCAAAGCCTTCAACACTTGATCTCAAAGGAAAACCACCACAAAACTTGAAGGAAAGAAAAAGAAAAGACAAACAAGAAAAAAGCTAAACCAAAATATTGAGAAAGAGATGTAAGACAAAACTTGAAAAGGAAGACAAACAAGAAAAGACACACAAAAAGACTCTAAGAGACTTACTAAACTTTTAACTATGAAACTTTTTCTTTAGAATTTGTTAAAGCAAAAGGATAAAAAATTCCAGAAGGTTGAAAACAATTTGCCAATCAAGTTGAGTCCATATTTGGAAAATGAATTGTCTTTGCAATTGAAACCTATAGATGCGTTTTCTTTGAAATTTCTTTGCTGTTTTTTTTATACTAATTGTGACCTATGGAAAGAAATGACCATAGTTTGCATCATGCATATTTTTCAAGAACTTTCAATTTGCACAATTTTTTTTTTGGTTCAATTTAAATTGAACACTTGAAATCATGTGGTTGAAACTTTAAATCTACTTCTACTAAAAACAAGTTTCTAATTACTTTGCAAACTTCAAAATTAAAAGCAAGTAAGTAGAATCAAAACAAGGACTCCTAGAACACTAATGAACATAAGACTCAAAGTAAAAGGCAAGATCAACAAAAGACATAACAAGAAACATATTCAAAAGCGAAATAAGCTATGAATATAAAATGGTCGAAGAAAAATATTTGCAAGAATTAAAGGGTTGGAAAATAAAATGCAAGAAAATAAAGAGAAGAATGTAAAGGTACTTGAATTTAAAGACAAGAAAGTAAATGTACTTGAATTTAAAGACAAGAATTAAAGGTGCTAGAATGTAAAGAAATTGTAAAGTGTCAAATCAACTCAAGCAAATTAGACATAAGAACCTAAGCTCTGATAAACACATGATGTGAGTTGATTTTAGGATTGTTCATTTAGGTGACACTTTAGATTTATGATTGAGATTTTTAGGCAATTAAGAGTGAAAACCTAAGGAAAATTTCCACTGGACATTAACTTAACCTAGTGGTTAAGTAGATGTGAAGGTTCATTTCACAAAGGCAAAAGGAAAAAGACAATTATAATGTGAAGATGATGACAAGAATATGGTGCAAAATTTAAGCATGGAAAGTAATGACAAAGACAATAACTGAATGAACAAAAGGAAACCAAAAGAAGAACATATTTATGAATTGAATGGAAGGAAAAGATGAAGGAAAAAGGAAGCTTATGAGAAATGGAGTTTGAGATGATGAGCACGCCACTTGGATGATGAAATAACTCCAAGATAAGTGTTGGAAGTCGCCACTTGAGAGCTCTCAAATTCTCACAAGATAAGACTAAAGACTAAGAGGAACAAGCCTCACTAGCATCTCACACAAAATGTGCAGAATAACTTCTCTATTTCATTCAACTTGTCAATACAGTGAGGGCACATAGGGTCGGTTCACTCATTTTGAGCTAGCTGAAGCACAAGCTTGTTTTCTTTCCAGTTGAAGCCTCACAATACGCCACGTGTAAAACATACTTCTTTATGTAAATTTGATTTTTTGATTTTTTTTTCAAAAAAATCGGGAGAGTGACACGTGGCAAGTATTACTATTTTTGTTCCCTTCAATTGTTATATATATATATGTTGATGGATCATTGAAGATTTCTTACTTAAACCATGCCATGGAAGGTATATTATGCTACATAAAAATTGAAACAAACCAATTTATTAATTTTTAAAACACATATAATATAATTTTATTAGAAAAACTAGCAAATACAAAATTTTCAAATAGTCAAATTTTATTTTTTTAATCAAGTTTTTTATTATTTGTATTTAAATAATAATTTATTTTTCTTTCATTATAATAGCGTTCTTGCTAGTAGAGAAATCCCAGTAAAGAAAATATTAGAATTGGTAAATAAAAATAGCAATATAAGAATGAATTGTTAAAAAATGCAAAATGAGCCAAACCGTGGGTTGATTCAGATTTTATATTACATTCAAATCATATCAATTTGATATCCTTTTAACCTAAAACGAACCCAAATCGTTATGTATCTCATTCTAGAATGTATGTATTTTTTATATTCTAAAATATCCATTTCATATGACTCATTCTGAAATGATAATTGAAAAGGGGACAATAAGAAATCCGCCAGATAAGAAGAATATTAACATTCATGAGATCTTACTAATTTAGAAATAACAGGTAAGAAATGTGTAAGAAAGAGAGAGTTAGAAATAGATGGCATTTAATTTGTATTAACATGTGACAGTGACACCTCGAAAATGGCTTCTTCACTAACCAAAAAAGGAAAACAGTAAAAACTGGAAGAGTATTTTTTGGCATATTTATGGGATGTTGTTGGTTTGATCCATTCTAAAGCTAAGAGAATTGTTTGTTTCACTACTTCAACCATGTCAAGTTAAAACCGAAAGGCCAAGGTTGTCACAGTAATACGTGACTAATCACATTGTTAATAATTTAAGGATATAATATGCCATATTATTATCACGTACCTTAACCTTTGAACAATATAATAATATTATGTTCCTTGGTCCAAATGCCGGCAGGCACAGCTACTTCAAACCTTGTTCAACTTGTATATCGACCATGTACATACGCAAATAGTCTTCTCAGAACTTTCCTCTTGTTCTCGTTGGAGACTTTCTTCCCTACATGGCTTGAACATCTTGGCACATTCCTCATGTCCATCTCACAGACGCTTCTTCTTTCATCAAAACTCAAGTCAAAGCCTATTGTCAAACAGTTTTCGTTTCATCAGAATTTGAGTTGTTATGCAGCCACGCACACGTGCTAACTTCTCTTTGTGCACTGCTGTCACCTGCTAGAGCCTTACCATAACCCCATCTCTGGAAAATTTGCAGTGTGGTTGAAGGAAAGAAGGGAAAGAGGAACTAAGGTCAAAGGTGTAATATTTTGGAAAATTTTAATCTGGGGTTATCGTGATCAGGGTTATGCTTTGATTCTTGTTACCTTTTAGATGTTGACTTGATATGTGGTTATTTATTGAGTGATATTCGAAGTGGTGGGTTAAGTTTGTTGGGTATGTGTACTTTTCTGCCGTTTTCTTAGTTGGTCAACCTACATGCACAAATGTATATTTCTTGATGGGATATTCAGTTGTGTATGACACAACTACTTGATTCAAAAGGATGGTAGAAATGTTAAACTTTTTTCTTAATCATTTTCCGTGAGGGATTCCTCGTTAATCTTTGACCATTCTTATGCTCTAGTTGTGCTTAAAATTATGCATGTATTGATTTAGAAATACCGGTTGAGGTTAAAATTTTAGATTTATTTTGCAAATCGAATCGGTGGTTAGTTAAATCCCAGTGTACCTAAATGATGGCCTATGCTGAATATTGACTTCACCTTGATAGGTTCGTTGTTTTTCCTGCAATTGTTTGGTTGTAAATCTTATCAGACTATTCTTGTACTTTCCAATTGTCAACAGATTATGGTTTTGGTTCCTTATATGTTAAGTTGTATTGCTTCCGATAAAATTCCATTTAAGCTTTCTTTGTTGTGATTGCACCTGACAGATGGCAGGGAACTTCAGATTCACAATGGATCAGAAGGACATTGTTAGATTCTTGACTACAACTATTGATAGTTTCATTCAAGATAGGTTAATCAACAAAGAGCAAAGAGCTCAGCACAAAGAACAGTGTGCAGAGAGGTTAGCAGCTGAAGAAGGAAGTTGTGATAAGGACACTGAGGTGGAATACTCTGATCAAGCAGTATTAGCAAATCTGGATTGGGGTATTGAAGCCCTTGAAGAAGCTATCAATACCTATAACATGGAAACTAAGCTTGCCAGGCTAGATTATGCTGAGAAGATGTTGCAAGTGTGTGCAATGTTGAATCCTAAGCAAAAGACTGCTGGAGTGCCAAACTACTACCTCTCAGCTTGGGCACACCTCAATCTATCCTACTTATGGAAGTTGAGGAGCAACATTCAAAGTTGTGTTCTCCATGCTCTTGAGATGTTCACAGTTGACCCTTTTTTTTCACGGATTGATTTTGCTCCTGAACTCTGGAAAAACCTGTTTCTTCCACACATGAGCTCAATTGTGGGTTGGTATTCTGAAGAGAGGCATAGGCTTATGATGGAAGTGATGCCGGACTCTAGTGATTTGTCCTTTACAGCTGATTTTGATCGATTTTTTAACGAGTCTTTGATATTTTCTATGCGGCCACATGAGTTAGACAAATTGCAAAAGCTGGAGCAGCTTTATGCAGAATCATTGGATGAAAACACACGACTATACGCAAAATATTATAAGGATTGCATGAATTCTGATTCCACTTCATCAGGCAAGAAGGCAGCTCATATGTTGCCCATTGCTGAGCCACCAAGGACTCCTTTGCATGAGTTGAGTCGGTCTGTTCCTGATTTTGTAAAATTTGGTCCTATTTTGCCCAAGAGTGCGGGGTTCTCTTTGACAACAAGATCTAAAGATGGTGTAAATGAAACAATCAGGTTCGATTTCAAACACAGATTTTAATTTCTTTGAATCTGTGTTCACGTGTCTGTTTGTGTTTTACAATTCAGTACCAAAATGTTTGTTATATTGGTCAACTCTTTAGCTAAAGAGAATTCGACTTACAGTTTATATCGTTTGATTTGAGCCTCATAATATCTTTTCTTTCTGGATTTTGAATTTCAGCAGAGAGAACTCAACTTCCAGCCAATCAAAGGTGGAGAAACCATCCATATGGGGTGCTAAGGTGATGCAAAGATATCCATATGCTTGTTGTTAATAATATAGTTCTTGTGTTTAGATTTTAGAGTAGCATAGTGTATAGGCCTTATGATAAATTATTACATGCAGGAGAGTATCAATGAGGAGGATGAGAATGAAGATGATTCAGATTCTGAGTTTGATGATGCTTCTGTGAATTCAGAAAGAAAAAACAATATTTTATCACAAGGAACGAAGACGGTCAAGGATGAGGATATTGAGCCAAAGGTGCCTCTATCAAACCGTAAGAGTCAGATTCATTCTCCTGATATCTTCTCTCCCTTGGATTCTCCAAAAGCAGGTCCAAATAATTCATCCACAAATCCTGATACAAACCGTAAAAGAGAACCCAAATATCTTCGCTTACTGTCTACTCGTTTGAGGGACTCAACTACTTCTGACTCTTTATCATCATCTCTGGAATTGAGCACTGATCACATTCTCAACTCTGATAAAGAAATAATGGTATGCCGGATAAGATCTATACAATCCCGTTTGTTATTTAGTACTTGTATTGCTCTAGTTCAACTATGTAATGGTTCCTTGGAATATAGGGCTTGAAGAATATTAAGAGGAAAAACAATAACCAAACACCAAGTATGAATAATGACAGTGGGAATAGCCTAGGACTAAATGACAGGTAATCACCATTTTTTGCATTTAAGCTATATTCTGTGATGCTCTTGTGCTAATATATTTGGTTTGCTGTTCCCTTTGTGAAAGTGATGACGAGGAAAATCAAAGCTTCACTACGTTGCCTAAGTTAGAGAAGCTGGCAATTGGATCAAAACCACCTAAAGATTTTGTTTGCCCAATCACAGGTCAGATATTTTGTGATCCTGTGACCCTTGAAACAGGGCAGACATATGAAAGAAAAGCAATTCAAGAATGGCTCAGAACAGGTAACACGACATGCCCCATCACACGACAGCCTCTATCAGCAAATATATTGCCCAAAACAAACTATGTTTTGAAGAGATTGATAACATCATGGAAAGAACAGAATCCCGAACTGGCGCAAGAACTCTCGAATTCTAACACTCCAAGGGGTTCTTCCTGTTCTCCATCTGCAAAAGACTTCCAAATGCTCTCCATTACACAGAGAACAACTGATTCACCAGGTCTGAAGAACAAAGAAAATTATATTAGACAAAGGAGCAACAGATTTATGCGAGTTTCTGTTGCAACATCTCCAACTAGTGTGCTATCTCAAGCTGCAGTAGAAACAATTTTGAATTCCTTGAAACCTTACATTTCAAGTCTTTGTACATCAGAAAACTTGCAAGAATGTGAAGAAGCTGTATTGGAAATAGCAAGATTATGGAAAGATTCAAAGACTGATCCTCAGATTCATGCTTATTTATCAAAGCCAACAATCATAAGTGGTTTGGTGGAAATACTTTCAGCTTCTATGAATAGAGAAGTTTTGAGAACATCAATTTATATACTTTCTGAACTGATTTTTTTAGATGAAAGTGTTGGAGAAACACTTAACAGTGTTGATTCTGATTTTGATTGCTTGGCTACTCTGCTTAAGAACGGTTTAGCTGAGGCTGCTCTTCTTATTTACCAACTAAGGCCAGTTTTTGCTCAGCTTTCGGCACATGAACTTGTACCATCTCTTGTGCAAGTGATTCAGAATGAAAACGAGGCATCAGATGATTTTCAGTTAGTTATAGACCCCAAAGATGCAGCGATAGCAATTCTTGAGCAAATTTTAATTGGAGGGGATGAATATGGCAGGTCCCTTAATGCTTTGAGTGTTATTTCTGAAAATGGAATTCCATGCTTAGCGAAGTATCTAGAGAGGATGGAGGGAAGGAGGTGTGTTGTTTCCATACTTTTGTGTTGTATGCAAGCTGAAAAAGGTTGTAAGAGTTTGATAGCCAACACAATTGAATTGTCTCCTGTCCTTGAATTATTTCACGCTGGAAATGATAGTGTGCGAGGCATCTGCGTGGAGTTTCTCTCAGAACTGGTTCAACTGAATAGGTGAGGTAGAAGCTTGTTTATCACAAGCCAAATCTTCTTTTCTCTTCAGCTATTTACTCTCAAACGAAAATGCCATTGTTTTTATCTTGTTCAGTATTTTTATATGCATAACTAGAGTCCAGTCCCTATATTCTATCCCTTACAAAATAATAGAAACATGTATTATAGAAACTAGAGTAATGTTCACTATGCATTTAACGAAAGAGGTTAAAGGACGAAAAAAGACTATTTAACCTATTATTTTTTATGGCATTACAGAAGGACAGTCTGCAACCAGATATTACAGACAATCAAGGATGAAGGAGCATTTAGTACGATGCATACGTTTCTTGTATATCTTCAGATGGCTCCAATGGAGCATCAACTTGCTGTTGCTAGTCTTCTTCTTCAGATTGATCTTCTGGTTAACCTTTTGAGATTACTTCTTGTTACTAAGATGTAATTCTCCTGTTTACTTCCTATATTTATTTTGTTGTCAAATCTTCAGGTTGAGCCACGGAAGATGAGCATTTACAGGGAAGAAGCGATAGAGATACTTATAGAAGCACTATGGCAAAAGGATTTCTCAAATACTCAAATGAAGGCTTTGGATGCTTTACTATTTCTTATTGGACAAGTAACCACCTCTGGAAAGTCGTACACTGAAGCTTGGTTACTCAAGATTGCAGGATTTGATCAACCTTACAATGCTTTACTTAAGCCTGGCCAGTTGGGACAGTATGACAATGAATCAATGGAAACAATGGTTTGGGACTACGTGGCATTGATTGATGTTTGGGTTTTATTGATTATTGATCTCTCTCCATTCTAACAGATTTTTATTATGTAGGAGGATGAAAAAGATGCTATGAACTCTTGGCAGAAAAGGGTAGCTTTTGTACTTTGCAACCATGAAAATGGTTCAATATTTCAAGCTTTGGAAGAATGCCTAAGGAGTAATTCTTTAAAGATGGCAAAATCGTGCCTTGTTCTTGTCGCATGGCTCACACACATGCTCAATACTCTTCCTGATACCGGCATAAAGAATGTTGCTCGCAAATCCTTGCTTGAAGAACTTATGAATGTCCTGCTATCATCTAAGAACCTGGAGGAGATGATATTGGCTAGCCTAGCCTTGAAAACTTTCATTGGTGATCCAAGTAGGTTTATTTACTCTTAGTCGTAGACATTATCTTTTAGTTCTATACAAAGGATTACTAAATGGGAAAACGGTCAATGTTTCAGTTACTCAAGAAGCACTTAGAGCTTATGCTAAAAGAATCTATAGAACCATGAGGAAGCTAAAGAGATATTCAACAGTAGCAGTTGATATTACGAAAGCTTTACTAAACTTAAACTCTATTGATGTGGTGAGTAGAATGGTAATTTGGAATATAGTTCAATTCTTTTAATATAAATCTGTTTAGAAAAATAACTATTTTAATTCTCTATTTTATAGACAGAGTTGTGGAGTTGTAAGGAAGTTGTGGAGTTAGATTTGAGTTCAAATGGAGAGGTGCTTTCTTTGCACTACATGAATGGTCAGGTCTTGAGTGGACACTCTGATGGAACTATCAAGGTAGATTGTCCTAACAATTAGAAACGATGTGGTTGTGTTGTGTGCCTATGTCTCGCTATTTGTCTTAACAATGTCACTTGGTACCGTCTTACTAGGTATGGGATGCAAGAAAGAGAATACCAAGAGTGATTCAAGAAACTCATGAGCACACAAAAGCTGTAACATCTCTATGTTCTTCAGATGATAGACTATACAGTGGTTCCTTAGACAAAACCATCCGGGTAATCTATCTTACTATCACAAGAAAAACTGGTCTGATACTTGGTTACCCAATATTTTATTTTGTTGCACACACGAATTAAAAATGTAGCTAAGATTTGAGGTGATGAGTGGCTCTTTTGTTTGGCATGTTTACATCTTTCAACATTTCTTCACTTCAAATCAAACTTGTTGATAAGCAGCTAAGAGTAAAGTGTACTATCCCAAACTAAGATTGTGAGTGAAGTTTAATAGAATAAGTAAACATAAATGAATGTCCTTGACATAGGAAAAGCCCTGAATTCGTTTGTGTTGAAAACTGTAGAAGAGAGATGCCATTAACATCTTGAATGAACAGATTTTATGATCAACTACATAATGCATCTTTTTGTTGACCCTAGCTTAATTATAGTATCGAATATGCACCACTGAATGATACTGCTGAAGTACAGGTTTGGACAATCAAACCAGATGAGATTAAATGTATAGATGTTCATGACGTAAAGGAGCCGGTGTATGAGCTGACAGCCAATGCCAAATTGGCATGCTATGTATCTCAAGGAAGTGGAGTTAAGGCAAGCCTAATATGTTTCTTGAACAGCTCAAATTGAAATGTAGTTCCATCATAAGATAAAATTAATAAAATTTGAGATGTTACAGGTTTTTAATTGGTCAGAGGCTCCAAAGCTCATCAATTTCAACAAATATGTGAAATGCCTAGCTCTTGCTGGGGACAAACTGTATTGTGGCTGCTCTGGTTACAGCATCCAGGTAAGAATCTTCTTACATTACTTCATATTCTTGTTGTGTCTTTACCTGAAACAAACCAACCGACAAACAAAGAAAGCTTAAGCATTGACATCCATGTGCTGTTTTCGTCTATAAAGCAAGCCACTTTGGCTACACATGAAAAAAACTTCTCTTCAATTTATTGCCCATCTTAAATATTGTGGGGGTGAATAATGGCAGGAGGTTGACTTGTCCAAGAATACGTCAAACTCATTCTTCTCCGGAACAAGAAAGTTGTTGGGAAAACAAACCATATACACCCTTCGAATTCATGATGATTTCCTCTTTGCTTGTGGTTCTTCTGTTGATGCAACTGCTGGAAAGGTAAATGCCAATTCTACAGTTCTGTGTGCCACCAAAGTTGTTGCCATTCATTATAGACATGCATCCTTGCTTGTTTCACTTACTTTTCCATCAATTGATGTCAGATATTTTCACTTTCCTCCAAAATGGTGGTGGGATCACTCTCAACAGGACTTGATATCCATCGTGTAGCTATTAACAGTGACTTCATATTTGCTGGTACAAAATTTGGCACCATCGAGGTTTGGCTAAGAGATAAGCTCACCCGGGTTGCTTCAATCAAAATGGCTGGTGGTCACACAAAGATCACATCATTAGTATCAGATGCAGATGGTATGATGCTTTTTGTTGGTTCTTCTGATGGCAAGATCCAGGTTAGGCCATAATCATTAGAACAATCATGATATCATAAAAAGAAGTTGCTTCTTTTCCACTAACCCATTCCCTCCATGGATTCTTGCTGCAGGTTTGGGCTTTGGATTAAGCACAGTTAATGAACAAGTATAATATCCCTTTCTCCACATGTAAATCAATTGTTGATGAGTTTTTCATATTTGGGATCCTAACAGATTTTATAGGTTGGCTAGTAAAGAAAGAGTTTTTGTTAGATTATATCATCCAAATAAGATGTTCTACTTCCATGGTCCATGTACAAATTGAATTGAATTACAGTAAGTAAAACATCAACTTGCACAACACACAAGCATCTCCTAGTTGTTAACCCAACTATGAAACCAAAAACAGAGACTTTTGAAGTAAAAGTTTAATAGGAGATCTATGGGTTCTAAATATAGGTTAAGGTTACTGCTTCGTTTTTTCTAACTGGGTTCTCATTATTTTATTTTAGTTATTTTGTTTAATCTTTTGTATTGTATTTGTTTGGATGTTTATTTTTCTGCTTTTCATTATTTCTATTTTCTGACTTTTTTAACTTATATAATACGAAAATATTACTTGACTACTCAAAATTTCTAAAACAAAGTGAATTCGACTCCACCAAATTACATTTCATTGGAATGGATTTTAATATAAACAATAACATGTAAAAGAGATAAAGTTCTTCAATTATAACTTTATTCATTTTATAAAAAAAAAACTTTATCCACTAAAGTGTATTTCTAAGTATTATATTTAATATAAATGTTGAAAAATGAGTTGATTTCGTTCGGTTTGATTTATATTCACAAATCTCAAACCAACTTTTATTTATTTTGAAATATTGTCTCAACATGTTTATCAATTTTTCTTAATAAATTTGATCTCAAACTTTAGCTGAATTCTTTAACTCCAAACAAAAAAAAAAGTAAAAAAATTAGTTGTTGATTTTAGTTCATAAAATTGTGATAATCTAGACAAAAAAATTGATTTAGTCCTTAAAAGCACAAATTAATCTATAACCTTTATAAGTCAAGTTAATTACTAGAAAATACAATTTAGTATCAAATTAAACTTTAAACATTACATTATAATGAAAACAATTGTCCAACAAAACATAATAATAGAAAGTAAATATCTTTCTATTTATTCAAAATTTTACAAATTAACCAGAATTTCTTAATTTCTAAAACACTCAAATTGAATTAATTTCTTTTTTTTATATTGTTACATTTTTTAAATATTTTCTTTGAATAAAACAATTCAAATTTACTAAATTTTAATTTTTCTCGTTTAAATAAAATATTTCAATTACTACCAAATACAAAAAATATTTAAATATGTTAATAATTTAAAAATATCAATATTGATAACCATTTTAGTTAATCTTGGTCGATATTAATTTTTTAATCCATATTTGTCGAAAAAATTCAATTGATATTGAAAATTAAAATTTTAATTAATTTCAATGGAAATTATTTTCAGTAGATGTTTAGTCACGAGGGTTAGCTAGGAAGTGAATTAACTAGCAATTCTCATCTTTTTTTCATCTTGTGTTTGCATTTTTTTTTCAATGAAAGTTGTTTCTTCCAGCACCGCCAACAAATTTCTCTGCAACCCCATTAAAATTAATTTTGGAAAAGACTGTTTTACTTATATTAAAAATGACTTCGGAATTATTTTTCCATAATGATTTTAGAACATACTTTCTAGAATTCATGAAATATAATTTTGAAAAACATTTTTCAGAACAAAATTTTCAGAATAAACCTTCCATAACGTATTATATATTATTTATGCTTCAGAATGTGTTTTTAGAATAAACTTTCGAGAGTATACTCTGGAAAGAGCTATCCAAAAAATAGACAAATTAGATGGGACATTTTTATCATTTCACTCAAGTAATGGAGTAGAGGAAGAAATTTGACGGAGTGCAAGAAGAAACACCTAAAAACCAAGGAATAACATTTAATCTCTTAACACACTTTATTTTTCTTTTCTCCACTTCATGTGTTTCCAAAATTTCATATCATATGTAATCAATCATGTTTTTCCTCAACGTTTCTGATAATTCATGGGCTACTTTTTTCTTGTCTGCACTTAGTTTATATGCAATTTGCATTGCTTCTCTGTCTCTCACCGTTGTTTGGTGGACAACAAGTAGTTGAATCCACATGAGTTTATGCTATTTCAGGTGACAAGTTGCTCAAAGAAGTGGACATGACAGAGCCAAAAAAATGTCTGCATATCCATTTTATATCAGGCATGCAGATAATATAATTTGGTTTGAATTTTTACTACACTGTTCAACAATGAATAGTCAAGACCAAAACACCCAACCTTCAATTTTGAAACTTTAGAAAATGAAATGAAATTTTGAATACCTCAAACACTGACTTTGAAATTTCATCTGAAACCTTCATTTTATCTTTCAAAGTTTCAAAATTGAGTGAGGATTAAAAAAATAACTCATAAGAAGCTCACTCACATTAAAACAGACAGTACACATAGGTATTATAATTTAATCCTCCCTTAAAAGAGAGACTTGTAATTTATCCCAAAAAATTATACACTAAGCTAAAAGTTGAAAAGAGTGGGAGATCTGGGTGTTACCCCGTAGGCCGTGATTAGTGAATTTATTATGTAGGAATGAATGGCACTATAAATCAAAATACCATATTAGAAAGAAGAGAGCCCTGCAAATTTCCTAAACTTCTCATAGGAAACCCAGAACACAAATTGCCATGGGCCAAGCCTTGCCCAAGTGGGGAAAAATCCTTTCCACAATGCTCTTGTTCCTTCAACTTTTACTGTCTTTACCAAGCAATCATAAGAGCTATTATATAAAACTTTCCCTTCCTTTTTGGCTGCTTGATTCATCATTCTAGTCTTCACAACATCAGCTGGACAACTTAAAGAAGTTGCAGCTAAACCGGATATGATGGAAGCTAATGTGTGGGCATAAACATTATCATCGGCTATCCTACTTCTAATAACAAATTGTTTAGCATGGTCATAACAGGCAAGTTCTCCCATGTTCACTAGGAAGGCTCTTTGGATATTAGGGAAAACACCCTTCCACAGTCCTCTAAATCCTTCAGCTCGGACAATTTTGTTCAGAGCATCAAATGGCCCCGAATACCGAGGTTGATGACCTTGGTTCATCCTTTGGCCATCAGCTTGCATCCTCACCTTGACAAGATCGGCAGGGCTGGCTATAATCTATAATAATGAGAGCAAACAGCAGAACATTGTAATTTTGAAACAAAAATAGCCTTAAAGGTGAGCAGTTCATTAAACCATGTGGCTAAAATAAGTACTATTCAAAAACTTTTCCACGTTACTGTTGTTGGATAATATCATTGTAAAATGGTAGTTTATCACAATGCTAAGGTGATAATTCTTCGTTTTTATTTGACCTTTTCTCATCCTTTATATCTAATGGTTACTAACCTAACTGATAAAATCATCCTATTTCTTCACTTCTGTCTTTCCTGAATGATAGGGTGGGTAATTCGGAATGCATCTTTCTATTAGTTCAATATGTGAACCCTACACCTTTAAGCTCTTTGGTTGAGTTTGGCTGTGTTATTTGTGTTACATTTGTGTATTGGTACTATTGACAAGCTCTAAAGCTTAGTAAGCTTAAACTTGACTAAGCTTTAAGCTTGAGGAGAGTGTCAATATAAAGGTAAACCCAGAAACACGTAAAAAGTCCCCCTATAGATGGAATGACTTGGACCGGGATCAAGACAAGGCAGATGATGTTATGTATAACACTGAATGCACTACATAATTTCCATTTATGCTAATCCTTCTGGTAACTAAAAAATAAGCATCCATCAGAACAACAAAAGCCATGCAATGCCAAATCAATCATTAATTTAAAACTGAGAAATGGATTACAGGACTATATGTGCTATACTATGTTCATTAAATCTTTCAGATGTTGCTCTTGGAACTTGGAAGCATAATATCTGCTCTTCAATCTCTCAACAACAGAATTCAAAATCAAGAAGCTGAAACTTTTCTACTTTTCCTTCCACACTGACACCTGTATATTATATTCTTTGATTATTATCTCCATGCTCAACATTTTCAAATGAAAAGGTAAAAAAAATCCAATTACAAATATTCACTGAGAGAAATACTAAATCAACAAGAACTATGATGAAATACATAACACATTCCAGACCAAACAGTTCTCACCTGAGCCACGACACCAGAGGCTCCACCGACTACAGCCTTGCCAACAACAGAGAATGAACCATTATCAGCAGAAACCACACTTCTCAGGTGCTCATACCCAACAATTCGAATAGGCGTGTAGAACAGGTGTCTAATAATTGCTGGAGACAGGCCACTGTAAAGGCCAACAACACCTTGTTCACGGACAATGCCCAAGCCTACTCGAAATGCGCTAGCGGGAGAACTCGATGAAAGTGATTCACCATGCAGTTGGAGTCTTGTTTTGATCAAGTCTACGGGGAAAGTCGTGGTTTCAGCCACCATAGCTGAGAATGATGTTACTAAGACCTTTGTTTGAGCACTATCAACTCCAACATTTTGATGGCCTGGTTTCATTTGGGTACATTCAAGAAATACCTAAGTCACCACAAGGCTATTCAAGGAAACCAGTGACTGTTATTAAAAATGGAATCTTTTGACTGCAATGCTTCTTCCTGTACCTATGAAACATAAATTCAGATTGCATTGTCACAACATATGAAACAGTTGTTTTTCTTTCCACCAGTATTCTCCTGTTGACATAATCTTATTCAAATATGAACACCTCTTTCAGAAACAATTCTAACCCTAGTAAAACATATAACCGACCTAAACGCTAAACCAAAGAAGAAGAAAACGTATTAGTAATTCTGTTGATGCCATAGACAATTGGGGAGTAGCAAGAACTATGAAGCCCTGAAATTGTTATCAATTCAGAACTATGAACTAAGAAAGAATGATTTGTTATCAATTCAGAACTAGAAATAACAATACGATCAATGAAAGGTTTTTGAATAAATGACCAAAACGCAGAACAAACGCAACTTACGTAACCTACTCATCAGACATCGACGGTTAGATTCTAATTTTCCTCAGCCATTCGGAGCAGTGGATGATGACACGGTTCTGCTCTATCAGCACCCAGAAAAACCCACAGGTAATTGAAAGAAAATACATGTACATGTACATCAACAATAACCTATACATCTATACGTATTTATGCCCTTATACATCTAGGTACCATACAAATAATCTTTTATATGATTTAGAATGAAGTAATATTAGGGTATAGTTGTGATTGTTCAAAAGCTACAATCTTAATTTGTTGGTAGAAAAACAATGCATACTTATGGAGGTGGGATTTGGATCTTTATTTGTATAGAAACATTTTAATAGCTGTACCGGTCCGCACCGGACGACCGCAGGATATTCATGGTAAAATCATCACAAAACTCTGCGTCTTATACGACTCTTCGTCCTTCCATGACCTCTAGCCGGACGAACGAGTGGTTTATGTCGAATAAATCTAATTTAATCCAGAACGTGGTTACACGTGTAGAAAAGAGCAGTTATAACAACCATTGACGAAGTAAAAACACGTCCTCTAGACCACTCCCCTGGTTTTCAGGAAACCACCAGGCACGACCCAAAGACCACTAAGCATGTCTCTAACCATCAACTGATTGGCCCACATGGCCAAGGCCCAGGTCAACCTACTAAAGGGACTTCTGAAAAGGGGGGAAAGGTACGTTTTCCATACTATCAGAGAATTCTCACTTGAGCACCATCGCTGACTTGAGCGTCGGAGTGCAATCGCAGGTACCCCCGCCGGCCGACCGAAGCACGCAAAGAGAAAGAAGACTTGAAGAATAGGACAACCAAGAGTGAAGAAGACACCTTGTATCGACGTGGATCAACATTACTCAGTCCCCAATATCCATACAGGTACAATTGGCGCCCACCGTGGGGCCCGAGTAATCATTATTCCCAGACCCAAGGATCCCAACGCTTGAAGATGGACTCAACGGCAAACAACAACAATGATATCTCCGAAGAGCATAGGACCATACTCCAAACCCTCCAGATTCAGATGCAGGAGTTACTCCAAAAAGGAGTCATCGATCAACTTCGCCAGGATGAAGAAAGGAAAAGACGAGAAGAAGAGCGTCAACAACACGCAGAGGAGATAGCACAATTGAAAGAACAGAACAAGAGATTGTTGGATACACTTGAGCAATCTGAACGCGAAGGGCATTCACGTGCACCTTCTCCATCACCGTTCCAATCAGGAACAAGAACAATAGCCCAGGCTATACCTCACACGTCACTCGTTCAACACACCCGTCAGAGTGCAAAGCCAGTAACCCCAAACGAGGTAGCAAACCCGAAAGGCCATCCGTTCACTGATGACATCATAGCCACTCCTCTCCCTGACAAGTGGAGGGGCCTAACGATAAACCTTTATGACGGTTCCACAGACCCAGACGAACATCTGAATATATTTAGAACTCAAATGACCCTTTACACAACCGACCGAACGGTATGGTGTAAAGTCTTCCCCACCTCTCTCAGGGAAGGCCCCCTTGGATGGTTTTCGGACCTTCCACCCAATTCCATTGCAAGCTTCGACGCTTTGGAATTGAAGTTCACCACGCAATACGCCACAAGTAGACCTCATCGGACATCCTCCATGTCTCTTCTAAATGTCAAACAAGAAAGGGGAGAATCATTGAGAACATTCATGAACAGATTTAGCAAAGTGTGTATGAACATTCGTAATCTTAATCCAGAAATAGCCATGCATCATTTGGTCTCGGCCATACTACCAGGAAGGTTCACTGAAAGCCTTATCAAACGACCTCCGTGCAATATGGATGAATTAAGAACAAGAGCAACAAAGTTCATGCAGATAGAAGAACATATTGACTACCATCGAAAAACTTATGCTGAGAACACGGACAATAGCAAAGGAATTCGTCCCCCCACAATACCGACCGACCGAGAACGACATCGCCCCAATAGGGGACCCCGTTTCCACAACTACACTCCCTTGATTGTACCAAGGGGTAAGGTTCTCGACGAAGCACTGCAGATTGAATTGATTCCGACATTGAGGCCATCACAAACCCCTCCCAATGCCGACACCAGTAAACGTTGCCAATACCATCGTAACTATGGCCACACGACCGAAGGATGCCAAGCACTGAAAGATAAAATTGAAGAGCTCGTCCAGGCCGGTCATCTGCGCAAGTTCGTGAAAACCACCATCACTGCACCCAGGTCACCCCAGCGTGATCATGATCCCCGCGAACGTTCGGGACGAAGAGACGACCGGACCCGTGACAACCACTATCGTTCAAGCAGAAGAAAAAGAAGCGAAAGTCCGATCAGACGAACGAGGCCTAAAAGCGAAAGCCCTGAACGTAGAAGTCGAACTAAACAAAAAGTTCGCACAGTCATCAATACAATCGCTGGACCGGTGTCGCTCGGTCAGCCCCCTCAAGAAATTAATTACATTGCAGGCGGCTTTGCGGGTGGAGGATGCTCTAATTCGGCAAGGAAAAAACATTTGAGAGCAATTCAATCCGTTCATTCGACTCCCACACAACGCCGACCGCATATACCACCAATCACTTTCACTGACGAAGACTTCACAGCAATCGATCCATCTCAAGATGACCCCATGGTAATAACTGTGGAGATAGATAAATTTGCAATTGCAAAAGTTTTGGTAGATCAGGGTAGCTCGGTCGACATCCTATATTGGGAAACGTTTAAGAAGATGAAGATTCCAGAAGCAGAGATACAACCCTACAACGAGCAGATAGTTGGTTTCTCAGGGGAAAGAGTGGATACGAAAGGATTTATCGATCTATACACCACGTTCGGGGATGATTACCTCAGCAAGACCATCAACATACGATATCTACTCGTTAATGCCAATACATCGTACAATATTTTGCTCGGTCGACCATCTATCAACAGATTGAAAGCCATTGTCTCAACTCCTCATTTAGCTATGAAGTTCCCCTCGGTCAATGGAGACATAGCAACCGTACATATAGACCAGAAGACAGCACGAGAGTGTTATGTAGCTAGCCTGAAGGTGGAGCCGACCCGAAGGCTTTATACCACGTCAGCCGAACGGACCACAGAGCGAAGAGGTCGGTCAACAGAAAGACGCTCCAGAGGAAGAGAATCTAGAAGACACTTGGTCGCTTTAGTCGATCTAGATCCTCGACTGGATGATCCCCGAATGGAAGCAGGAGAAGATCTTCAACCCATATTCCTTCGGGACAAAGACCGGAAAACATACATGGGAACATCCCTCAAACCAGACGACCGAGAGACGATCGGTAAAACATTAACAAAGAACGCTGATCTTTTCGCCTGGACGGCTGCAGACATGCCAGGGGTAAAATCAGATGTGATTACCCATCGATTGTCTGTTTATACAGAGGCCAGGCCGATCGCTCAAAAGAAAAGGAAACTAGGTGAAGAACGGCGGAAAGCCGCACGAGAAGAAACCGACAAGCTAATTCAAGCTGGTTTTATTCAAAAGGCCCACTATACGACATGGCTAGCCAATGTAGTGATGGTAAAAAAGACGAATGGAAAATGGAGAATGTGCGTAGACTACACAGACCTTAACAAAGCGTGCCCAAAGGACTCATATCCTCTACCTACTATCGACCGGCTGGTCGACGGTGCAGCCGGTCATCAAATCCTAAGTTTCCTTGATGCTTATTCAGGTTACAATCAAATACAAATGTACCACCGTGATCGAGAAAAAACCGCGTTTAGAACAGATTCTGATAATTTCTTCTATGAAGTCATGCCGTTCGGCCTCAAGAATGCAGGAGCCACATACCAACGACTCATGGATCACGTATTCCACGACATGATCGGTCGGAATGTAGAAGTATACGTTGACGACATCGTCGTCAAATCAGACTCTTGCGAACAACATGTTTCTGACTTAAAAGAGGTTTTTCAAGCCTTGCGTCAATACCGCATGCGTTTAAACCCGGAGAAGTGCGCGTTCGGCGTAGAAGGGGGGAAGTTCTTAGGCTTCATGCTCACACATCGGGGTATAGAGGCTAATCCAGAAAAATGCAAGGCAATCACCGAAATGCGAAGTCCCAACGGACTCAAAGAGATCCAGAGACTAGTCGGCCGTCTCACTTCGTTGTCTCGATTCGTACCTAAGCTTGCCGAACGAACGAGACCCATCATAAAACTTCTGAAGAAGACAAGTAAATTTGAATGGACAGATGAATGTGAACAAAATTTCCAACAGTTAAAAGCATTTCTGGCATCTCCACCGGTCATCCAGAAACCGAACGCACGGGAACCCATTGTGGTCTACCTCGCCGTCTCCAATGAAGCGGTGAGTTCCGCTCTGGTACAAGAAATTGAAGCGGAAGAACGACCGGTATATTTTGTAAGTCGAGTCTTACATGACGCAGAAACCCGGTACCAAATGGTCGAAAAAGTTGCCTTCGCTTTGGTCATCACCGCACGACGGATGCGGATGTATTTCCAAAATCACAAGGTCATTGTTAGGACTAACTATCCCATTATGAAGATTCTCACCAAACCTGACCTCGCCGGACGAATGATAGGTTGGGCAGTCGAACTGTCAGAATTCCACATCGAATACCAACCCAGGGGAGCCATCAAGTCCCAAGCCCTCGCCGACTTCACAGCAGAACTCACTCCCTATCTGACCGAACGGACTCCCCGATGGACACTATACGTAGATGGGTCATCTAACAGTCGTTCGTCCGGAGCAGGAGTTGTACTTGAAGGACCAGGGGAGATTGTTGTCGAACAAGCCATGAAATTTGAATTTAAAACTTCCAATAATCAAGCCGAATACGAAGCTATAATCGCAGGTTTGCATCTGGCGATTGAATTGGAGGTAACAAATATAACTTGTAAAAGCGACTCCCGTCTAGTCGTCGGACAGCTTACAGGGGAGTATGAGGTAAGAGAAACATTACTCCAACAGTATTTTCATTTCGTAAAAAATCTTCTAAACAGGTTCAAAGAAATCTCCTTCCAACACGTACGGAGGGAAAATAATACTAGGGCGGACGCTCTATCGAGATTGGCTACCCTAAAAAAGAAAGGCGCCCACCGGTCGGCCATACACGTGACCCTGGCTAAACCAAGTGTTGGTACCGAAGAATGCATGGCGACTGACACCCAACCTAACTGGATGACTCCCATAAAACAATATCTTACCGATGGTGTATGCGATCCACATTTGGAGAAAACGATGAAGTTACAAGCCGCCCGATACATACTGATTGGCGAAGATCTTTACAGGAGAGGGTATTCCCGTCCCCTCCTAAAATGCCTTGGTCCAGAACAAGTCACTTATGTAATGACCGAGTTACACGAAGGGATATGCGGAACCCATTCAGGAGCGCGGACTATGTCCGCCAAAATTCTAAGAGCAGGATACTACTGGCCGACCTTACAAGGAGACTGCACTGAATACGTTCAAAAGTGCGTGAAATGTCAAGAGTTCGGCACCCTATTGCACCAAAAACCAGAGCATTTGCACTACATCCTATCCCCTTGGCCGTTCGTGAAATGGGGAATGGATATTATCGGACCTTTCACACCCGGAAAAGGGCAATGCAAGTTCCTACTGGTGGGTATAGATTACTTTACCAAATGGATTGAGGCTGAACCACTAACAGCCATCACCGCCCGGAACGTACAAAGCTTTGTGTGGAAAAACATTGTCTGCAGGTTCGGCCTACCTCAGATCATTATCACAGACAACGGTCGACAGTTCACCGACCGTGGGCTAGCTGAATTCTATGAGAAACTTCACATCAAACATATAACGAGTTCGGTCGAACACCCTCAAACCAACGGTCAGGCGGAAGCCGCCAACAAAGTTATTCTCAATGAGTTAAAGAAGAGACTTGGCCCGTCCAAGGGAAATTGGACTGAAGAATTGTTAGAGGTTCTGTGGGCTTATCGTTGTACTCCCCAGTCAACAACTCAAGAAACACCTTATAGCCTGACGTACGGCACAGAAGCCATGATTCCGGTCGAAATCGGCGAGCCTTCACTACGCCGACAGACGTTAGACCTAGACTTAAACAAGGAAAGTCTACTAGTCGGCCTCGACCTCATCAATGAATTAAGGGACAAATGCAAGATAAGGGAAGAAGCATGCAAGATACGAGCAGCACGAAGGTACAACTCCAAAGTGAAGCCACGAAGCTATCAGAAAGGAGATCTAGTTTGGCGCATGCGCAGCGACGCCCGGAAGGACGGAGGAAAGTTTTCAAGCAATTGGGAAGGTCCGTTCCGCATCTCCGACACAGCAACAGGAGGAGCTTATTACTTAGAATATTTGTCAGGAAAATCTGCACCGAGAACGTGGAATGCCACGCATCTCAAATTTTATTACAGTTGATGAATAAACTTAGTGCACTCTTTCCTCGCTCGGTAGTTTTATCCCTAAGGAGGGTTTTCTACCGAGAAGGTTTTAACGAGGCACTTTAAATCACCAATCTTGGTCAGAAATTCAGTTAATTCACCGTTCATTCGGTCAGAATACATAACGAAAGTTATCCGAATTATAACTTAAACGTTATTCACCAATCTTGGTCAGAAATTCAATTAATTCACCGTTCATTCGGTCGGAATACATAACGAAAGTTATCCGAATTATAACTTAAACGTTATTCACCAACCTTGGTCAGAAATCGAAATTATTTATGCCTCGTTCGGCATCAGAATTATTCAGAATTATTTATGCCTCGTCCGGCATCAGAATTATCTTATTACTTTAATGTAATCAGAATTATTTATGCCTCGTCCGGCATCAGAATTATCTTATTACTTTAAGGTAATCCGAATTATTTATGCCTCGTCCGGCATCCGAATTATCTATTAATTCATTAACCGTGCGTTCGGCCAGAATATATAACGAATTATAACTTCAACGTTATTCACCAACCTTGGTCAGAAATCGAAATTATTTATTAATTAACCGTTCATTCGGTCGAGATTATATAACTACGGCTATCCGAATCATATACTTCTTCAAAACCCGGATCTATGCTCACAACAATCTCTGCAACATAAACACGAAAGTAAGAAACAGATACGCTATTAGCCGAACGACCGCAAGAAGAAGGTGCTCACCTTTTAGTTCCGCCTACTGCTTGGACGACCCATAAAGAGCTATCAGTTCCCACGTAGGGAGCCTACACGGTAGTTGATTCACGACCATCAAAATTTCTTGGTCGATGGGAGACAAAGATTCCCAAAGCCGATGGTCAAGAGAGGTGGGATTCTCCGTCCAATAGAATGGAAATTTTGTGCCTCCAGCAGCATTATAGAATAGATTTCGTGCACCGGACGACCGCAGGGTACTCATGGTAAAATTATCACAAAAACCCCTGCGTCTCATACGACTCTTCGTCCTTCCATGACCTCGAGCCTGAGGGGCAAGTGTACCGGTCCGCACCGGACGACCGCAGGATATTCATGGTAAAATCATCACAAAATCCTGCGTCTTATACGACTCTTCGTCCTTCCATGACCTCTAGCCGGACGAACGAGTGGTTTATGTCGAATAAATCTAATTTAATCCAGAACGTGGTTACACGTGTAGAAAAGAGCAGTTATAACAACCATTGACGAAGTAAAAACACGTCCTCTAGACCACTCCCCTGGTTTTCAGGAAACCACCAGGCACGACCCAAAGACCACTAAGCATGTCTCTAACCATCAACTGATTGGCCCACATGGCCAAGGCCCAGGTCAACCTACTAAAGGGACTTCTGAAAAGGGGGGAAAGGTACGTTTTCCATACTATCAGAGAATTCTCACTTGAGCACCATCGCTGACTTGAGCGTCGGAGTGCAATCGCAGGTACCCCCGCCGGCCGACCGAAGCACGCGAAGAGAAAGAAGACTTGAAGAATAGGACAACCAAGAGTGAAGAAGACACCTTGTATCGACGTGGATCAACATTACTCAGTCCCCAATATCCATACAGGTACAATAGCCATTATCAATTTTTCACGAGAATCATAAAATATACATATATTTTTTTAATTTTATTATAAGTAATTTTTTATTATAATTAAAAAACAGTTATAGAATAAAGAAGATAAAATAATAAAATAAAATATATTAATAAAGATAAAATTGGTATATCAATACGATTTATTTTACTATTTTATCCTCTATTATAATTTTTTAAAATTTAATTAACTATTTACAATAAATAATCACATGTAATAAGATTAGAAAAATATTTATTTTATTTTTTACATTATAAAAGTTTTTTACTTAATAAGTCTACTAAGAATGGATTTTTTTATATTAAAATAAGAAAAAAAGTGGACATATAGCCCATGTGTTGTCAGTAGTTATAGACTAAATAATAATAATAACAATAATTTAATTTGTTTTGAGTTTAAGAAGTATTTGTTCTTGCAATATATACCTGTATATACCTTTTTTTTTCTGTTTCTCTCTCTACCCTTAAAACCCTACTTTCCACTCAGCATTTGCTCCTTGGCTCTCTCATTCCCCAATCCCAAGCCATGGCCACCCAAGAGAAAGATAAGGGATACGAAGGGACAGTAGGAGCAGGAGGCAAGTTTCGCAAACGTCCCTTCCGCGGCAGGACCCAAACGACGCCGTATGATCGCCCCCCAACCTCACTCAGAAACCATAATAGGAACACCACAAACAACAATGGTTGGTTCTCCAAGCTTCTGGATCCCGCTCACAGGTTAATTACTTACAGCGCTCACACTCTCTTCTCCTCCCTTTTCCGCAAGCGCCTTCCTCCTCCACCTCCTCCAGGTTTCCACCATTTCTTCCTTTCTCGGTTGTTAGGGCTTATCGGAAGCTTCACTTGTCGGCATTATGTTAATTACTTGTAAATTTTGTCGTTAGTGCTTCATATTTATGGCAGAAGGCTGGAGTTAGATTGTTTAACTAATATTATTGTTATTTAGATGGAATGCTCAGTGAACCAATTGAGAATTTTTTTATACATGCTATCTTTTTTCTTTGCGAACGAATTACCATTGACATGCATGTTGGATTTTTTTATGTGGGTGCAGAGACGGAACATAAAGTGAAGAAAAGTAATCAGCAAGAGGCTGCCTTTGTAAGTGTGCACATTTACTGTCAATTGTTTACTTGTGGGTTTATACCCTTTTGCATTACTTGTGGATTTATATCCTTGTGGGTGTCATTTTTTATATTTTATGTCAACAAATATATTATGGGTTGATTCATAGTTTGATCCAGATATAATTCCTACATTCATTTGCATTAAAGCATTCAAATTGATGCCTACGCCTCTATTTTTTCCCATTCTTATCTTTATATGTGTTCAATTGTAATCCAGAATGTACGTAGTTAGGAGGAGGATTAACAAATTAGGGCCCCGTTAATGTTTGTTGTCTGATGTTCTCCAAATTGTGGTTGGCAACATGGTAATCGTAGAATAGTACGACGATATGATTCCGAGTGTCCACGATACGAATTGCAAGAATAATCGTTTTTGCTCAGTTGTATCGTGATACGAATCGCATGTATCGTGACTTGCTTTTAAAAAAATCCTAATTTTAGTTTGAATTATTTTATAAAAACCCTAATTTTAAATTAAAAGCTTTTATAAATAAAACCCTAATTTTAATTTACCCACGAAGCCGTGCATCATTTCAAATGTTCTTCTCTGTCCTTCTTCCCTACGTTCTTCTTCGACCAACAACAACCAAGTCGCGACGGCGATGACTGCGACGACGACTGCGACAACAACTACGACTACGACTGCGAACGGAAACTACGACGTCCTTCTTCTCTCAAACAACGACTGAGCTTGAAGGTGTGAACGACAACAACGACAGCGGCAAAACTCACGGCGACAACAACGAACAAAACCAGTTGTCGAAGGCAGAAAAAACCTTAGAGGAGGTTTAGGGGAGGTTTTTTTGCTGCTGTCTTCATTTATTAAGATGAGTAAAACAAAAAAGGGAGTCAGACATTTCATGGAAGTATTGTGAAAGTCTTCCAACAAATAAACTACAAGTAAAATGTAAGTTTTGCTCTCATACTTGTTGGGGTGGAATAGCAAGGATGAAACATCATCTTGTTGGAACAAAGAAAGACGTTATCCCCTGTTGCAGTATTCCATATGAGGTGAAGACAATCTTTTTGAAGTTGCTGGAAGATAAAGGAAAAAAGAAAGAGAAGATGAACTTGGATTGTGGAGAAGTTACAAGAGAAGTAAGAAAGAATGATTTGCACCAAATGACAATCAATGCATCTTACAAGAACATAGAAGATGTAATTCAAGAAATTTGCAATTGTATTTATGGTAATGCATTGCCATTTAATCTTGTTAGGAGCCCTCTTTTCATCTAGATGCTAAAGGCGGTTGGAGACTATGGGAAAGGTTTAAAACCTCCTTATCATGAGGTAAGGGTATCCTATCTGAAAAAAAGTAGTGGATAAGGTACAAAAATGTCTAGAAAAATATACAAGTGATTGGGAGAAATGGGGATGCATACTGATGTGTGATGGTTGGACTGATAGAAAAGGAAGATCACTCACTAATTTTCTTGTTAACCGTCCAAGTGGTACTGTTTTTTTTGAAATCCATTGACACTAGTGATGTGATAAAGGATGGGAAAAAAATGTACAAATTATTGGACAACATAGTGGATGAAATTGGAGAAGAGCATGTTGTCCAAGTAGTTACAGATGGTGTTTCTAACCTTGTGACAACTAGAAGAATATTAATGGAAAAAAGAACCAAATTATTTTGGTCCCCGTATGCAGCTCATTGGCTTGATCTAATTCTTGAGGATATTGGAGATCTTTCGGTATTTTACAATACCATTGGCAATGCAAACAAAGTTACCACTTACATATATAGGCACACACGAGTTCTTAATTTGTATAGGAAGCATTCTAATAGAAGGGAATTAGCAAGACCAATTGTCACACGTTTTGCTACTGCTTATCTTACATTAAATTGTATTAAGCAACAAAAAAATGCTCTTAGATCAATGTTTGCTTTAGAGGAATGGGCTACTTGTCCACATGCTACCAAAAATGAGGCCAAACAAGTCATGAATCTAGTGTTAAGTGATGGAAGATTTTGGAGATCTATCACATATTGCCTTAAATGTGTAAATCCACTCGTAAAAGTGTTGAGGCTTGTAGATGGTGATGCAAAACTAGCCATGCGATATATTTATAAAGCAATGGACAGAGCTAAAGAGAAAATTGCTGAAAATTTCCAAAAGCAAGAAACAAGATATAAAAAAGTTTGGAACTAGGTGGAATTTACAACTACATAGGCCTCTCCATGTAGCTGCCTATTACCTCAATCCTAGGTAAGCTAAATTACTTCTAAACTTCTCCTACTAAGTAACAATATATTCTTTGCTCTCATTAACTTATTTTTCATTGTGTTAGATATCACCATGACAAAAATTTCAATCCGGATAGTGAGGTATTGGTTGGTTTATATGAGACATTTCAAATAATGGTTTTAGATGCAAGAATAAGAGTTGCAATAGATCAACAACTTGAGAAGTCTAAGGGAGCTAAAAGGCTTTTTGGAATGGACATGGCAATAGATTCTAGAAATATGAAACAACCCAGTAATTAAATTACTCATTACAATTCTTATATGATTTATAAACCTTTAATTATATTATAGTTAAATACATGTTTGTTTTGACATCTCTTTGGTGGGAGAGTTATGGGGGAGAAGGTAAAGAGTTACAAAAGGTAGCCATGAAAATTTTGAGCCTCACATGTAGTGCAACATGATGTGAAAGGAATTGGAGCACATTTGACCAAGGGCATACTAAGAGAAGAAATAGATTGGAACAACAAAAATTAAATGCTCTTGTGTATGTGAAGTACAATCCTCAACTTGAGATGAGACAAAAGAGTAGAGAAAGAGAAGGGGGAAACTTATGATCCCATATGCTTGTCAGATATTGAATCAGATGATGAATGAATCACTGAAAAAGAAAATCCTTGTTTGTCTATTGATTCCTCTTGGATGGATATACATGAGTGTTTTGATGTTAAGGAGGGAGCTCCAAGCAAGAAAAGGAAGAGAGGTAATTATATTTTTTAGAACTATAACTTGAAATGAAAGTTCAACTAACTATAACTAATTCAAATTTATTTGTTTTTCTTTTGCTAATATAGGTCCTAGAAATTTAAATACCAAGATCAATAAAAATGGAAAATCCATAGTAGAAGATGAGGAAGAAATTGAAGACTTTCAAGAAGTTTTAATGGAAGATGAAGATGACTTGAGTGATGTACATGTTGATTAAGAGTTCAAAACCTACTTAAAATTAGGTTTTTTTGCCCTATTTTTTGCCCATTTAAAACATTATACTTATTGCAATCCATAATACATATTTTTTTTTATCTCTAGCACATCACCTTTCGCCATAACCCGTTATGGTTTCCGTTATAACTTTATAAAGGATTTATGGGGTCTCCGATATGATCCGTTATCCGATATTGATAACACTGATATATGTAGATACAACACTCAAAATGAAATGAGGTTGTTTTGTTATTAATTGCATCTTTGCATTTCTACATATCTTATATATTTAATTATATCACATTTTTTAATGTTTATGAATCTTACGATTCACGATACGAAACGATACACGATTCAGAAAATCAGCTCTCCAATATACTACTTGTATCTCGATTCAACTAGCATGGTTGGCAATGACATTAGTTATATACCTTGGACATATAAGGACATGTGATTGGTGGCATCACTTGTAGGCTAGAACTAGCAAACCTTTTTCCTGAAAAATAATTTGTCCCTCTTTGACCAAGGTGATGTAGGGAAATGCTTGTTGACATCAATCATTATGCACCTTGCTTCTTAAGGAGTCCATTTCTCGATTGTTTAAACTTAAAAAATGTAATTTTGCAATCCAGGGTGTTTAGAGGTTTTGCCAGAGGCTATTATTTTTAGTTTGTGTGAAAGCAAAAATAAAACAACTATTTTTATTTTTTTCTTTCAGGAACACATAATACAATTACCTTCTAATTGTTAAACACTTTTCCTTTAGAAAAAGCTAAAACAAATGAACACTAAGGTTTTCAGTTGTGCTACTCATGTATTATTCCAGTATGTTGAATGATTTTGTAGTATATCTGATTTTTTATTCCTGTAATGCTTTGTCCGAGAGATTAAGGGAATTTGACTTGTATTTATTTGGAATGATAGAGGTAAAAATCTGATGATGACATGCTTTAAACTTGTTTTATCATGACAACTGTCATTGATATTCGATTATGAATTTAACTAGTTTTATATACTATAGAGTCTATAGAATATTTAAAAAGTTTTAATTATTGGTAGATTTGTGCTCTAGAGAAAATGCTGCATGCTATTTTTTTAACTAACCTGCATGAAAATATATTTGTCCTTTTTGTAAATTTATGCAATTCTGTATTTTGCATAGCTTAGGCAAGTCACACTGGGAAGTTATTTTGAATTTGAAATTTTAAAACTTCTCTTTACTCTGCCAATTTTCTAAATAATTATTAAGATTATCATTAATGAATAGTTATTAAAAGCTTCAAAGAATTCTTTTGATTGCTAAAAATAACAGTGCATGCTGTGATATGATTACTAGTAATCATACATTTTTACCTGATGGGTGATTTATATTATTCACTGCTAGTTCCTGTACTGTTTATTTTATTTGGGGGTAGCACCTTTCTTCTGTGATTGACTGAATCTGTTACTGGTATTTTTATGCTTGATACTCCCCTACTATTACATTTTCCTCGTGTATCGGGGGTGGTTAATTTATTTCATGAAATGATCTACTTTGAGTATGTAGCGGTATGCTTGAAGTGTTTTGTAGAGAATCATTAAAGTAATATTGGTAAAAATTGCCTATTTCATCGAGTTGCTTCCAGTGCCTGATAATCAATTTTCATTTCTATTGACTATAGAGCATTCCAGATGCAATGCTCTGATTTGGTTGGTGAAATAGTTTTCTTATTGTTGTCTCCATTTTGCTTTGTCATCATGTTACTTGACAAACAGGTTGCAAACAATTCCTCTGGCATGCAACAAGTACCTGTTGGTGAAAGTGATACTCAAATTAATTGTTCTGATGAGGATGGATTAACTGAACTTGAGAAACTATTAAAACAGAAGACTTTCAGCAGGTTTGAGTTTGTCATGTGTGTTAGCATAAATAGAAATAAGATATGTAACACTATTAATATCTGTAGGATTTGATTGTGATTGGACTTCGTTTGTATACACTATCATATATTATATAGTTATTAATGCATGTGTTTGTTGTATCAAGACACAATTGTCTTAAGGTTTTGGGTTGTAGATGGTGTCAGGTCTTTTATATGGGTGAACTCATGACTCATTAAATCCAAATCTCCGTAATATTTCTACTTAAAGAACCCAACTCCGGTCTTTTAGGTTAAAATTGGTACTTTTATTGAGTGTTGAGGTACAAAATTGTCTGCTTAATGCTTATAGGTTAGATTATGGTGCAATACAAAATACAGTTGAAGTTGTCAAAGAGAGAAGGACTACTATCAGGTCAATGTTGATATTTTGGATTCTGCTCTTGTAATTACTCCTGATATAATACTTTTTTGCTCAAAGGCAACATTGCAGAGTCCTGTGACAAAAGCAGGAGACTATTAAAACAGAACTGAACTTGAGAAACTATTAAAACACTATTAAAACAGAAGACTTTCAGCAGGTTTGAGTTCGTCATGTGTTTTAGTATGTAGCACTAAATAGAAATAAGACACAATTACCCAAATCATAACATGTTGTGCTACCATTGTCTGATAGATGTTCCACTTCAAGGTATTCTGTGCAGAAGTAAGAAGCATAATATATTTGCTAGATGCAGTGCAGAAGTTGAATGATGAGCAATGGAAGCTGCAATATGTGAAATGAAATGGCTTAAGCAATTACTTAAAATATTTAAAACTAGGAGTTGTTTGGGATGATAAAATTTATTTGTGGCAACCAAGCTGCTCTTCACATTACCTGTAATCCACTTTCTCGTATATTTATTGTTGCTTTGTGATATTTTTCTTAATATGTTAACTTTTATGTTTTGTGAAGTTCATGTTGCTATCAATTTTTATTTTAGTTCTTCCTGTTGTCTGTAACCAGTTCATGTCATTCTGAGTTACTTTGATAATAGTATACCTCCTGTGATATTTTTTTTTTTATCTTTGACTATGTACTGATATTGGCTGTTATTCCACAGATCTGAGATTGATCATTTGACGGCACTTATGCGTTCAAGAACTGTGGATGCACCTGTTAGGGAAGAAGAGAAGGGGACAGACGTGGTTCCCTCAGAATCAATGCTGCTGAGTGGGCAAAAGGAATATCCTAAAACTCCTGCACTAGAAAATGGGATTGAAAATACTGTTATTGTAACCCCACATGATATTTCAAGTGTATGAGAACATGCCTTCATAGTCTTTACATCTATGTTTGGTTGTATTCGTGGATTGGAAATTACTGTTCTCTTTGTGCTCTATCTCACAGATTGTTTTGTATGTCCCTAGTTTCCTATCGAAGATGTTGCTTCACCTGCGGAGCTTGCAAAGTCTTACATGGGTAGCAGGCATTACAAGGTATCCTCTTCAGTTTTAGGTGTGCAAACATCTGCACTTTGGGAGGATCCAACTCTTGTAAACAGGGAAAATTTTCCTCTTAACACCCCTATTATGACCATTGTACCAAGGACAACTAAATATGCTGCAGTTCATGAAAATGGTTTTATTACCTCAAGATCTCGTGGAAGATCTGCAATATATAATATGGCTCGAACACCATATGCCAGAATTTATCCAGCATCCACACTCAAGGTTTGTTCTGAATAACATTTTGGATAATAAGTTTTTGGGATCCATTTTATGACATGGTTTCTGCTTGACAGGGTGGTGAGCATGCTGTTGAAGGTGAGCCATCTTCTTCAAGTCAGTCTGCATTGAATCACGATGTGCTTTCTGGGTCTAATCCTGGGGTATGAGTACTTGTGGATTATATGTCTTGTCTTTCAGTGTTTTTTTAGATATTAATAGATTTTTGTGTTGTGTTTTTCTTATTTTTGCAGGCAGTAAAACGCAGAAGTTCAGTTTTGGATAATGATATAGGATCTGTTGGTCCTGTTCGTCGTATTCGTCAGAAGTCTAATCTTTTATATTCTAAAGGCCCAAGCTCACTTATTTCTGGTAGCTCTTTGTACGCAGATAGGAATCAAATGGTTGTGGATACTTCAAAGCAAGGGTCTTCCATGCAGAAGCCGATTCTACTGAATGAAGTTAAGCATAGCCATGTGAAATTATCCAAAGAAAATGTGGACGACACTATACCTAGTTTGAGCTCCCCCCCTTTGCCCTCAAAATCCAGTGAAATGGCTTCAAAAATACTGCAGCAACTGGATAAGTTGGTTTATCCAAAAGAAAAATCATCTGAATCAAGGGTAACAATTGTGAATGATAATTCACCAACAAAGTTGTCGCCTTCCATGCTACGTGGGCAGGCTCTTCGAAGCATGGAAATTGTAGATTCATCAAAATTGCTGGACAATATGCATGGTAATAACTTAGATGGCCCATTTGGAAATTTGTCAGGTAGTGCCCAGAATCAGAAGTTAAATTCTCAGAGAGACAAGGTAGAAAATGGTCCATTGAAGCTTGTTGCTCCTACTGATGGATTACTTCCACTCGTAACAACTGCAGATGCTACAAACCCACGTAATCAAGCCCTGTGTAGTGCAAAATCTGGGGATTCTTTTATGATAAAATCTGTTTCTGATCTGCCACGAAAGAAGAGGGCATTCCATATGAGTGCCCATGAGGTATGAGACTTTTTTTTAGTTATCCGTTTGACTGGTGTCTGTAGTTATGGTTTACAACGTTATTTTTTGTGTAGTTTTTACATTAGCTAAGCAGGAATAGCCCATGACTAACCTCTTTGCAGGCATGTTGCCTATAGCAATCTGCTGCTTCCATTTACAGCAATTTGTATCCTAGATAATATTTAATTTGTTTCTTTTCTTTTTCTCTTATTATAAAAGGATTTTCTGGATCTGGACGATGATGCTTATCCAAATGGATCTGTCTCTTCTTTTTCTCCTCTTGAGAAAGAAATGATAAGCTCCACTGCTGTGATGGGGGAAACTAATTCTGGTACTGAAGCAAATGTACAGGAGAATCCATCAGCAATATCTCTAATAATGCCACCTAAAACTTCTATAATAGATGGTAAGGCTCACATTGGAACTGCCTATAAATCTAAGGTTGGTGAGAAAGTTGATGCATCTATCTTTACGACATCATCTATCCTTGATCCAACCTACAAGCCAGTTACAGCTACACCAAATGGATCAATTGCTAAACCTCCTTTGTTTATTTCCGGGAATAAAGTGGTTTCATCAAGAGAGTTCACAGCTCCTATTGCTCCACCAAAGGAGATAACCAAATCAGGTCCTACATTTGGGTTGGCAAAGGTTGTTTCATCAAAGGATCTTGTTGCTGATGCTCCATTGGTGGAATTTGGCTCCAATAAAAATGTCAAAAAGGTTTCACCAATTCCCTTCACGGCTTCATCATCAGTTGGTGCTGAACCCTCTTTTCTGAAATTTGGTGCTTCTGACTCAAACCTGGGAAGTTCAATCAGGTTAGTATATAATTTAATGTGCTTTTGAACAAATCTCAACATAATTCTTTACACATCTAGGCTGTTTTTTGGGGTTTGTTTGTTCTTCCTTTACTTTTCTCTCATGGTTTTTTCGGCAAGGGTATCAACAGCTATAGATACTATTACCTTTCGAGTTATAGATATTATTTAAATGGGTTTTTTCCTCAACTTTTTTTCTGCCTTTTGACTTTAGTATAATTTGTATCATATGACTTTTGAATATTGTCAACTCCTTTTGTTTTGACTATGGGGATGACATTTCTATTTTATGATTTTATTCTCGCCAAAATTCTGGATTTCTTTGGTTTCCTTTGAAATAGTAGTCAGGTCAATATACAGAAAAACAGAAAGGGAAAAACTTAGCTTTAGTTCCCAGCCATGTAGAAACTTGTGCGTGTTCCCCTTAGTTGAACCATCCCCCTTTACATTTGAATCATTATATTCTTATTCCTCTCCTTAACTCACTTGCATCACCTCATAAGCCATTCCCCCTTTACAGCCTTTAACCAGTGAGAATGTTCTTGTTTGATTTCTGGGATGTACCATAATTGTTGTTATTGCTCTTTTTTTTGCATTGGACAATTGAAACTGGAGAAATATTTGGTATCATACAGTATTACGGTGGTTAATGTGCAGGACAACTACCGTTGATGGAGCAACTGATTCTATACCAAAAGCTCGTCAATCTGATAATGGTAATGCTGAGACTACTAACGCTACTAGAACTTCTGTTGGGGCATCAGAACTTGCTAATTTATCTCCAGCATCAACATCATTTTTGACATCATCCAAGAGTATATTCAATTTTGGCAACAATTCAAATCAAAATAATGGGTCTCTTGCAAGCCCTTCACTTTCTTCTTTTCCACCCCCTGTAGCTGGTACTTTTACCAGTCAGAATATATTATCCGCTGCCAAAATCAGTGGCATTAGTGCCATCGCAGATTCTAATGGCAGTAGCATGGCAACTATGACGCCTGCCACAATTGCATCAAGTAATAGCAGTTTTTCTTCTACCCCAGTGGTGGCATCTTCATATCCAACAACTTCCATTTTCAAATTTGGATCCTCTCCTGTTCCACCAGCAGGTTTACCTGTATCATCTTCTGGTTTAGAACCGCTGGAAACTAAAAGCAGTCAGGATGCAGGAGTTGGTAGTCTTAGCAGCCCTGCCTTTGGTAATACATCTGCAGGGTATGGTATTTTTGGCTTCAGCTCTTCGGCAACCAAAACTGTAAATAGCCAGTCGAGTTCTGTTGGTGCTTGCAGTGGTTCTGTGCTTGGTGCCCAGGCTTCTACCCCCAGTGGGTTAGAAGCATGTAATCAGACTCAGTCAGTTCCATTTGGTTCATCTGCATCTTCCCTGTCATATGGGTTAACTGGGAACACAACTTTTTCTTTGAGCAGTTTTTCATCTCCTTCATCCAGCCCTGCTTTTTCTTCTGGGAGTTCATTGTTTCCTTCCAGTCCTGCCACTGATGTTTTCAATTCTGGCACAACTTTTGGACTTATCAACTCGGCTTCCTGTTCAGCAGTAAACTCCTTTAGCTCCAATACTAGTACAAGTTCTCCAATTTTTGGGTCTAGTTGGCAGCCCAGCAAGTCTCCATTTGGTTCCATATTTAGTTCGTCGTCTTTATCTTCTTCTGGATCTTCCCTTGGAACATCCACTGCATGTGCCAGTTCACCAGCAATGTTTTTATCTACCTCCAGTGCATCAACTCCTCAATTTTCATTCACTTCAGCTGCAGGATCTACCTCTACGCAGCATGCTTTTGGAAGTCCTACTCCCACCTTTGCATTTGGCTCAGCTCCTGTTAATAATCAGATGAGCATGGAAGTTGGTATGACTGAGGATACAGTTAAAGGAACTCCACCAGCCACTTCTGTATTTGCTCAGCAACCTGCCCCACTTCAATCAAATTTTGTATTTGGAGCATCAACTCCCCCAGGAGCCAGTCCTTTCCAGTTTGGTAGTCAACAGAATATTGCTCCACAGAACCCTTCGTTTCAGACTTCTGCCAGTCTAGGAGGGAGTTTCTCATTGGGCACAGGTGGTGGTGACAAATCTGGTAGAAAAATTGTGAAAGTTAAAAGCAAACAACGAAAGAAGTAGGAACATTGTTTATGAAAATGGTTGCCTTCTATCAGTGCTCGGGGCTACGCATGTTGTGCAAGAAGTAAATTCTGAAAGAGTGATTGCTGGTTATTGCTGCTCAGTTGGCAGTCTGGACAATATTTGCTATTGCTAATCAGCAAATACAAGCTTGTCAGTCTTCTTTGTCCTTCCATACTCAATTTTGTAATACTATATGATATGAAGAAACGTGCTGTACTAGTTATGGCTTTAGATCAGAGTCCATAATTTGGCCAGTTGTGATGATATTCACAGAGATCGCTGTATCCTTGCTACTTGTAATATATAGCCAGAATTAGTCAATGTATAGCTTAGATGGTTGTACATTCACAATTCCAGTGAGCAATCTGTGAAATGATTATTACCGATATTCTGTTTCCTGTTTGCCATATATTTTAATAAAATGTTTTTTTTTTGTTTAGAAACCCATAAAATTCAAGACAGTGAGTGTACTGCTTGTGGCACAAGTAAACAAGATAAAAATCCGTGCTAATGAGAAACATTCAGAAATGCAAGCCGTCTTGTTGCAGAGTTACAGGTGTTTGTGACCAGTGCGACCTTGTGTCGAATCCTGAATGACAGTTTGCAAGCCGTCTTTTTTTTACATATTTTATTTTCATTCTAAAATTTTGCATAAATTGTGAAAAATATGTTTTACTATTTTGTATTTAAAAAAGGTAAATGTAAATATATAATAAAAATAATTTAATCAAACAAACCTTTTATATTTGTTAACAACAATAATAGATGTAGTATAATTTTATTATTTAAGCAGTTTATAAAGTGACACGATGCTTTGCGACTTTTCTTCAGGCCCTCCAAACAATTTATTTTCCTCTTCAATAAAATGTGAATCCTCTGTTATCGTTTGCAGCAACGTTCAGACTTCAAGCTAAAATAAAAGAAAACGGTAATGAAAAAATGCAATGATCTTGTCCAATTGCACATTAAACATTTTCTGAATAATACGAAATCATCTAGTGATGTATAAGTTTACCAATACCAAAACATGTTTTTTGTATGTTAATCTCTAGTTTTTTCGATTTAATCCCTAAATAAAAGAATTTCCAATTTAATCAAATAATTGCTTTCAATTAGGTCCCCATTATCTGTTATTAATTCTGTTGAAATTGAGTCATACAACAGATTATGAATGCTATATTCTTAGTCTCCATACATGGCAGCTACTTGCATGCAATTAGGTCCTCCTCATGTCATTTGTTTTTGTTCTAAGAATTTATTAGTCCCTATACACCATAATAAGTTGCATCCAATCCTCAAGATCTTAAAACAACAATCCCCAGCGGGATAATGTTAAAATCAATTGCATGTACATGGACTAGTTTAAAAGCCTTTTTCATATAGGAATCAAATGAAAATGAATGTTATAATGAATAAGCATGAATTTTAACCTTTTTGCACAATTAGCTACCACAGCAAGGATATTTGATCCTCACTCAAGTGAATGAGGATGGAGTAGGATTAGGAAGTTAGCAGCAGTCTCCAATCCATTAATTAGGTTTAGTTAGTGATACACAGCACTGTTATTGTAAACACGACCAGGGGGCAGAGGAACCTTTGCCTCACCTCCTCGACTTCTCCCTCTTGAAGAACGCAGGGTTCGTTCCCCATCATGCTTATACTCAATAGCACCATGGAACCTACTATCAATTGCTTCTCCATCACACAGTATTGGAGGACATACGTAGCCATAGGCATCTGCCACATTCATGTTGGGGCAGTGGTTTCTTCTACCTTCATGATGTTGATTAACTCTTGCATGTAATTCTTTCCGGAGAAACTCTTCTCGCTGAGTTGCTTGTAGAGCTCCGAGTGAGGATAGCTTTTCCTGGTACTCGGTGTTTATCTCAAGGATTCTCTGCCACAACAATATGCATTAAGTTTGAAATAGTCAGATAATATGCCACCAAGAATTTTCAAACAAGCAAAACAGCAAAGCTTGAGTTGGTTTAATAAAAAAATGGTTTACCTAACTCGATCTATGTTCACTTCATCAACTGATGATATAAACATGACAATCTTTTCATTTCATAGTGTCAAGTGGGATATGTAATAATGTATATAAACAGAATGGCCCTACGAGAAGATTCACAAGTAGTGGTGACATCACCGACAAGATCAGGGAAAAGCCAAAAACTGAAAGCTGACTCATTCAAAATAACACCATAAAAAATGTGAATGACTTTGTTCTTCACCCAATTGTATATCTTTTCTAGCTTACTTGGATTGGATAAAAAATCCATTCTATCCAATTGCTTTTTATGCCTGTTTCTCATTTATAAAATCATCATTCCTTACTAGTTTGTTGATGGTCCTCAATTATACAAATTATAAAAGTATTTTGTTTAATTTTGAATCTTCTTACCCTCCATGGAGATTCACTATGCAAAACTGTTATTCCTAAATCCTACACACAATTCAGTTAAACAAATGTTATAAAGGCAGAAAAACTTTTTAGCTTTTCTGCTCCCTGAAGAATACACATAGGCTCTGTTGCTCCACGCTAAAACGTCTCTAATAAAACTTTGGTCCCAAATTTGTCTATATTGAAATGCAAGGAAATGCTAATTATTTACGCACAAAAGAATGAAACTACTACCTGAATGAAGAAAACTGAACATGGCCTTCTGTATATGATATAATTTTCTAATTTCTAAGTCTGCTTTCTTAAAAGAACAATTTGCCTCCCCCAGAATTATTTTCTATGTTATTTTAAATCATGTGACTTCAAAGTACTGATTACGCCATCATAGTTATGAATCAGACGTTAAAATTAAAAAAAAAAAAAACACACACACACACACACAACATGAAAAATTTAAAATTACCTCCAATGTTTTAAAACTAAACAGGTCATTAAACTGTTAGAAATGACAAGTTCAGTTTAGCCCACCATAGTTGAATTGTACTCGAACTGATAACAATCAAAAATATATTTTTTAACACTATATTAAATAGGAAATTAGCATGAAATTACAATAAATTATGAAAAGCTGTAATATAATAAAATAGAAGCATAATTTGTCACAAAATGAAAAATAGCAAGTTAAATTGATAAATAAATAAATTGACATAATTCTAATATTATTTTAACATAATAAAATCTAAATTTTACAAAGAAAGCATAATGTTTAGTGAAGGCACACAAATAAATTTTATATCTAAACCATAAATTTAATACAAATTATTCCACCCGTAGTGCACACAAATACTAATTCAACTACATTCTGACCTCCTTGTGCCGAGCAAATTCTGCATCCTCAGCGTCACTTCTATCCCTAGTTAATTTCATGATTTCATCAATAAATTTATGTTCAAGACCCTCATAGGTTGCTGGTGATGTGCTTTCTTCATATCCAATTTCCTTGTCTTGCTCATGAGGCTGGTCCATTACTTCATTGGCTTGGTTCATCTGACTGTATTTCCAGTCCCAAATCATTTCATCCGGGATGTAGGATTTTATCCCATTATTCCCTTCATCTGTATCATAGAATTTGAATTGTAAACTTGTAAGACATCTATTTTGCAATCGTTTGTAAGAAATTGCTATAACCATACCACATTGAAACCTAATATAAATAATGAAAATGAATCAGAGACACAGACCCATCAATGAAACCAAGAAATTAAAGCGTCGCAAGATACAAAATATTAAAGAGGACTAGATGATTACAACTATCAAGCCGTAGTTCAAAGCAATTTATTTCTAACAATGTAAGGTAGTACAAAGTCAAGATACAAAGTTAAATTCTATAACCTTGTAATACATTTTTTAACAATGGCTACTAGTAATACTATCCGTAGTGCAAGCTATGCTTTTTGTCACAGGACTTTGCAATGTATTATATTAGGAGTAATTACAAGAGCAGAATCCAAAATATCAACATTGACCCGATAGTAGTACTTCTCTCTTTGATGACTTCAGTTATATATTGCACCTTAATCCAACCTATAAGCAATTACCTCAACTCAATGAAAGTACCAATTTTAAGGACATCTCCACTCAATGCGGACTCTCAGCTCTAAACTTGAATTCGTTACAACTAATCTATTATGTGAGAGAATCTCAGGACTCAAATACCACAAGGAGCTTCTTATTTTACCCAATGTGAAACTCCTAACATGTAACTATTCAAGGAATCTTCCAGTGTTTGTACATAATGCATTAAAAAAATCTTCTGCAAAACACACACTGCACAGTCCATTCATTCATCATAAAATATCTGGTTAGTGCATCATTACACTTCAGAAAATAAAGAAAAAGAGTGTATATTTTGAGAGCTTGAAAAGGTCTCCCTTAAGTAGTCATATTTATATGCAGATTTGTGATACAATGATGAGAAAAGAAAAAGTAAAAGACAAGTAATCTTAGGTACAGGAACAGATAGTTACTACCCAAAACAACTTTTAAATAAATCTTATTTAGCATATTCTAAACCAATTCTAACAATTACAAAACAAGCCGATAACCCTCATTAATTATTCCAGCACTACCAAATGTTTCCTAGCATTAGGTGGCATTGGCACTTACAGTCCATTCTTAAAAAGTCTATTACATCCAAAATCTATTAAACATAGCTACACATCAACAGATATTTCAAGAATCAATGAGAGAAGTTAAACACCCAGTCATAAACTATCATTATACAGAATAAAACTTCATGATCGCAAGGACGTATGGAGTAAATAAGCTGCACCAGTTAGTACTACTTGCCTTCATTATTTGCAAGGATAGGCAAACCATTCACATTTAATCCATATCCATCCCTTGGCAAATGCACCTCGGCCCTTGAAGTCTCATTCTCCGCAGAAAAGAAGTATGGCTGGATTTGGAGATAATTTCTTACAGAAGTATTCTGCATTTTTGGTGAAAATGTCCCGTACTTGAGTGGTATTCTGTATTGGTGAAGATATATTTTTTTTTTAAGTTAAGAAAAAATTGTAAAATTACATAAACAGAGATGCTAATAGCTATATGCATTATTATACTCTATTTTTTCAATTATGAAACAGAGGTTTAATGAGCATGGATCATTGAAAAGTAACAGAAACCAAAAATGGGCATGTGAGATTTGAATAATTGAAGTGGAGAATTAAAAATAGAAAATAGTAGAAGAACCTTAAAATGTTACTAAAATGAAATTGAAGTTCGTCTGGGTCGTAGCTTTTCTCGAATATTCGAATTCCGCAGTGGAATTACAGAGAAATGCGCAACAAAATGTAGAAGCCACACAGAGACAGCCTTCTAGGTTTCTATTCATCTAAGCTTATCAAGAATGGAAAGGAAAGGAAAGGAAACAGAAGAAAAACTCGATAAAATAGAAATAAAATAAAAAAAACTACACTACTGAGTGATGAAACAATTAAAAATTAAGAGCAAAGAATTTTTTATATTAAAATAAATAAACAGATTATAAAAGTATAATAATAAAAAATAATTTCACAGAAATGTTTTGTTTTTTGTATCTTTCTATCAACCTGAAATTAATTATTTATTTAATTTTTTATTATAAAAAATATTTAAAATTAATAAATAAAAATTCCCTTCCATTTCTATTAACTAAGGAGAAAATGTTTGGGTCTTCTAAAAGGAGTACTTTTATCATTACTATACTTTTTTTCTTAAGTAAATAATAAATTGGAGAAATTAAAGATATAACTTTGAAACAAAATATTTTTAGTTTAATCATAAGATTTAATCATTACTATTTATTTTTAAATATTGCATAAAAAGTTATTGTGAAATTAATTATATCTCATAAACACATAAGAGATGTAACTTTTTAAAAGACTAGATTATTTGTATATTTTAATCTTAATTATTTATCATAACAATTAACAGATTTAATTCTAATACTAGGAAAAACAAGTTTGTTACTACATATGCATCTCATATACATTCATACTTGTGTTCTAAAATTTGGACTAAAATATTCTAATCAAAATTTTGGTGAAACGATTAAGTATTTTGATCAATACTTCACCAATTAATCTAAAGAAAAAAAATGATAAAAAAATAACAAATAGTTAAAATCAGCAAAATATTTAATTGCTAATCAATATGTTTGATATCACATCCTTTTTTTAGATGAAAAAATAACTAACAAGATTATCCATTTACCTTTTTATTGTAGAAATAATTTGCAATTGTTAACCAATATCATTGTATTTTTTTTTCTAAATTTTACATCTAAAGTATTATGGTATATAATTGAATTATATTAGTTTCTGTATTATAATATTTTTCACTAAATAAAGTGATCAAACTTTTAATATGTTTTTTTTTTATCTCTATTTCATTGTATAGGAAGATTCTATAAGTATTAACTTCAGTTATATATTTCTTTAAACTAATGAGACAAAAACTATGACAGGTACTTAATCATTCATCATAATTTTAAATAGTTCCATGATTTTATTAATTGTTTATGGTTATATTGAGATTTCTCTTTTATTTTTTACTTTTTTGCAATAATGCACTTAACATGTTGTGGAAATTGAGATGTGTTGACATTAAATACAATATTGATCAACACCCATATTATAGCACCTAAAGAAAAGTTGTTATGTAGTCCATTTTGTATTTTCTTTAGTATGTTCTATTCTTTTCCTGAGTATTTCTTTTGCTATCAAACTTTAAATTTAACAATACATCTCACTTCTTTTGTTTTTGGAAATTATTTTACATTTTCCATGAAATTGATGTATGGATTGAGTGTTAAATAGAGTTGGTCAAAAGTAGTGAACTTGTTGCATTATTCTCTAATAATATTTCCTATAATTCAAGACATGATGGATTATGTGACAATTACTATGTCAAAAGTCTTTATTTAATAATATGAAAACAACATACAGAGTTTCCCAAAATTATGCATACATGTACAAGTATATAATTTAAGTTTTGGCTTGCTGCTTTTGTTTACTATTTTCTACGTGGTTAACATGTATAAGGAAGCTACATGAATATATCATTTTTAAAATTACTTTCTTCATTAGTCTGTCATGAACATTGTATCTAAAAGATTACTAATGCTTTATTTTTGCAGGTATCAAATGAATTAAACATACATATATGAAAATAACATATCCGAGCTCATTTGATTACGAAGAATGTTTAAATAAAAGGTATATTTAGTTCATGTGTTTTTATTACTTTTGTATTTTATAGATCTTATATAACTATTTCATTATTTTGATAATGAAATGATGTTCTTTTCTATGGTTGTTTATACTTATCATTTATAATCCAAAATAGTAATTTATTTAGTATAATTGTAATTTCCAAAAACTTCCATCATTTGAATACAAAGAAAATATGAACATCATTCCTATGGTGTATTTTTAGACATATAATGTGTTCTGCTGGATTGGATTTAGGTGTTGGCTCATAAAAGTTTATCATTTCACAGTAAACGTATATTCTACCTCTAATAAAAATTTAATATTATAATATTACAAATTAAGTTTATAATTTTAAAAATATGATAGTGCGATTAACTATTATTCATTTTATTTTATCGTGTTATAAGTATTTTAAAATATTATTAATCTTCAATTTTTTCTATATTGTGATTTTAATATAATAATTATATATATTTTACATTTATATTGATTCTTAATTCATTTAATTTAAACTTATAAATTATTGTATAACTAATATTATAATTTAAAATATTACATTTTAGAAAAATAAATTTATTTAAATATATGTAATTTATTAATTATTTTAAATTCTAATATTATCATTTAAATAAATATAAAATATTTAAAATATTTCCGTTGCAGAGGTGAAGATACTAGTTTGTATACATTTGGAATGTTAAATTTATAATTAAAATTAGATTTTATTATTTAGTTTTAGTGTTAAAGGTTAAGATTCTTTAATATGATTTCATGCATTATAATATACTTGTTGAACCACAATTGAATTATTGAACTTCTCGATTTAAAAATAACTATTACATAACATAAATAAATTAATTAAATATGTGTATTTTAAATTAAATAAATTTGCGTAAATAATATTTTATTAAAATCTTATTGATAAATTTTTCAAAGGATATTGTTTTTCCTAACACTACCAAAATCGAGTAAGCACTGCACTACCTCTTGAACACTCTCTATACGTAACAGTAAAAAAAAGGTTTGAAAGTGCTAATCCACTCACCTTTCTAAAATCTTCAGTCATGTTCACCACTAATTACATTTACACATGGAAGTTTGGTAGAAAATAAAGACCTGAATACTTATGTGAGAAGCAAGTTTGTCACTAATACCATTTTCAACACTCTAGGTTATGTAATTACTCCACCATTGTTTACTTTGTTAAATTTGTCAGGTATTTCTGTTTTTAACTTTTACGAGTTAGTATAAAATTTAATAGGATATAATTAGGTGAAAATTTCATCTTATAAATTATTTTTATAAGACCAAGTTAGGTTTAAAGTCAAATCTTTTAATATGATATCAGAGTTATATAAATATTAGACAGTTAGAATATGTTTCGTTTACTATAGTTGTAACTATTTCCATATATATATATACCCATGCACTATCTTATATGCAAAATATAATATCATATTTTTAACTGAATCTTTCTTTCTCTAATTCCTTTAACATGTTTTACAGAGCTTTCTCTCTTTCATGACTTTTGTTCTTTCTTCTCCCTCAGTTACCTCTTCCTCTGTTTTTTTGCAACCCAACTCACCCATGGCTTTATCCTCCTTACATCATTTTTCCACCCTGATTACACTCAAACTCACGAATGAAAACTTTTTGATCTGGAAACAACAGATCTTTGCCACCCTCTGAGGTCTAGATCTCATGCATCTTCTTGATGGCACTAATATTCCATCAAAGTTTCTTCCCTCTAACGACCAAGATCAAGAACCCACTGAAAACCCTGTTTTTCTACTTCATCATAAGCAAGACCAGTTACTTGTAACCTAGTTACTTGCCTCAATGTCATCCTCCATTTTAACAGAAATGGTAGGTTTAGACACTTTTGCTGCCATTTGGAACCGCCTGTCAACATATTACGCATCTCACACCAGGGCCACCATCAAAAAGCTGCATCTTCTTCTTCACACACCAAAGAACGACAGAAACATTACCAACTATCTTCTTGATATCAAGAAGACTGTTGACTCCCTTTCTGCTATAGGTGCCTGCATTTCCACTGCGGAACACATTGATGCAATCCTCGATGTCTCTCGGAAGAATATGATGGTTTCATCACCGCTATTCTCTCTCGATCTGAACCATACACTGCTGATGAGCTCGAGTCTCTACTCCTTGCTCAAGAAGAAAGGTTTGAAAAACACAAATTCTTGCAAAACTCCATTATTCAAGCAAAGCACGTTTCTACATCATGGTCTTCTCCTCGTCCGAACAAGAAGCCCAGTTTTCAACACAAAGCCTATCGTGGTGGTCACACACATAATCGTTCTTCACATTCCACCTCGGTGAACTCTTTCCCTGAATCACGACCCATCTTTCGTCCTCCTGCACCATGGAATTCTTCAATACCGCATTGTCAGATCTGACACAAACAAGGCCACACTACTGATACTTGTTGGCGTAGGTATGATCCTCCTATCCATTCTTCTTACACAGCCAACGTATCACAATCTTCGTTCTTAGCAGATGATGACTGTGCTCCATCCATTCTAGGTGCACCTTCCACCATTGAGGATCCTCTTTGGTACCCTGACAGTGGAGCTTCAAATCATATAACAAAAGATTCCTCAGTTTTTCACACCAAATTACCTTATCATGGATCCAAAGCAAGGCCACACTACTGATACTTGTTGGCATAGGTATGATCCTCCTATCCATTCTTCTTACACAGCTAATGTATCACAATCTTCGTTCTTAGCAGATGATGACTGTGCTCCATCCATTCTAGGTGCACCTTCCACCATTGAGGATCCTCTTTGGTACCCTGACAGTGGAGCTTCAAATCATATAACAAAAGATTCCTCAGTTTTTCACACCAAATCACCTTATCATGGATCCAAAACTTTAAAGGTTGGCAACGACCAAGGTATGCACATAATACACACTAGCTCTGCTTTCTATGTTGTACCAAAAACAAACATCAAATTTCTTCTACGTAATCTGCTTCATGTTCCTCATATCACCAAAAATCTCATTAGTGTTGCCCAATTTACAAAAGATAATAATGTTTACTTTGAATTTTACCCTCACTCATGCTTTGTTAAACATCAAGACACACACCAAATCTTACTTCAAAGATTTCTTAAGGATGGTCTATATGTTTTTCCTTCTTCCACTGCTTCATTATCTTACACTGCTCACCATGCTTCCTACAAATCGCATGTTCCTCCTTTACAACTCTAGCATAGTAGAATTGGGCACAGTAGTTTTTCTGTTGTTCAACATGTTTTAAAAACCTGTAATATACAGTATACTTCTAAGAAGCAGTTTTGTAATGCTTGTGTGATTGGTAAGTCACATCAGCTACCTTTCCATGTGTCTACTAGACATTACACTGCACCTTTACAATTGTTTTTCATTGACATTTGGGGACCCTCACCTGTTTGTGTCTCCAATGGCTCAAGATATTATATTCCGTTTCTAGATGCTTATAGTCGTTATACATGGTTGTTTCTTATTTCCCATAAATCTCATGCTTCTATTGCTTTATCCCGTTTTAAGATCTTTGCTGAAAATCAAATTGGATATAAACTAAAAGCTATACAAACTGACAACGCTAAAGAATTTCTAAGTTTCAAACAGTTCACCACTGATTTTGGCATCCATCATCGTTTCATATGCCCTCACACACATGAACAAAATGGATCTATAGAAAGAAAGCATAGAGACATTATTGATATGGGGCTCACTTTTCTCTCTGTTGCTACCTTACCTATCAAGTTCTGGGGTGAAGCTTTCATGACAGTTGCGCACATCATTAACCTTCTCCCCTCCCCTGTTCTGGGTAACAAATCCCCTCATTCTCTTCTTTTCCCCAATGCCTCTGACTATATTCTTTTACGCACCTTTGGTTGTGCTTGCTATCCTCTTCTTCGACCCTATAACAAACACAAACTAGATTTTCGCTCTTCATGTTGTATTTTTCTTAGATATAGCATACACAACCGTGGCTACATCTGTCTTTCTTCATCTGGCAAAATTTACATCTATCGTCATGTTGTTTTTCAGCAAGATTTATTTCCTTATAATCTATCACAATACAATTTTATCCAACCTCCGGTCAATGACATTCCTACTTCTCATCCACCGCCTATTCCTTTAATTCTTTCGCAACCCTCATTTGTTCTTCCTCGTCATTCTACATCTATCTCCACACCTCCACCCACTAATGATATTGATAATAATCTAACTACCATAATAGAATCTCCCTCTTCTACTTCTTCTTCCAATGATCCACACACAAATAATCATCTTATGATAACACGGTCCAAAACAGGTATTTTTAAACCCAAAGCTTTCACCACTAACATTGATATGCACTCTTTTATTCCTACCATTGTCACTGAAGCTCTTCACTCACCACACTGGATTCAAGTTATGCGTGATGAATATAATGCACTTATTCAAAACCAAACTTGGCTTTTCACGACTCTTCCCAACAGATCCAAAGTCGTTGGCTGCAAGTGGGTTTTTAAAATCAAGTATAATGCTGATGGCTCATTCCAGAGGCACAAGGCACGTCTTATTGCCAAAGGATTCAGTCAAACTACAGGTACCGACTACACTGAAATCTATAGCCCCGTTGTCAAGCCAACAACCATATGTGTTGTCCTCTCCCACGTTGTGTCTGTTGCATGGCCCATACATCAAATTGATGTTAACAATGCCTTCTTAAATGGTGATCTTCGCAAAGATGTGTACATGTAGCAGCCCCCAGGATTCGAATCTTCATCTCCCAACCTCGTGTGCAAGTTACAGAAAGCTATATACGGCCTGAAGCAAGCACCACGCTCATGGTTTGAAAAGCTACGTCCCACTTTAGAATCATTTGGTTTTATTTCTACTAAGAGTGATACATCTCTATTTGTTAAGTTTCATCAATCTTTCACTATCTTCATTTTAATTTATGCTGATGACATTGTCGTTACAGGGTCTTCACCTACTCAAATTCAAGCCTTAATACAACGACTTGGCTCCTTCTTTGCACTCAAAGACTTAGGTCATTTCCACTACTTTCTTGGCATCGAAGTTGAACACATTAAAGATGGCAATATTCTTCTTTCTCAAACCAGATATATCAATGATCTTCTTCAGTGCACTCATATGACAGATGCTCACCCTGTACCCACTCCCATGCAATTTGCACTTCGTCTCTCCAAAGATGCATCTCCTGCTGTTCAAGATCCCTCTTTATACCGTTCTGTTGTTGGTGCCCTTTAGTACATCCTCGTCACACGTCCCAAGCTCTCCTATGTTGTAAACAAAGCCTGCCAATTTATGCAAAATCCACAGGAACACCACTAGAAGGCAGTCAAACGTATCCTCAGATACCTTGCTGGAACCACTGCTCATGGGTTGCTTATCAGAAGCAGTCCATCCATGGACATTCTCGCATTCAGTGACACAGATTAGGGAAGCGACGTCGACGATCGCAAATCTACAACTGGGTATTGTGTTTATCTTGGAGCTAATCTTATTACATGACCCTCTCATAAACAGAAAGTTGTCTCAAGGAGCAGTACATAGGTAGAGTATCGAAGCATAGCAATTGTTCTCACTGAAGTCATTTGAATTCATTCTCTTCTTCATGAACTGTTCATATCCACTAGCCAAGCCAAACTGTTCTCTAATAACCTGGGTGATGTTTTACTCAGTGCAAATCCCATTATACACTCTCGTACAAAACACTTGGAACTGGATCGTCACTTTGTCAGATACTACGCTCAAACACAATTTGTCAAACTACTCCATCTTCCTGCTCGTTTTCAGGTTGCGGATGCCTTTACAAAGGCAATCTCTGGGCCTTCTTTTATTAACTTTCATCGTAAAATTATGGTTATTGTGAAACCATAACTTTAAGGGGAGGGTATTAGGCAGTTAGAATATGCTTCGGTTACTATAGTTAACTACTTCCATCTGTATATATATACCCATGCACCAGGCATCTTATATGCATAATATAATATCATATTTTTCACTGTATCTTTCTCTCTCTCTCTCTCTCTCTTTCTCTATTTCCTTTAACAATAAAGTTTCTCATAACGAAAGTTTGTTGGACTTATTCGTTCACTTCGACCACTCATAAATATATGGTTTTACGGACAAGTTAGAAGATTTCAGCTTGTGAAGTGTGTTGGAAATCTTACATGATACTTCATGCTATATATAAGTGAGTGTACACCTCATCTTCTAAACAAGTGTCAAGGTATATAAGTGAGTGCACACCTCATCTTCTAAACCGATGTAAGATTGAGTTAAATTTAAAATCCTACTTCTTAATTATGGCCTTGTCTATTGCATCAACTTTTAATTTTGTTTCAAAAAGCCTTTCTTTCTTCCTTTCTTTTGATTTGATAAAGTGAAATAAAATAGCATTTCACGTACGATATAACAGTTTCAAACTTCCATTAACCCCTCCTTTAAATTTTATTCTGTAAAAAATATGCACTATTTGTTTGTCATTTAAAAATTTAATTTCTTACTCAAGAAGGAGGCCATATGAAAAGCATAGTGTTCTCTTTTCTCCACGTGAGATAAGATTAATAAGTTTTATTTATTTAAAGGCAAAAGGAAGATTCAGTGACGATTCAAGAATCTAGACAAGTTGGATGATACCTAGATAATAATAAAAAGTGGAGAAAGTGAGTCACAGAGCCACATCAGTAGTTTCAATGGGAATCTACCTCCTCGAAATGGAATTATTGGTGTTAAAATGATGATAGAGTACAGATTTTCCACATCAGTACTTTTGTCCCCTGATGGTTTGAAAGGCCAAAAGTGTACTAAGATGGTGGCTAATGGTTGGTTCATTTCTAAATATTCAATAAATCTATGTATGAAGGCATTAAAGGGTTAATAATACATGTTGTGGTGTCGTGTTATTAAGTGGGTTTGTTTGTGTTAGGTATAAAAAAAAGAAGACAAAAGGGTTGCACTGTTCTTGGTGTCCTTCCTTGTGAACAGTGGTCTCTTTTTCCTTTTTGTTGATATATATATTCACCTTGCATTCTTCATCCCATTTTCATCAATGCATTCAGAAATTGAATGCTAACTGGTTGCCATTCTGTTACCAGTTGAAAGAAAATCATGAGTTCATCCAACCAGTCCAATCAGGGCAGCAGATTTTTAGCAGATAAGCCTAAGAATGTGGTTGATGCTAAAGAAAAAATCTTCAGAATTGATGGTAAGAACAATTATAAAGTTAATGCTGTTCCATTTTTTTGGCAACTTAAGTTTTAATGTCAAAAACCTTCTAGGATTTTAATGGAAAACTTACATAGAAATGAGATTAATCCATGATAAAATATAATAATAATGTAATTAGCAAGAATAGTGGTATAGTTAATGATCACTGATAAGATTAACTTATAGAATAGTCAGTACTAAAATATATTTGTATGATATAAGATGTAAAAGATGTAAAGTAACTTTCATTCGAAAATGGAAACTTATGCCTCTTGTGGTGACTTGTATTATTCTTTTGTTCGTTATCTGTTTCCATTATAAGTCGTTGCAGCAATTACAAAACCAACTGAAGTTAAGAATTCCGCAGGAAACACAACATTTGTGACAAATGGACGTTGGTTGGAAAAACATAACAGACTTATTTGTGAGATACGGAGTGCTTTAAATGATGAAGTTGTTGATGACAAACTAGTGTTTCTTATAGACATAGTTATGAAGCACTATTTTGAACTCTCGGAGAAGAAAACAAGTGCTGCAAATTTTGATGTCAGCATTAATGTTGCTTCTGCTGCGACTTGGTGCACAACAGCTGAACGCAGTCTATGGTGGATTGGTGGATTTCGCCCTTCTCAACTGCTTCAGGTAAAGCTTGTCTCGTAAAATTCTCATGCATGGAAAGAAAATGAGAAAAAAATGACCACAATATCTATATGCTTCATAATGTCTGCCTTGGAAACAGGTTATTTTGCCTCAACTTCAACATTCGTGTTCTCAGCAGCAACTTTCTGATATTTGGAATTTTGTACAATCAAGTGAACAAGTAGAATATGCTCTTGCACGAGGCATGGACAAACTTCACCAAATCCTTCATACTGCAACAACAACAGAAGGTGACAAAGGACTCAAACTGACGTGTGCCCCACAACACATGAGATTTCTAAAGCAGGTAATGAATGCATGCATGCATGCATGCATTGAATACAATTTTTCTATATCATAATTGTTTTTGGTATTAGTTTGATTTTAAAAAGTGGTAATAACAATTTGTTTGAAACACTTTAACATTTAACATGGTTTGTTGTTAAACAGGCGAATGATGTTCGACAGGAATTTTTGCGTCAACTATGTGGTCTGCTCACAAATAATCAGTATGCGGAATTCTTACTTGGTGTGGGGGAACGCCTCTGTAACCCTTCCAGCTCCCTTTGAACACTCCATCAAATATGAAAGTGGAAATGTTATTCTTAAGTTTATTACAAAATTATAAATAAATATTGTTGGGCACATTTTATTTGTTACATTTCCTTATTTCCACAGCTTTTATTCTCATGTTTAGAACTCAGTAGTTCATTAGTTTAACTTATAATCCACTAATCTAGTTCATGATTGAGCCAAACTGATCCAATTTTTAAAACATGAATATTAATTAAAAATGACCATAATTCCAATCATCATCTATCATACACAACACACCAAAGAAAAATAAAGCAATTTCTTTTAAAAAAATGAAAACAAATCATAATCATGCATTGTTGAATATGTCTAAATGAAAAGAAAATATATATTGAAATAAAATTTACTACAATTGATAGGTTGAAAGTGAAACTGTGACAGCCCCTCAAGTTTGTGGTTGAGTTTAGTGTTGGGTTCGACCCAACGGAGCTTTTTGAAGAACAAAACGAACCTATGTACCTGAATCAGAAACTGCATCTAAAAAGCTCATACTAATTTAGGACTTTTTTGGAGTTATTTGAAGAAAAAAAAATAGAAGAAAATTGAAATTATTTTCTTAAACATAAAAAAATAAAAAGTAAAATTAGTTTATACATAAGTTAATTTATAAAAAAATATATAATATATAAAGATTAATTATAATTTAAGAAAAAATGAATTAATTTTTTTCTTAAAAATAATTTCATATGAAATCTTAATTGTTTGGGTTTTTAAAAACATTAACTCCACCCTGTAACTCAAAGCTTTAATCCATAAGACACCATAAGCAAACAAGAGCTTGTAATCTTGTAGCTGAATCAGGATAAAAAAATGACTATGCTTAGATATAAAAGTTGAGAAAATGTTCCTACAGATGATAATCAGAAGATGTTAATGAAAACATAAGTTTCAGCAAAGACATTGGGGAAGAAAGAGATTAGAAGATGAGTTTTGTCATTTTGGTTTTGGGGTGTTACAGCAAGAGTGAATTGTAAAATTGGGAAAATGCATATAATGGTAGTTTGCTGGAACATAGGTGGAAAGAGTTTGAGTGGCGGGCCGGCACTGTGTGACTCCACTCACTCCAATTTCCAACTGTGTATGAACAACCTGTCTCTGCTGTCTACCCTTGGATTTTCAGAATCTTGCTGTCACTTTCTCACAAAAACCTTATATATTCTTTTCCAATACCGAATTCTTTGTACCTCCAAAATTTTCACCCTCAAAAAGTTTTCAACCGTTTTTCACAACCATTCCTCCCTCTCTCTCTCATTCTGTTTCAGAACCTTGTGAGTGTGAACTTTACTCAATCACTGACAACCCTTGCTGAAAAGATACAAACTTTTGCTTAACGTGTAACCCCAGAACAGACTTTTCCTTCCCATTAGTCTACACTGCAGTGCTACTCTTATTGTCTTGGTTTGAACATTGAATTTGTCCTCTTATATAATGTATATTTTGTTCATCATTGGTCTTTTTTTAAGCAGTAACAACACTACAGTGCCTTACCTAGTTCTGGTGGTGTTTCATCTCTTGATGTTCTTTGGCTACAATTGAACTTCATTTGGGTTTGGGACTAGATACGCTTGGTAGATGCTAGACTTAGAACATGAAGGAACCATGCTAAAATGCTTTTGACATTCCTTGCCTGCACATTTGTGAAGCATGATTTGAGGAATTTTTTTGAACAATTTTAGCAAAATCGTTCTTTTACTTGCACCCTTTTTGCAGAAATGGTCATTCAAAAGGAAAATGAAAATTAGTCAAAGGTAAAAAAAACCATTTAATCTAGAAGATTTTTTCATCAAGTTTGTATATGAACTTTAATAAATACAGACATAACACCATGGGTTGTCATAGCATATAGGGAAACAAGCATGTATTAGGTATTTTACCCATAATTCATTCAGAAAAATTATGCTCCTAATTAAACTTATTGGAACTAAAATATATGTAATTTTTAAGCTTATGTCATGATGTCCTATATGTTCTATTCCCTTGTACCAAATGCTATCCATTTTTATGATGCTTGGATAGACTGATTAAATAGTAGTAAATTTCAGTTTTGTTATGATAAAATATTTATTTTTATTCATAAAATATTTTATTATGATAATTCTCTATTAAAAAGTTATGGGTCTGATAACTCTTGTTTTTTTTAGAAAAAGTTCATGTCCTCTGTTTCTGTGCTCTTTTTTTACAGTGTTATTACCAATGCTGGTGCATACTCCAGTAGCATTATAGTTTGAATTTTCTCTACTCTTATTTCCACTTAGTTAGGTATCAAAGTTAGGCCCCAAAATTAGGAGCTATGTCGCTGGTGTTACATCAATAAACTTAGCTAAATACGTGCCTGCAGCTGAGGAGGATAAAGACACTAAAATTATAGTTCCTTTGAATATCCCTGGCACCAATGATACCACTAATCTCTCACTTTCTGTAAGTTCTCTTATGTTCCTCTTTTTCTTTTTTGTCATTTTAATTTTCTTTGCAATTAATTATAATATATAAATGAATATAAATTTCACTTTATAAAATTAATTGTGAAGTTGAAACTTAAAAGTCTACTCTTTATAAGATGATCAGAATTTATTTTTATCAAACCACCCGCTGAAATTAATGAAAATTTTGATATTGTATAAGTTTTAAAAGTAATTTTTATTATTTTTTATAAATTTATTGTTATAGTATAAAAAAAACTCAATTGATAATGATATTCCATAATCATATGTGTTTCTTTTCAGTTATCTCTTAGTTTGCTAAAACTGGATGCCCTTCAAGAATATTTGGATGCAGTGCAAAGATCAACAGTGTTTACTCCTTCATTACCTTGTTCTGTAGAACCTCTCTCAACAAATAAAGACGAATATACTACACTCAAAGCAGGTCTGAGAAGAGTAAAAATCTTTGTTGATTATGTATCAGCTGGAAGGGCCAAGAAGGTAAGTTCCAAAGATGAAGGAAGTGATGGTAGGAGTTCCAACAGAAGCGAGGATTTTGAATATAGGTCTACATCTGATGCAGATTCCCTGAATAACGATGCTGCAATTAACTCAGAGGAGGATTCTTGTGAGAGACATTCGTTGACCTATGAGAATCTGGCCTGTGGGAACTATGCAGGAGGATTACCATATTCAAGTTCAATTGTTAATGGTAAAGATGAGTGCTGGATCCACTACAGTAGCCAAAAATCAGATTATAGAGGTGCACGTGTTGACAACTACAATACATGTGATCAGATTGAGTATCACAACTCAAAACATCGAATCCTTTCTTGGAGGAAAAGGAAACTGCACTTTAGATCAGCCAAGGTGAAAGGGGAGCTACTTCTGAAAAAACAATATCGAGAAGAGGGTGGAGATGATATTGATTATGATCGTAAGCTGCTAAGCTCTTCTGATTATTACACTTGTGGAAAGGTATGTATCATAAGCACAACTTGTCTTTCTTGTTCCATTTTTACTTGTCTTGTATTTTAGAACAAGATTTGAAGCAATTGAAGTATACATGTTTCTTGCAGTGCCATAAAATACAAGATAGTATCACTACTAGTCAATCATTTGTTCCTGAATTCGAGGAGAAGAGTTTCAGTGTAGGGGGTTGGGAGCAGAAAGAGGTCATTAGCAGAGATGGACAGATGAAGCTCCATGCCCAAATCTTTTTCACTTCAATATATCAAAGGAGCGAACATGTTGCTGGGGAGAGTGCATGTGCTGTCCTGGTTGCTCTCGTTGCTGATTGGTTGAAAGTGAATCAAGTTTTGTTGCCTATCAAGTGTGAATTTGATACCCTGATTAGAGATGGATCATCAGAATGGAGAACACTATGTGAGAACAAGGACTTCATAAAGAGGTTTCCAGATAAACACTTTGATCTTGAAACTGTTCTACAAGCCAAAATCCGTCAAGTATCTATAGTCCCAGAAAAGTCCTTCGTTGGATTTTTCATTCCAGGGGAACCTGAGAGTGAAGGTTTTGACTTCCTTCATGGTGCAATGTCCTTTGATAGCATATGGGAGGAGATTAGCCATTCTGCATCAGAACTTCACATGGCTGGGAGCCTTTGGTGTACATAGTAAGTTGGAATGACCATTTTTTTGTTCTAAAGGTTGAGAAAGATGCTTACTACATTATTGACACTTTGGGGGAGAGACTACATGAAGGATGCAATCAGGCCTACATCTTGAAATTTGATGCAAGCACAAAAATTGAGAAACTGGCTAAGAAGGAAAAGAAAGCATTGGAGCCAAAACCTCTCAATGTTGCAGTGGAGATAAATGGTTCAGAAGAAAATGCAGTTGATGAATCTTTCATGGTCACACCAAATGAGGGCAATGATAGAAGGGAGGGGATCATATGTAGAGGCAAGGAGTCATGCAAAGAGTACATAAAAAGCTTCTTGGCTGCAATTCCCATAAGAGAGCTTCAGGTTGATGTCAAGAAAGGCTTAAAAGCATCCATGCCACTTCATCATAGACTCCAAATTGAGTTTCACTACACACATCAAGTAACCAATGACACAAGAACTAACAAATCCTGTTTTCTCAACAATGGCAGTTTCTTAATGCAATTATAGAGAGTTACTCTCTTAAGTTTGTTGTACTGTTTAACTAGTTTTAGAAACGTAATTGAAGTGATGAACCTGAGCTGAAGATTCAGTTTTTTACAAGAATTTTCATGGACTTGTTTTCTAATTAATAATGTTCTTAATTATGTTAAAAGACTTTTTTGGATTTTAACACTGATTGTCTAACAGATCACATTATGGGTATCTTTTGTCACTCTCTTCTATTTTCGGTTTTTGTACTGGTATGGACGAGACCGACACGTGGACTCCCCTGACCGAGACCCATTTGGCTGCCCGAGACCGGGTCTACCTGACCGAGACCAGGGGAATCTGGCCGAAGTCTTGGCCGAGGCGACCAATACCTAAGAGACTTGGCCGAAGCCAGGTAAGCTTGGTCGAGACGAGTAGCATCACCACGGCCGGTCGGCCGACCCATACTACTGTTAACGCTCAAACCAAGGTCAATGGAGCTAATCTGCTATTAAGAATTAGATAATACAACCCTAAGCGAGATCCACTCCGCTAATCGGGCCCAATAAGGTAAGCCCGTTAGAATAATATAAATAGCACACATCTCAAGGAGAAAGGTACGTCATTTATTACTGTTCACCTGCCAGAGTGCTGATCACCCGCTTTACTGACTTGAGCATCGGAGTGCCTTCGCAGGTACCCCCACCATCCGATGTTCACCGAGACCGAGTGCCGAAGGAGAAGCAAGAGGACGAGAAGAACCCTAGTTCATCACCCAACAACCTGACCGACTGAAGGAAGAAGTAGAAGACTTCAATAGTTCTCTAGGTCCCATCTCCCTGGTAGGAACAATTGGCGCCCACCGTGGGGCCGAGAGAAACTAGCTGAAGGAAAAAAGTAGATGGTCTCAACCAGAAGCATGGAGAGAATGAGTGAAGCCGACCAGACGATGTTGCTGTTGTCTCTCTAGAGAGAGATGGCCGAGATGAGGAGAAAGACCGAGGAGACTGCCCAGAAGAACGAGCAGGAGCTGCAGGTTCTCCGTAGGGAGAACGAAGAGATGAAAAAGAAGCTAGGGGAGGGAGGACCTTCTGTCATACCGAAGAACGTTGTCGGAAAGTCCTACATCTCTCCCCCCAACCCGGATGTGGCTGAGGGGACGAGAGGCCGACCCCTTCCCCGGGAAACCGAGATGGATGACGAATCATGCCTGATAAGGTCCGCCCGGACGACCGTGACGGCCGACTCGACCCGCCAACATCCTTTCACCAACACCATTATTGAAGTCCCACTGCCTGAGAAGTGGAAGGGTTTCAACCGAGACTGATATGATGGGTCTATTGACCCGGATGAGCATATGGACGCTTACACCATCCATATGAGCCTCTACACCTCGGATGACGCTGTGTTATGTCGAGTGTTTCCTACGTCCTTAAAGGGAGAAACCCTTAGTTGGTTCACCAAGCTCTCACCCAACTCCATTTACAACTTTGCCACACTTGTGACAAAGTTTGAAACCCAGTACGCAACCAGCCGGCCGCACCACCTGACCTCCATCGCCTTGGTAGGCATCCGCTAGGAGAAGGGAGAGTCCCTAAGAACCTTCGTTGATAGGTTCAGCAAGGTGGCAATGAGCATCCGGAACCTGAGTCTGGACGTTGCCATGCACCACATGCCGACAGCCCTATGTCCAGGCCCCTTTGCTGACAACCTCTGCATGCAGCCAGCCGACAACCTCTGCATGCAGCCAGCCGACAACCTGGACGAGCTGAGGAAGAGAGCTGCTAAATACAAGCAGCTGGAAAAACTCAGAGAGTTCCGTAACCAGGCCCGGGCAGAGGCCAGTGGAGATAAGAATAAGGAGGAGAAAGACTGTCAGGGGCGGCCGAGCCAAAGGAATGACCGACACCGAGACAACCGGGACCGACCAATCCGATTCTCGAGATACACACCCCTGATGACCGAGAGGGGAAGGATTCTGGACGAGGCCCTCAACGCCGAGTTAATCCCTCCTCCAAGGAAGGTCGCCAACCCAAACAATGTCGACCGAAGGAAGTAGTGTCAATATCACCAAATCAGCGGGCATTCGACCGAGGAGTGCTAGGCTCTGAAGGATAAGATTGAGGAACTTATCCAAGCCGGACATCTCCGCTGGTTTGTTAGAAACGGCCGAGACACACCCCGCCGGGTGGATCCACCTCGGCGGAGGAGGTCACCACAACGTGGTCGAAATGACCGAGATAACAGAGACGAACGACAGCCTGTAAGGGACGATCCTCCCCGAAGAGACGACCCTCCCAGGGAGGCCGACAGAAGAGGTAATAGGGAGGTTATCAACACCATAGTCGGCGGCTTCGCTAGGGGAGGGAGCACCAACAACGCCCGGAAGAAGCACCTGCGGGCGGTGCACCACGTAAACACGATGGCATTCCGGCCGAGGATGCCACCCATCACCTTTACGAACGAGGACTTTAAGGGCGTGGATTACCGCCAACAGGACGACCCGATGGTAATAGCGGTCGATATAGACCGATTCACCATCCGAAAGACCCTCGTGGACCAAGGAAGTTCGGTAGACATCCTCTACTGGAAAACGTTCAAGGCCATGAAGATAGCCGGAACTGAGATGATGCCCTACGACGACCATGTGGTAGGGTTCTCGAGTGAGAGGGTAGGTACCAAGGGCTACATTGAGCTCTATACCACCTTCGACGAAGGGAAGAATACTAGGACCATCAAAATCCGATACCTGGTCATCGACGCCAACACCTCCTACAATATCCTCCTCGGCCAACCGTCCATCAACCGGCTGATGGCCATCGTATCAACCCCTCACCTGACAATGAAATTCCCTTCGAGGACAGGGGACATTCTCACGGTCCACGTGGACCAGAAAGAAGCACGAGAGTGCTACGCCGAGAGCCTCCGGGTGGAACCCTTAAGGAATGACACCTCTCCCCTCAGGGTGAGAAAGTCCTCCCGAAAGGACTACTCACCCAGGAAGGACTGGTCGAGGACAGTCGAGCCAACCGTAGCGTTGGTGGACCTCGATCCCCGGGCGGCCAAGGATAGACTGGAGGCGAGAGAAGAGCTGTGGAGAGTACCCCTCCTCGATGAAGAGCACAACACCGCTGTAGGAACGGCCATGGCAGCTGTCGAAGCCGAGATCATGCACGTCGGGCTGAAAAAGAATATGGACATGTTCGCCTGGACACCGGCCGACATGCCAGGGGTGAGCCCGGATGTCATCACCCACCGAATGTCAATATTCAAAAAAGCCCGGCCGATCTTCCAGAAAAAGAGGGATCTGAGCGATGAAAAGCGCCTAGCGGCAAAGGAAGAGGTCGAGAAACTCCTATCAGTCGAATTCATAAGGGAGGCCCGATACACGACTTGGTTGCCAATGTCATCATGTTCACCAAGCCGAATGGCAACTAGAGGATGTGCGTCGACTACAGAAACATCAACCGTGCATGTCCGAAGGATACCTATCCCCTTCCAAACATTGACCGCCTGGTAGATGGGACGGCTGGACACAAAATTCTGAGCTTCCTGGACGCTTACTCTGGCTATAACCAGATAAGCATGCACCCCAGGAACAAGGAGAAGACGACCTTCATGACGGCCGAAACCAACTACTATTACGAGGTCATGCCGTTCGGCCTCAAGAATGCGGGGGTGACCTACCAGCGCCTCATGGACAAAATCTTCAAAGGCCTAATCGGCCGAGCGGTAGAGGTATACGTGGACGACATAGTCATAAAGTCTGACTCTTTCGAACAACATCTGAAGGACCTGAACAAGGTCTTCAGAGCCCTTAAAGGGGTCAACATGAAGCTCAATCCCAAAAGGTGCACATTCAGGGTTGAGGGGGGGAAGTTTTTAGGCTTCATGCTTACCCACCGGGGGATAGAGACTAACCCCGACAAATGTCAGGCCATACTTGGCATGAGAAGTCCGAATAGCATCAAGGAGATACAACAACTCCTGGGGCGCCTGACTGCCCTCTCCAGATTCGTCCCACGCCTGGCCGAGAGAACGAGACCGATGGTCCAGCTGCTCCAAAAGGGCACCAAGTTCGTTTGGGATGACCGATGTGAAGAAATCTTCAAACAGCTTAAGGAGTTCCTCACATCCCCCACCGTCATCCAGAAGCCGAGACCCGACCACCCAATCCTGGTGTATTTGGTAGTCTCGGAGGAGGCAGTCAACGCCGCTCTGGTACAGGAGTCCGAGGGCAAGGAATGGCCGGTGTACTTTGTCAGTCGGACCCTCCACTCGGTCGAGATGTGATACCATATGATCGAGAAGGTGCCCTCGCCCTAGTCCTCACGGCGAGATGGATGTGCCCCTACTTCCAAAACCACTAAAAAATTGTAAGGACCGACTATCTCATTTTTAAAATTTTATCTAAGCCGGACCTTGTAGGAAGAATGATAGGTTGGTCGGTCGAATTGTCCGAGTTCGACATACGCTATGAACCGAGGAGCGCCATCAAGTCCCAGTGCCTGGCCGATTTCTCGACCGAACTGACACCACTGCCCACCCTCCCGGGCGGGTGGACGCTATATGTGGAAAGCTCCTCAAATAAAACGGCCTGTGGAGCAGGAGTCGTCCTGGAAGGGTTGGGCGACCTCTTTCTGGAGCAAGCACTCCAATTTGGATTCCGGGCGACCAACAACCAGGCCGAATACGAGGTCTTGCTTGTTGGGCTGAACCTAGCCTACGACATGGGAGCATGCGAAGTCACATGCAAAAGCGACTCCCAGGTGATGGTTGGCTAGGTCAACGGAGAATTCGAAGTAAAGGAACCTCTGCTGCAACGATACTTCCACGCGACCAAAAACAACATTGCCTGTTTCAACAAAGCACCCTTGGAACACATACCGAGGGAAGACAATAAAAGGGCTGACATCTTGTCCAAGCTGTCGATCACCAAGAAGAAGAGCCATCAGAGATCAGTCATACAAATATGGATGAGACACCCCAGTGTGACCGAGGCTGAGGCCGAGACCGACAATTGGATGACACCCGTCATCCAGTACCTAAGGGACGGCACATGCAAACCGGAGCAGGAAAGGCGATGAAGCAACAGTGCGCCCGGTACATCATGATTAACGAAGACTTGTACCGAAGAGGATACTCGACCCCCTTGCTGAAATGCATCACCAATAAACGGGCCGAGTACATTCTGGTCGAGATCCACGAGGGAGTCTGTGTAAATCACTCTGGGGCGAGGACGATGGTCGCTAAGGTCCTGAGGGCCGGCTACTACTGGCCGACCGTCTAGGGCGACTGTGTTGAATACGTGAAGAAATATGCCAAGTGCCAGGAGTTCGGCCCTCTCCACCACACAAGGCCGGAAGAGCTGTACAACATTACCTTCCCATGGTCGTTCGCCATTTGGGGGATGGACATTATCGGCCCATTTTCGCCAGGAAAGGGCAAACCAAGTTCCTCCTGGTGGGAGTCGACTACCTCACCAAGTGGATTGAGGTCGAACCCCTTGCATCCATCTCGGTCAAAAATGTGCAAAACTTCATATAGTGGAGCATTGTCTGCCGATTTGGCGTCCCGCACACAATAATAACTGACAATGGCCAACAGTTTATTGACCGAGGCCTACAGTCCTTTTATGACGACCTGGGCATCAAGTCTGTCATGGCCTCGGTAGAACACCCGCAAACCAATGGGCAGGCCGAGGCTGCCAACAAGGTCATACTCAACGAGCTAAAAAGGGCAACCTCATCTAGAGGATGCGCAGCGATGCGAGAAAAAATGAAGGGAAATTCTCGTCCAACTGGGAGGGACCTTTCCTAGTCCGAGAAGTCGCAAAAGGAGAAGCATATCACTTAGAGTGGCTTTCAGGAAAAATTGTACCGAGGACTTGGAATGCCACGCATCTCAAGTTCTACTACAACTAAAATTAATAAATCACGCACTCTTTCCTCATCATATCAAGGAGGTTTTAATGAGGCGTTTTCATCAAAGCACTAGCACCATTCTACCAACAACCACTCGGCTCGGTCTGGATGAAGCCTTAACCAGCATACCCTGTCGAGACCGACCCATCAGGTTTGGTCTGGATGAAGCCTTAACCGACATACCCTGCCAACACCTCTCTCGACTCGTTCTGGATGAAGCCTTAACTGGCATACCCTGCCGAGACCGACCCATCAGGTTTGGTTTGGATGAAGCCTTAACCGGCACACCCTGCCAACACCTCTCTCGGCTCGGTCTGGATGAAGCCTTAACCGGCATACCCTGTCGAGACCGACCCATCAGGTTTGGTCTGGATGAAGCCTTAACCGCCATACCCTGCCAACACCTCTCTCGGCTCGGCCTGGTCGAAGTCCTAATCGGCATACCCTGCCGAGACCGACCCATCAGGTTTGGTTTGGATGAAGCCTTAACCGGCATACCTTGCCAACACCTTTCTCGGTTCGGTCTGGATGAAGCCTTAACCAGCATACCCTGTAGAGACCGACCCATCAGGTTTGGTCAGGATGAAGCCTTAACCGGCATACCCTGCCAACACCTCTCTCGACTCGGCCTGGTCGAACCCCTAACAAGCATACCCCGGTCGAGACCGATCGAAACACACTGCAGCGACCATCCTAACTTGCGCGACTTAACACTTGTAATTAATGGTCGATCGCCCAATTCAACTTGTTCGATTAAACATTCGCAATTAATGGACGACCGCCCAATTCAACTTGCTCGATTAAACATTCGCAATTAATGGCCGACCGCCCAATTCAACTTGCTCGATTAAACATTCGCAATTAATGGTTGACCGCCCAATTCAACTTACTCGATTAAACATTCGCAATTAATGATCGACCGTCCAATTTAACTCGTGCAATTAAGGCAATCACATAAAAATGGTTGACCGCCCATTTAATTAAAGACCAACTTGTTTAACTTGTGAATTTTTCACACATAACATTACGAAAGAAAAGTTGGACGATACATTAAAACAACAAAAGAAGGAAGCCACACCCCGACCTCGGAGGAAACAAAAAAACAAGAAAAGGCCACAAGCCGTCCAAGGGCAACCTAATCTTGAATCTCAACACATTCCCCCTCCTCGGCCTCCCCCTCCTGGGTCTCGGTTGTTCCAGCCTCTTGAGCAGTCAAGGGAGCCACCTCAAAACTCGGCACCAACCAACCCTGATGAACTTCGCAATCAATGTCAAATTCACCAGAGGCCGGCGGCCCCCCATAAAGAACATGGGCTTGGCGCACGGCTCGGTTGAAGCACTGCTTCAGCAGCTCCTCCGATTCCTCATAGTTCTCGTCAAGCTCAGCTTCAGCCTGATCCTTTGCAGCTTGGAGGGCGGCCAACTCAGTGACCGAGGATGAGAGCTTCTCATCCCTCTCCTCGATCATCTTCCTTACCTCGGCAAGCTCTACGGCCGCCCTCAACTTCTCAACCTCCAAGTGCTGCCTCGCCTCAACAACGTCCTTCTGTGCCAACTCCCTCTCGGCCGCCTCTTGAGCAATCCTGACCGACAGGTCATTATTGGCAGCCAAAGACTGCTTCAAGTCTTCTGTGGCTTCGGCCAGTTGATGCTCTAGCTGCGAGACATCCTCGGCCTGACAGTCTCGCCCTTGAATCCCGTTTTGGACGAGGACGAAGGAGCGGCACATTAGCTCAAAGCCGCCTCTTAGGAGGTCCGAGGGAGAGACATCTCGCAAGGACTCCCGGGTTTCATCTGGGAGCGTCACGCGAACCCTTCGCGTAAACTGATATCCGCTCCCTAAAATGTCGAAGGGTGAGGGTGAAGCCCAGGCATCGGTCTTGGATGGACCAGCCCCACGCTCTACGGGCCTGGGCGAGGGTGGCGCCACCTCGGCCGCCTCCCGACGAGGCGGAGGTGTCGGCATAGACCCGAGCGAGCGGGTGGTAGTTGCCACATTACCACCATCTCTCGGTCGTTTCTTGGACTTGTGGGAAGGCCTGGCCGTTCCTTTGGACTTCTCGGCTCTGTCGGCCTTCGGCGGCAGCACCTCTAGGCTACGACGGCCCTTGCGCTCGGCTACCTTTTGCCTGTGCTTGTCAAGGACACTCACAGCGGTCGGTCGTTCTTGAACCATGACCTCTGCAAAACAACAAAAAATAAACAAGTTAAAGAAAACCCAAAACCGACCGACAAAGCTAGGAGGACCGACCAACAAGGATAAAGCAGAACCCATACCCCTAGCGGTCGCCCATCGCGCCGTCTTGGTGTATGCACCGATCAGCCCCGACATGGAAACTTCCTCGGGAGGGCATCAAAGAGGGAAAAAAACCCCAACTCATCCTCACCCTCTGTCGGCCTTGGCCACACCTTGAAATCACAAGGCTGGTGAGTCCAATACAGAGGAAACCTCGACCGGCCGGCCGAGTCGAAGAAACAGGTCGTCGCCTCGGGCCGAATGATAACCTTCTCAAACTGCTCCTTAAAACGCTTATAGGAGAGGGCGAAGGAATCAAACAACACATTGCCCGACAGACCTTACCAAGGAATGCCAAGCAGCCTTTTTGGCAGGATGAGAAGTATAGTAAGAAAGAAAGCAAGAAAGGGTGGGGTGAAGGCGTATAATGTCGCACAACAGGCGAAAGGCCTGAAGAGACGCCCAGGTATTTGGGTGAACCTGGGTGGGAGCCACATTGAGCGCTTGAAGAACGCCCATTGTGAACTCATCAAATGGAAAGGGGACCTGGAGGTCCGTGAAAAAGCAGGCGTACATATAAAAGAATGGGGGGTCGGTTCCCGACCGCCACAAGCAAACACTCTCGGTCGCCCCGCAAGGCAAAACGCCAAAGTAACTAGAGTACTCGTCCGCCTTCAGAATCGAGTGCTTGGCCAAGAACTTGGTCACAGATGCCACGGTCCTGTAGTTGGACGAGATCTCGACAACCTTAGGGTCCACCCAACTAAGGTCCGAGAGCGGAATGGCCGACGAGGGATCATCTGACCGGTCAACAGCACCGGCCGGGTCGTCCCCCCTTAAGACCTCTATCTGGGGTGGCCCTTCGGCCACCCCAGCCGACACGGAGTCGGCGGTAGACGAAGAAGAAGATGAAGAAGAAGAAGAAGAAGAAGAAGAAGAAGAAGAGGAGGAGAAGGAAGAAGACTGCCCTAAGGGAACAGATGAGCAACCCGGGGGAGACGAAGGATGACCAGAAGAAGAAGATGTCGGCCGGGAGGGCGTCAACATAACTAACCTTGTAAAAAGGGAGAAACCGAATATAAAGAAGTGGGCGAGATGTCACTCGGATCTCAGAGCTAAGGCGAGAGACTGCTCGGCTATCACTTAACTCACAAGGAAATAAAACACAAGATATCGGCATTGTTGAACCCCTATTTATAGGGCCCATGGTCCTCGGATTCAGAAACGACGGATCAATCTCAATTGTTGGATCCAAGAGATCCAACGGTCCACAACACTTCCCACCCGAAAACCCCCCTCATTAATGACAGTCACGTCACGCCGTCTAGGGTCGCGTCACGCCGCCTGGGGTCACGTCATACCTCGAGGAATGGAACAATCGCACGACCAAGGGAGACCGACCGACACCTACCATTAAATACTCATTGGACATATCTGCCCTCGAGCCTGGGGGGCAAGTGTACCGGTGTGGACGAGACCGACACGTGGACTCCCCTGACCGAGACCCACTTGGCTGCCCGAGACCTGGTCTACCCGACCGAGACCAGAGGAATCTGGCCGAAGTCCTGAGAGTCTTGGCTGAGGCGACCGAGACCTAATAGACTTGGCCGAAGCCAGGTAAGCTTGGCCGAGACGAGTAGCATCACCACAGCCGGCCGGCCGACCCATACTACCGTTAACACTCAAAACAAGGTCAGTGGAGCTAATCCGCTATTAAGAATTAGGTAATACAACCCTAAGCGAGATTCACTCTGCTAATCGGGCCCAATAAGGTAAGCCCATTAGAATAATATAAATAGCACACATCCCAAGGAGAAAGGTACGTCATTTATTATTGTTTACCTATCAGAGTGCTGATCACCCGCTTTACTGACTTGAGCGTTGCAGTGCCTTCGCAGGTACCCCCACCATTCGGTGTTCACCCGAGACCGAGTGCCGAAGAAGAAGCAAGAGGACGAGAAGAACCTCAGTTCATCACCCAACAACCTGACCGAAGGAAGAAGAAGAAGACTTCAATAGTTCTCTAAGTCTCTTCTCCTTAGTAGGAACAGTTTTTCCCTTTTCTTTTTCAAGGCTCATAACAAAATGTAACCATTGGGTGTGAACGGGAAGCATTCATAAACAGGTAAATCAAATTGAAAACTGATCGATTGGTCTATATAAGCATAAATTTAATCTGATCAATTAATACATTTTAAGTTAGTATTTTTAAAACGTTAATTTCTAAACAAATTATATTTTATTCACTTTTTATCTTTAAAATAGTTACTAAATTTTCTTATTAAACTGTTTTACTTATTTTAGCATTTTTTTCTCTCCTCTTAGGTTGTTTATTCTGACTTGATCCATTATTCACATTATTTATTATATTGATTTAACATTAGACTTTAATATATCCCAACTGTTATATTAATCAACATTATAAAAGAATCATATCTACTTAAGTGCATGTTATTCGTATTATTTTAAACTTGTTGAAAATATTTTTAGATACAATATAAGATTAATCCGAAAATTGAAACTTAAAACTGTAATTACAAATAAAAATACACTCATCCCAATCCCAAAGTAAAAATTTATACTCATGTCTCCATTCTCATCCTCATCAAGTACAAAATTTGTGTATTATTCCTATCATCGTCGGGCAGGTATACTTGTATTACGCTGATACCCACTTTCACACCATTCCAAATATTAATTAAATAATCACATTAAAGAAAACAATATTAAGTAACAATTACGCATAACTGATATTTTATGATAAGTGCACCATCTATTATTTTTGAAAATTATTGAGAGAGAGAGAATAACATAGGAATTTGAGCAAATTTGGTGAATATCAAATGACTTAACAGTTAAAAGAAATAATGAAAATTTGTGTGACAAAAGAAGAATAGTTCTTTAAATAAAACGAAATTGAGAACGAAAAAGAAAACAAATGATAAGTTTTAACATTGTCTAATAAACTAAGGATTTACAATATTCAATTCGATAAAAAAAAAGTGAGATTTACGTTTCCTAATACATTGTTTGGAAAAATTCAAACACAAAAAAAAAATGTGTAATTGAAATTATAATGAGAGAAAGAACCTTAGAGGTTTGAGTGAATCTTATGAATATCAGATGAGTTGAACAATTGAGAGAGAATGAAAAATTGTGTCGTAAAGGGAAGGTTCTTCAAATGAAATGAAACAAAGAATCAAAGAAATAAATGAAAATAAAACTTTTTTAGGTTACATAATAAACTAATGAGTATTTTAGTAATTTTTAAATGGAGACAAATATGAGAACATGAACGGAGTGTTTATGTACATACTCATCTCTATCTCCATACCTAATTTAAAAGATCAAGTATCATCCATATTCATACTCGTGTACAATTAATATTGGGAGAAGTTTATTCCTAGTTAACATGTTCACACATGCTTAAATAAGCTACTCATACTTAACATATAGTTTTAAAAAAATATTATCCAACCGTGGGATCTTAACAGGAAAGGTTTAAAACAAGAAAAAAAATTGAATTAAGTAACAACCATCAATCAATGGTAGAGTTAAAACTCACTAACACAACACAATGACAATTGTATGCAATTCAAGTGTCCATGCCAAATCTAAGGCTAGAACCACAACTTTCACAAAAAAAAATTGCAAACACATTGACATGCCACTATAATTATTTGCTTTCTTGTTATGCATAGTATAAGACATATGATTGATTCCATGTGGTTTTGATCAATCAGAAATTCTTGGACTTAAGTGAGGGAAATATACTTAAATGCTGGACAAGGGAGAAAGAAAAGAGATTACAGAATAAAATTATTTGAATAAAGAGAGGATGTAAAGTAAAAGAAAAATTAGTGAAAACTTTGTAGTTATTTTAATTAATGTGTCAAAATAAAATAAATTAAATTAATTAGGTAATGTAATAAATTATTAAAATACCTTTGGTTACAATCATGATAGTCAAAATTGCGAGTTGCATCATAAGATTTTACGATATATAGTTATGGTGTCGATCTGTGATCACCAGAATAATATGATTTCGCCAGATCACGTGGGATCGACGTTGCAAATCGCAACTCGCGTGCAGCGCTTCTTACATCGTTGTGACGCCTCGACAACGCTTACAGTGTCGCAACGACGTGCGACACGATGGCTGAAAGGTGGGTGTGGTGTGGCAGCAATAGAAGGGATAGTTGATATTAGGGTTTCTTTCTGTTTAAGATGGAGGCAGCATCAGCAAATGGGCTCAATTAAATAAAAAGTTAAAATAAGTGAAAAGAACTCACTTATTGCACAATGAAACTTTTAATTTTTTAATGAAAATCTAACAACTTCTCCAACAAAATTAACATACATTTCCTTTCAACTTCCCCACTACAGTCATGACTCTCGCTCTTCTCTACCCTTCGCTCATCTATTTAATTTTACTATACAACATTGCATTTCAAAGTGCAATTTTCTTTCTTCCTCTATTTTTCTCACTACAACCAAAGTACAATTTTGTCTCTTCCTTTGTTTTTCTCATTGCAACCAAAGTGCAGTTTTGTTTCTTCCTCTGTTTTTTCTCACTGTAACCAAGTGCAGTTTTTTTCTCTCTATTTTTCTCACTGCAACCAAGTGCAGTTTTCTTTTTTCCTTTATTTTTTTTTTCACTGCAATCCCAAATTCCCATCACTAAAATGACTTCTATACTTGTGACGGTAACTCCCAAAAAATGCTCTAGGAAATAAGAGTGATGTTGTTTGGAAGCATTGTATCTCAATTGTTGGAGAAACTAGAAAAATTCAATGCAAATACTGTCAAAAGGTATTAATATGGGGAGTTTATCGATTGAAGCATCACTTGGCTGGTACTCAAAAGGATGTTGGAGCATGAAAGAATGCTCCCGATGAAGTTAAAAATGAGATGTTGGAAATTGTTGTTGGTTTTCAACAAAAATTAAATAAGAAATCAAGCCTTAGTATAGATGATGAGGAAATGGCAAAAGTTGGTGAGAAAAGAAAAAACAGTGAGGAGGAGTTCACTCAGTCGAGCAACAACCCCAATGGCAGAAATATTTTTAAGAATAGACAAGTTGTCATCAACATGTTTAAGAAAGGTCTTCGAGAGGAGGCATGTCAAGCAATTTTTAGGTTCTTTTATAACAATGCTATACCTTTCAATATGGCAAAGAGTGAAGAATTCACTGCTATGTTTGATTTGGTTTCAAGATATGATCTTGGATTTAAACCTTCATCCTATCATGTGATTATAGTCAAATATTTGAAGGAGGAAGTTACAAATACATCACTTGCTCTACAATCACATATGGAGGAATGGAAGAAAACGAGATGTATGATTATGACTAATGGTTGAACTAATAAGAAAGGAAGGATAATAATAAACTTCTTAGTGAATAGCTCAAAGGGAACTGAATTTCTAAAATCCATAGATCTTTTCTGGAAACATATTACCTTCGTTCATGTCTTTCATAACCCTGTCTATCTCTTTTTTCATCCTTCAAATTGGGCATTCATGTTGAAATCAACCATTAGATATTTTCTCTTTGATCCCTCGATGCAAACATCCTACAAAAGGGACAGATGGAGACACCCCTTGATGTGATCCTAGTTTGCATCTTCATTTGTAGATCTTCTTCTTCATTGTCTTGATTTGAATATCTTCTACAGATGATGAACACTATTGCGGAAGCAAGAAGAATTGTAGAAATTTTGGAAGAGATGAAAATGATAACAGTGAATCTAAGTGAGGTTAGGCCAACACTTAGTTTCTAGAGTGAGGTTGGGCCAACACTACTAGGAGGGGTCTAGAAAATTGTCTAGTATGAAGACAATTCTAGAGAGAACTTTTAACAAGTAAAAGTATCTCAAATTGGACAACATTTTGATGACTTTTTTACGACAAGTGCACCGCGTTGTCAGAAGTAATAATTTGTCCTTAAGGACGGATATCGAACCCACAAGAAACAGTTGAATAATCAAGTAAAATATTCACTGAATATAAAACAAAATAATAAAAGTTTTTTTGGGATTTGTTATGCTGGCAAGGATTAACAAGAAAACAAGTCAAAAAGTTGTTGCTTCAATTGGAAAAATAGGGATTGGGTTTCATCTTTCTCACTCTTTTGTATTTTGATTAGCATAACAATATTGTGTCCTTTGATTGATATTGATGTCCATATAAAAATCATTTATATCAATTCCTCGCATATAAAATTATTAAGATGCTTCCTAATATCGATTCCTTGCATATTTATAAAAACAACTTATCCTTAAGATTAGACGTTGATAGCAATTAACATTTCAAATTTATTCCTAACATTCAAATATGTTAAGTATTATCGTTTAGGTCAGAACCTTGAAAGTACTTTCCAGTCAAATTTAAGATTTTAGATCAGGGTAAACCAAGCATTACAAACAAAACAATAATACTGATCATCAATCAATAACAAAATATTATGTTTAGATATCACCTCAATACATAAGAGTCTGAACAAATTACTCGCTTACTCTCAATCTCAAAGGATAGAATTAGCCACACATGATGGTTGTTACAAACAGAGAGAGCAAGAAAAGAAGAATCTGGATGTTTCTCCTTGACAACTACCTCCTTTAGGATTTCTAACACCTTCTATTATTCCAATTGGATTACAATTTACTCAATGGTGTTTTCTTCTCAATCTTGCACACCTAGGATATCCTCCTATTTAACCTAAATGACTTTGGTTAAGTGGATTCTCACTCAAGTGAGATAGAGCTCGCTTGAGTGAGTAAAGCGTCGAAACACCCAATGTTGTTGGAGCAATCTCACTCAAGCGAGAATGAGGTCATTTGAGCGAGCTGCTCTAATGATGAGTTGGGCTTTTGTGAGCTTGGTGCGCGTCGAGGCTTTCCAACTTTCCTTTTTTCGCTTATATTATTCTCTTTTTGCCCGATCATCTCCATTCTTCCCTAGAATCCTGAAATTAACACAAAATTTAAGAATAAATCATTCTTATTCAAATAAAAATAACCCAATATGTAAAAAGGTATAAATTCATAAATAGGGGTTATTTTATATTTATTTTAACAATTAATACTCATAAGTGCCTATATTTTAATATGAAATATTACTGAAATTTGGAATTTATCACATTTCATCTCAAATTAAAGTTAAAAATCATGTACAAGAGGCTCTTATTTATAGGAGAAAGTCTCTCAAAACCTCTCAAATGAGAGTGTGACAAGTGTCACCACCTTATTGGTGCAAATCCTCTCCATTGGGAGAGTGACAAGTGACATTCCTTCATTGAAGTAAAATCCTCTCCATTAAGGAGAGGACATGTGGAGCCTCATGCCTTCCTTGCCTACATTGCAATTTGCACTCCTCTTTTACTATTTTACACTTTACTTTCTTTTCTATTTAAATTCTTCTCTACTTTGACCCAAAATACAAGACTCAAAACTTCCTAACTACTTTATATAATGTTTACAAGACTAAGAAGAAAAAAAAGACTTTTACAATCTCTTCAGTAAGTCTGGATCTTCGTGTATCTTCTTAGCCGAAAGTTTAAAGGTAAGATGGTTTTCATCACCCGTAAATTGTAGGAGTTGTAGTGGACTATGTTGCATCTCATGACACTTTCTATTGTAGTTTTGTTGCATCTCTTGAAATTTTGCAATGTCATTTAAATCAATACAAAGAAATGACATCAACTCACATCGATCTTCTGCTTTCGGAATGTTGTAGTGACATTACTCGCATGGGACCTAAGGCCTTCATAAAATTATGTCAACTATTAAGAGTTATTGATATGGTGCAAGATGTGTATAGGCCCAAATAGTAAAGAACTTTTACCTATTTTAGGACACTTATCGAGGAGGTGTCTCCATCTGCATCTTCTATAGGAACTTTTTCATCAAGGGAGTCAAATAGAAAAGTTCACATGATTGATTTCAACATGAATGCTCAGTTTTTAAGGATGACAATATGGATATATAAGGTTTTGGAAGCCATAAGATAAGGCATTGATAAAAAAAACTATCATAAGAGAGTAGGTGTCCATTATGAGACGAAACTCAACACTAAAATATTTCGAGTCTGATATTTTTTTTGGCTAGGTATTAACTTCGTTATGGCCTCCAGAACCATGTGTATCTCTTTTGTCATCCTTCAAATTAGCCATTCATGTTGAAATCAACCATGGGAACTGATATAAGTTGATTTGCAATTACACGTGTTTTTATAGATTTCACTTGGACTAGTATTTTTTTATTAGAAGGATAAGGTGATAAATCAGTGAGGATTGTCATTGGACACGAACTTAACCAAGTGGAGTAAGTGTAAAGGTTCTTTTCAAAGAGCAAAAAGAAAAGACACACAATGACTAATGGTACACGGAATTAAGCATAGAAATTGAAAGAGAATTGACGGAATAATGGAAGAGAAATGAAAGAGATAAAGGAAAGGAATCTTATGTAGTTGTAGATGGTAGGAAACTGATAGATATCGTTTTGCTGTCAAATTAAAATGATTCCAGCATAGACATGTCTAACGCTAAATATATGATAGGATAATTATGGTCAGATGACCTCAAGTCGTCTCCCAACGAATCCAATAGTGAAATCAGTAAATCAATATTCAGAATCTATTTGCAAGTAAGAAAAGTTAGCAATAACAATAAAGATAAAAGAGGGTTGAGATAGTTGTGTAGAAAATATAAAAGAGATTAAAATAGAAAATAAAAAAGTGGTTGATCCCCAAGTTCTTCCACCATTGAATTCTTCGCAAGTTCTCTAAAGATTAATCTTTTCTCAATCTTCCAACATAGTTAAACCAGATTGAACATGCACCAATCTTATTCAATTGAAACTCACTATTAAACCATGTGTCTACTGATTTAATCGGTACTCACTTTGTTCCATGTGTATACTTCATGAGAATGATTCTCTCTTGAACCATGCACCTAAGAAATTAATCAGTACAATGTGAACTAACTAAGAAACCAAAGTTTAAGATAAGGAAGACTCTCAATCATGCGTTCAAGTACAACCTCTCACAAAAACCAGTTTTCCAAGAGATTAGAATATTAAAACAACTGTTATAGAGAATTAAAAATTTGAAATTTTATTTATCAAAACCTCAAAAATCAATGGGGAATTACAGAGGAAACAACAAAAAAGGTTTAGTCTTCCATGCGAAGGCAAAAAAAAAGAATTACAAAGAAGAAAAGAAACTAAGAAAACTCTATGAAGCTCCCCATTTCTCCTTGATGCTTGTGTCTTTTTATAGGCTTTTCTACTCTAAGGATCTTGGGAAAATATTGTAGTTTAGATTTTGTTAAAAGTTTCAATCTTTTCATAATTCTTGTATTTTGTAGAAGATTTGCTTCCAATTCTATTTTTGAGATATTGTAGCTTTTATTTCCTCCTTCTTCTCCTCGGAATTTGTTTTTTGTTTTGATTCAAAGAAGCATCTTGGATTTTTACATATTTGGCTCATTCACAAAGGTAGACATTTCCTTCAAACCATTTACTCTAAAAACACAAAATTAACAAAAATAATAGTTAAGACTCAAATAAACCCAATTATATGAATATTAATTAAAACAATAGATTTATTTATTATTATAATCTATAATTAAAGCTATTGAGTGTGAATATGCTCATAAAAAACACACCACTTAGGAGGAAATCTCTAAGATGAGTGAGGAAAGGAGTCGTCACTTACAACATTCTCTACCAAGATAAGACTCAGAGGAAATTTAGAACACTCAGAAATTCACTCAAGCAAAGTTTCTTTACTCAAAATTCAATGTGTTTTACAAGAGAGCAAGACACTTTATTCATAGCCTAAGGTGCCTTATGGAGCAAGCGAAGCACATGGGTGGGGGGCCTGAAATGGTCGTACATGGAGAGTGCATTCTAGAAGTTAGGTTAAACAACGTGGATCACATATGGGAAACTCCTTCTAGAAAATAGGTTAAAATGTGGGCTTGGCACAACCTATTCTACCGAAATACAAAGGAGGGAAAATAACTAGTGCTCAAGGTCCAATAATTTGTGTTGTGCTCCTGGTAACCCTCTGAGATTTAATGGGCTCTGAGTCACTGGCTATAGACTGAGTCTGACCAACCCTAGGTCCTGTGTCATGCTCCTGATCATCCTTCTAGAAGATTGGGCTACCTCAATGAATGCTCTATCACTCAGGGTTTTATCAGGAACTTTGCTCTTTATCCCTCTCGACGAAGACATCCTACAAAAGGAACAAATGGAGACACCCCTAAATTGTATAAGTCTATTTGTAGTGGACTAGGTTGCATCTCATAAAAAATTGGATTATAGTATTGTTGCTTCTCTTCAAATTTTGCAATGCCATTTAAATCAATACGATGATACGACATCAACTCACATTGATCTTCCGCATTTGGAATGGTGTGGTGAGATTATTCGCATGGGACCTAAGGCATTCATACAATTATGTCAACTATTAAGAGTTATTGATATGGTGCAAGATGTGTATAGGCCACATAGTAAAAGAACTTTTACACATTTTAGGCACTTATCGGGGAGGTGTCTCCATCTGCATCTTCTATAGGAACTTTTCATCAAGGGAGTGAAATAGAAAAGTTCACATGATTGATTTCAACATGAATGCTCAGTTTGAAAGGATGACAATATGGATAGATAGGGTTGTGGAAGTCATAAGAGAAGGTAATGCATTGATTAAAAAAACTATCATAACTGAGTAGGTGCCCATTATGAGACGAAGTTCAATACTTCAATATTTCTAGTCTGTTTTTTTTTTTTTTGGCAACGTATTACCTTCGCTCATGGCCTTCATAACCCTATCTATCTCTTTTGTCATCCTTCAAATTGGGCATTCATGTTGAAATCAACCATGTGAACCTTTCTCTTTGATCTTCCTTGATGAAGAAATCCTACAAAAGGGACATATGGAGACACCCCTAAACTGTATGAGTCCATATATGGTGGACTAGGTTTCATTTCATGAAACTTTGGATTATATAGTCTTCTTGCTTCTCCTAAAATTTTGCAATGTCGTTTAGATCAATATGAAGATACGACATCAACTCACATCGATCTTTCGTATTCGAAATGGTATGGTGACATTATTCACATGGGACCTAAGACATTCATACAATTATGTCAACTATTAAGAGTTATTGATATGGTGCAAGATGTGTATAGGCCCACATAGTAAAAGAACTTTTACACATTTTAGGACACTTATCGGGGAGGTGTCTCAATCTGCATTTTCTATAGGAATTTTTCATCAAGGGGTCAAATAGAAAAGTTCACATGATTGATTTCAACATGAATGCCAAGTTTGTAAGGATGACAATATGGATAGATAGGTTGTGGAAGCCATAAGAGAAGGTATATTGATAAAAAAAAACTATCATAAGTGAGTATGTGTCCATGATGAGATGAAATTCCACACTTCAATATTTTGAGTTTGATATTTGGGATATAGTCCAATTGAATTTGTGTGATGAGAACCTTATATTACAATGCTATGGATACTTTTGCAACAACCTGCACATCTGCATAGACCTTTTTAGCATGCTAGATAAGTTACAACTTAACCATTTGATGAAGCATTATCGATGGTGTCTCCTCTTATTTTTTGTGCGTAATTTTATGTTATTTGTTATGTAATTTTATTTTATGATAGTTTATGTATATTCTTACATTGGTTTCTTTCTTTTTTTATGTTATAACTAATATTGAATAATTTAATATCGTTGGGTTTATAATGAATGTTATTTTATATTTGAATTCATGTATGTATCTTTAGAATTGAACATATACATACTATACAAAAAAAAACATTAAATTTAAATGTTTGCAAGTTTTAAGTCATGCCATCATTAAAAGTAATAGGACGAAGACAAAGAGATATCACATAAAAGAATGGTACAAATTTGATATATATTGATAAACCAACATTTCTCATAAACATGTCTTCTTTCGCCACTTAAATCACAATCATTATTTGAATACAAAAAAAAACTAATGATAAAAATCTTATAGTGGCCATGCAAGCAGACCCATTGTTCAATCAAAGGTAATAAATGGCATTTAACTTCTTTGTTATGACTTGATTTCAATTTCTTCAACACTTGTCTTTTTAGGAGTTAGATAAATTTCTATCGTCAGAGTATTTTAAACAAATCTAAAATTATTTGACAAAATATTTTAGTGACGTATGTAAGATTATGATCAAACTAGAAGATTTGGTGACTGTGGCTCATTTGAAATATTATGGCCACAAGTTTGATATTGTTGACATCCTTGAAGACCTTAACTATGACAGGAATGTCGTATTGGTCGAAATGAATAAACTAAGACTACATGGACGTACTTATAGGAATGTCAGTAGCTTGACCATTAAGAACATATTATTACATTATGGATATGTTATGTTCATATTTTGGGTGCTCACGGTGGTAAATATGGATAAGTGTTACATAATTATATTTTCATGATACAATATATGAAACATATCATTCCTATTAATTGGTCCCACCACATATCAGAAAATGCAAGAATAATAATTTTTTTTTTGTTTAATGATCATTTAATAACTTGTATTTTGTTGCATTTAGGAATTAAATTGGTTTTAGAGAGTGAGACTCTCTTGGGGTGGCCAAATTTAGAAAGAGAGATCTTTCAAAAATTTGAATATGGTAAACATTAACGGTGCATAACAACATGATAGAGGTAAGCATGTCCAACAACGTGACCTTAAGGATGAAAATTCTACAAGTAGAGATGAATATGTAGGAGTCCAAGGACAACAAACACATTTTCACCACAATATTAATATGTTAAACCAAATATGAGATATCCAAAGACAACAAACACATCTTCTCCACAATACCTAATACGTTAAACCAAATATGAAATAGTATTATGCACTAAGATATGCAAGGACTCTAACTACGTTTAAACAATTTATTTCTAAATAGGTTTGAACAATTTATTTCTAAATAGGTTTGAACAATTTATTCCTAAATTTTCATCATGGTGTAAATACTATCTAAAGGATAGATAGAGATGAAGAAAAAATTTAGAAACTATAAAACAGTGTTGAGTTTACATGTGATTTATTTTCACATGTTGTTGTTATGTATATTTTGATGCAATTTTTTACTTAGATGACTATAATCTAAATACTTATTTTTTTTATAAATCGTTAAATTTGTAACATAACATTAATTATGTACTCACATTTGATTAAATAATATAAATACCTATGTTTTTCTTTATGATGAAGTTCAAGTTGTTTAGAAACACTTCCTATAATTGATTTAAATATAATACTATTAGAGTGTATATTAGTTAAAAGTTTTGTTTTATTTTTTATATCCGTCAATTAATGTGTAGTTCCTATTTTCTACTTGTAAATTTGTTAATTATTGTTCTCGAACTAGTTTGGGGACAAGGGGAACTACCGACTCCAGATGGTACGCAGTCGATCCTCCTGTGTTTGGCTCTCCTTCAAGATTCCTCGCCGAATGGCTCCTCAGACGGGTGGGGTACCTGCAGATGGCACTCCAACGCTCAAGTCAGTGGGGTATCGTATTCGACTGTCAGAATACTGTAGACAATGACATACCTTTTTCCTTGGAATGCGTGATATTTATATTACCTTGATGAGCCCTGGTTGTTGGGCCGGATTAGGGAGTTGTTTAGTGATTAGGGTTAGATTAGGTCATTCCCTAACTATGGGTTAGCCTTTGCTAATCAGGTCAACCTTTGACTTGAGCATCTTATGTCGGTCAGCCACATATGTCACGTGGTCGACCTCGTAGCTTAGGATGAGGTTTGATCGGCTGGGTGACCGGGTGAAGGGGACCGGTCGGTCATCCCAGTACAACTATACTTTAATTTTTTTAAATTAGTATACAAAAAGAATGTGTACATGATTTGCAATTAATTATTTTAATTAATTAATTTTCAATTTATAAATATTTTTTCAAAATTATTTTCAATTTTATATAATTTCATAATTAATCATCTTTTAAATTTAATCATATTTATTTTCATTAAATTTTAAAATATACTATTTTGATAGTTCTTTATATTATCCAATTAACTTACACTTTTATTTCTATCACATTTGTTAATGAACTACAAATTTTTCACTCTTTTTTTAATTTTTTTACTTTTTTTTATTCAAACAATCTCATTTTTTTTCATCCACTTTTTTCCATCCAATCAAAACATTAGTTGGATTTCTCTTACACTAAGATCACAACACCTCGAATTGGTAAATTGACCAACAAGAATTTTGTGAAAACACTTCTCAAGATTAGAAACGCCATTAATTTAATTACTTAAAATATAAAAATGCAATCTTAATTCTTAAAACAACCAAAGATGAATCACATATTATTGTTGTAATCTTCCCTCACCCCATATTTTTGTCCTACACCCTCATTTCTTTTTAAATGTTCATTTTACTCTTTCTGTTTTACATTATAATTTAACCTCTAAAATATTCATCGTTGTCCTCCGTTGCTGTTTTTACTTTATACATTGAATTGGACAGAATATTGTTGCAGGTGAAGATCTTTTAGGTGTTCTAGTAAACTTTTTTAGGTAAGCTTTTCATTGCACTGTTTTTATTTATTTCTGAAATATATAATCTAAAAATATTCTGCAAAGAACAATTCAAATAATAACTTTATATTCAGTGGAATTATGGATCATACCATTCATAAGTTAATTGTTCATTCTAGTTAGTACAATCTTTAATGATAAAGAATTGACTTCTGGATTACACACCATACTAGAAAATTTTCTTATTTTACAATCTACAATTGAAATTTAGTTTTTAAATTATGGAATCTTAAGTTATTTTTAAAATATCCAAATTTAAAAATATAATTATAAATTTTATTTTAGATTCAAAATCTACAATCCATGATGTCAAAATGTATTTTATACTGCAATAAAAAATGTATTTCACAACACAAATGTATTTAAGATTTTAAAAATAAAAAATGTGTGGCATGGACAATTTAAACTTTTTCACAAGTCGTGGATATTTGGGAAGAACAATCATGGGATTGCATGAACAAGAGTCGATATGCAAGGAGTCAAAAAGTTTGTACTCAGTGCAAATGGTTTAACTATAACTTCATGCACTCTTACATTTTTTTGTCCTGTTTCCCTATATTTTTTTTTTGTCTACACCTCTATGTTTTAAAATTCTAAAACTAGCCTTTCTCCTTTTATTTAAAAAGGCCACCGTCGTGAATGGCTTCCATTGTCAAGTGTTGATCTTCTTTTTTATTGTTAGCACTGTGAAGGTGGATTTAAGTTGCAGGGACTAAGAATGGAGGTGTGGCTTGAGGTGCTGAAGTTTTGGTTGACTTTTACAGTTAGTTTTATTAAAGAGGGAAGGGTGGTTATGAAGTTTTGAAATTCTTGAAAATAGAGTTTCTCTGTAAAGGGATATGGTAAAAATCAAAGAAAATGAATGAAAAGGATAATTTTATTGAAAGGAAGGATTAGTTATTTAATAACCTTACAGCAATTGGAAATAAAAACGTGTAAAAGAAGCTATGCAGTTGCAATAAACTAGAATGAACAAAGGAATAGGTAGGATTATTGACTAACAGAATAATAAATATCTACATAAAACAGAATAATAAATATCTTTAACATTTTCGGGGACGAAGCCATCAGCAAGTGAAAAAATGATGTACGGAATGGTTGTTTCTAAAGTCATGTTTCTGTTTTTTTGTTTGAAAGATGTAACTTATGGATAGGTGAATTCAAAAGCATATTGTGACTTATAGATGGATTGGTGGTGAATGTTTTTACTTATAGATTAGGATATTTAGAAAGATTTTTTAACTTATGAATTTGAGAATTCAGAATACATTTTTTTGACTTAAATTGTGGAATCCCTTATCCAAAACCCTTACAACTGCATTACAGAATTGAAAATCTGTCAAAAAAACATAACAAAAAAACAACCAATCCAAAAAAAAAGTATTACTTACTTTTTTTTCTCTGAACACAGAGTTATTGCAAACACAACTGAACAGGACAATCATCACCGTATCACCACCAAGCCGCTAAAACTGAACCAACGGGAAAATCCAATGCAGTATCGCTCCTTACGTCGTTTGCTGGAATTTTCGTTTGCTCCTTGTACGTGTGCATGCAGAAAGGAAAGAAGGAAAGAGTTACCCTGGTACGTGGGTTTAGGGTTTTTAAAAAATACCAAGGATACTTTTGTAATTGCATAAGCATGAAGAAAAATGTGAAAGTGCAGAAAGAAACACCTGCTATGAGATGGACCATAACAGAAATTAAAAATCTTTGGGCTACAACTTACACCCCCAACATAAAATAAAAAGGACTATTTCTTCCTGCATCTTCGTATGTTCTTCATGTGTGGATTATGTAATCTAGATATGTATTTGAAAAAAGACTTCCGGATTACATAATTTATAAACTAAAAAAGACTTCCAGATTATGTAATCCAAAAACTAATCATGCATATGAAAAAAAAAAAAAATTCGGATTATGTAATCCAGAAACTAATTACGAATTTGAAAAAGGACTTTCAAATTACGTATTCCAAAATATTACAAAAGAATATTTTTGGATATACAAAAATTTAGGGAGGTGTGGGAAGAACATATGGAGCTGCAGGAAGAAACAGTCCACAAAAAGGGATGGTTGTTCCTACACTTCCATGGCTTCTTGTGGCACCCCATAATTCTTAAAAAAAACAAAAATACTCATTATTATTCTATTGATATTTTTCATTTTAAAATTGATGATCTGAAAAAACTCTATGACTACAGAATTTGTAAGTATTTTCATATGCAAGAATACTTTTTGGATTCTGTAATGCAGAATATATTGTTTTAAACAAGAAAAAAAAAATCAGAATTCTACTATTCGAAAAGTGTAAATAGAAAAAAATACATTTCTGAATTGTAAAATCTGAAATGTATTATTTAAAGCACAAATGGTCTTTTCGCCTGATTTATGTGTGAAAGTAGAAACTAGGTACCAAAATGTAAATCTTTACACTCCATTGTCCTCTCAATTTTTATAAAATGGATCATCCTTTTCAAACTAAAAGAAACTTGTTTTATTTCTTTAGGGTGCATTATGAAACACCCAAATCTTCGTAATCTAAGCTCTATATCATTCTATTAATTGTATTAGTGCCAACCTGGTTAGAAGTGCAACTTGTATAATGATGCAACATTATTTTTTTTATTAAAAAATAGGCCAGCAGCATATAAAATCAGTGTTTATCCCAAAGTTGACCTCACTCAATTTCTTAAACCAGATTAAGCATCTTTAACATCATAATTGAAGACATTATTACTACTATGAATCTGAGTAGTTTTTTTTTCTGATAAAATCACTCAAACCATAGTTTAGTTTAGTTACTTTCTTATGCTTATATTATTATAAAGCACCTGTATTGAGAAAAGAACACGAATGCTCATAGATAGTTTATGCAATTAACGTTTTGGTGCTCTAATTTTTTATGGAATCTGCCATATGGCTATGCACACAAAAGCACAGAAAAACCCATGGCATAAAACTGCACTGACCCTCGAAAGAAAAAAAAAATGAACTTTAAGTACCTTACATGTTTACATTATTATTATGCAATATTACGTATATTAACTATGGCCTAGCATAATTAATCATCCACTATCTCTAAGAAGGAGAAAAGTGACAAGCAACAAGTGTGACCAAGGCTTGACTAGAGAAAAATCATAGAGGGAATATATATTTGGCGAAAATGGATCATATGTTCAAAAAAACAGCTGTAGTTCCAGCAGTTACACATCTGATTGATGCCATTCTTTTGACAATATTTATAACATTATTCAGTGAAACAAAACATTTTAATGGTTGAGATTGTGAACAGTTTTCTTAAAACTATAGATAATATGAATTTGATAATGAGGAATCCTAAGATATATCAAGCAAAAAAGAATGAGACTGCTAAGAATATACCATAACTAGAAATAATCATGCACCACCACTCAACACATTTGAGAGACCAATTTGATTACTCCCCACATAGGTGCATCATTCTGCAGGTAATAATTTGCAAAGTTAGCTACCAAGTCATCCTATCCCTTCTGGTATGTTCACTTTAACTGAACATAAATTCTTAGAAATATAATAGTATCACTTAAATGCTATCAGTGAACAACATCAAAACACTGACATAAGTGTAAACAGTATTCACCTATAATCAAATGACATATGAACATACATAAATGCATTAATATAGTTTAATATAATTATATTCCTCACAGTTGCAGAGGCACTTATCAAAGTAAAAAATAACAGGATTGTTCTCATACAAAAGGACCAAAGAATCTAAAGATACTGAAGATATTCCTACCATCAGTCTAATCCACTTACCACAAAAACCACATCAAAAGCTTCTCGATAGCAGCTGAGTGAGTTCTCAATGTTGTGGTTCCTACAATACAACAATAATTTTATACAGTAGAGCATCTGTATTAGTTACACTTTTTTATACTACCTCAAGAACTAGGGATAGAAAGATGTATGTTTTTAGATAAGGCATGAAGAAGTTAAAAACTCGAGATCATGGAAGGATATGAGAGGGACATAAAAATATAATTACCATAACTGGAATACTGCAATGATAATAAGCATCAGTAGTTGCAATTACAATTTTCCAATTCCCTTCTATAGTGTATGCACTTCTTTACTTAATGATAAATTATCAAAATAATTAAAAAATAAATAAAAGCAGACACACACTTACATATGTGCCAGCAAACAGTAGCATACTCAAGTCAACTAATCCTCTTTTCTCACAAGTTCTTCAAGAAGAGAAAAATAAGAAAAAGAATTGAAATGAACTTCTTTCTAAGCTAAAGTTATCCTATGCACTAGTTAATGTGTAGAAATTTTCTAGTAAAACTTCTCTAAATTCTTGTTTTAACTAGTGTATAAGCTAATTATAGCTTATCCACAAGCTCATTTTATTTTTTTTCTTGTTATTTTTGTCTTCTAAAAGTGTTAATGGAGAAGTCTGCTCAAGCCGACCATTAATCACTTCATTGATATCCAATATCTACAAGTTACTAATTAATTTGTATTCAAAATCAAACTTTGGAAAGGACAGTTTGTTAAATTTAACATTTTTCTTGTTACAATGTCATGTCATGACTGAGTTCAACATCATTAATAAATCAATTCAAAAATGAGAAATATGACACACGACAAAATAGAGAACTGCAGAGTCAAAATGCACAACAGAACAAGGTGTGAGGGTAACAAATTTACAAGCAATATCCAATGTTCAAAATTCACCAAGGAGAATTGCTCTTCAACTTTGAACTAAATAGTAGGTGGATGCAACAAGGAAGTAAAAGTGGCAGTTACTATAGAACAAGTAACAAGAGTGAATAAAATGAATTAAACTCGGCTTACAAATGCAACAGATACTCTAGAGAATGAGAGCAAAGAAGCCAAACACCGCAACCTAAAATGCACACTGACACAAACCATGACAAAAAATATATAACAAAAAAGGGGAGCAAAATTATCAAAACCACAACAACCCAAAAATAGCTTGACAGAGAGTAAAATGCAGTGTGCAGTAATATAAAATGTGAAGGACCGAGATGCAAAAGTGGTACGACATGGTTAGAAATTGAAAAGGGCAGTTTCAATTGAGTATATGACATAGTGATATGACACGGGTACAAATGGGGGCTTCAACCCTTCAACCAAAACTGCAGTCCTGGAAAGGAAAGATATTGAGAAGAAAGGGAAATTAGGGTTCAAAATAATTAGACAGATTTTAAAATACAAAATATTTTAAAAACAAAAAACATCTTTTTTTAAACCTAAATAATCATAATTTAAAACAAAATTTTAAATATAGGAAGGAGAAAGGCATTGAACTCAAACTGTACGATCCTAAGATAGCAGGATACTTCATTTATATTGAGAAAGTATAAATCAATACAATGAATAGAGAAGATTTGATATCTTCTAATAATAAAGATATGATACAAAATAAATAAAAAAGGTTCCTATTAATACATATATAATCTAGATATTCTTTCTAATAATAAAGATATGATACGAAAATAAATAAATAAAGGTTCCTATTAATACATTTATAATCTAGATATTCTTGATTATACAGGATTTTTCCCTTATTTTTATAATTATAAATTATAATAAAAAAATAATTTAGTTAGTTAGGGATTCAGTTGCAAAAAGTGAAAATTTCCCAGCTAAATAGTAAATGGTATGACAGGCCTTCATTAAATGGAAACATAATTATTGGTCAAGAAAATAACAGTATCAAAACTCTTAAATTTACCAAATACCATCAAATTTTCTCAAAAGATTAAACAACAATCCCCTTCAAAGATGAAGATTTCCAAAGAACAAAATATGAGAGTAAAATGGGAGAATCCAATTAACAGGAGCACTTTGGTTCACATCTCAAACTTCGGGGGTGGGGGCGATGATGGAATTCCATTTTTCTTCCCCGAGATGTTCCATACAAGATACTTAAATGCAGTTCTTATTCTATTATATGTATGATTTAGTAGTATAAACAGGGGTCTTTGTATCCTATTATATGCAACTAGTGATCAAAATGGTGGATCCTCCTATACAATCTATGCATACATTTTGGTAAAAGAAATTTACTAGAAGATGGATTACAAGAGAGAAAGAGGATAGCACAATAAAAAACATGTTCCCAAAGTAATCAATAGAGAATAGCTTCTACGTAGTATCTAAGAAGCAAAAATAAAAATGAAGAATAATGATCAGTCCAAGTCTAGAAATTTAGCATTCAAAAAACAAAAACAATAGTAGTTTAGATAAGTATTTTGACAGATATTTGTTGAATGTTAAAAAACTGTCAATCTGTCAAGCTACCTAGAGAACTGGCCTCAAAATATCACCATAATATAGTAGAGATAAGTCGCATTCATAAGGACCTTTATAGACATTAGCTGAGCTCAAATTTAAATATTACCAAGACAACTAGAAGATAAGAAATTTGGCAAGGCAGATCCTAAACTTACAGGAATCCCAAGGATATTCGAGTCTCATAATTCAAACCATCAGACATTCCCAAGTCTCCAAGATGATCACCGAGAAGGAGAACATTGGTTCTCTTCTTCAATGAGGCATTGTCATCAGTAGGACCATCCATATCACCAAACCTCTCATGAACAGGAGCTGCCATATCAAGAGCATGCTCATTTTTATTTAAGCTATGAATCAATTTTCCTGTAATAGAATTTACAAGTAAAATGTAAGAACTATATTTATATCTTTAAGTCCCCCAAAATTTTATTTTATCCATAATACTCCAATCTCATTCAACGAGCACTGGAATTTGAAAAAATACTTCCAACATCGCAGCCATACGCTGCAATTGTTCCAAATCAACTCATAAGAAAACACATTCTACGTGAAAGCCAATATAAATATTTGTTTTAAATTTTAAGTTTAAGTAAAAAATAGAATTTTTCAGGACTCAGGGAACAGAGACGTTTATATTTCTGCAAGTATTTTCAGGTTTCTGTTGCTGAATTCCTTGTTAACTTCTGTGAGAGATTTGGATTTGCATAAGATAGATTTATTCGTTTTGTGGTTGTAACTCGCAAGAGCAGTATTTTATTCAATTATAGAAAGTAAATATAGAACTTCCTGATGATAAGTGTCAATTTGACCAACATTTTGAGACACTTTTCATACACTTTTGGATCAGTTACGATTAGGCGGTATCACTGATTTTATGATGAAAAAATCCAGATAGAGACTAGAAATTCTAGAATGTAATTTGCTGCCCTGCAAGAGACCAGTAATCCATGTATCCAAAAAAATTTATAATTTGGGAATCATGGGATTTCAACTACGTTGAAGAGTGTTTTGAAAACCTTTAGCTGACATTGGTATATGCAGGGTTCATATCTAGTTCACACTCAAACTAATGGTCGCATTATTTTGAGCAACCTGCCATCCTACAAATTACAACGCATAAGCTCAGCCAAGTTTTTCTGTTACAATATTAAACTCTATGATACAGCTATGAAGGTACTGAGATAAGATAAATTTCATTAGCTGTCTGTTCCCACGGGCAAGGGAACATTTATTAAAATATGATACAGTGCATATCATACACTTCCACCGAACTCAATTTGCTACGCAGACATGGTAAGAGATGCAATAAATCCTGCGCTGTTATTCTAACCAACCCACTCATCAAGGTGTAAACAGAAACAAATATATTTTCTTTTCTCTAGTGACAATGAAAAGGGCACTTAAGTAATGCCTTGGCCTCAAGAGATACATTTAGATACGAAAAATGAGATGAAAAACCAACAAATTTGTAGCTGATCAATTCAGGAAACATAAAATCACCTTTAAATGATACAAGGCTGCCATTGTCATCAAATACCATTCTGTTGGATACTATCCTCACATTCTTGAAGTATCTGTGAAGTTTCTGCCTTAGGACCTGTTATTATCAAGAAAAAACAATACATTGCAATTGAGAGGCGTCTACAAGACTAGAGAAGAAAACAAAGGGCGTATTTTGCAACCTTGCCATCATAAAACTAAATTGATTTTTCAGACCTCTTCAATGGTATCAGCGAGCCCTGCAGAGAATATTAACACAGGAATGTCTCTTTCCTGAAAATTACAAAATAGAAAATGGGAACCAGGGTGAGCAGTTCAATTTTCACATATCTATATCACATTTCATAAATTCACCTGACATATGAAGATGCAATGTAAGATCTTATATCTGCCAAAGAAGGATGGAAATATACCTCCAGAAACTCAAAAAGTTCAGGAACACCTTCCCTGAAAGCTATGTTGGCATTAGCAACAGATTGCCTTATTGATTCATATGTAAGTCCTCCCTCAACAAGCAGAGCATGTGTTTTTCCCCACCTGATACACCAAATTTAGAGTTTCAGCAAAAAGTAATAATGGCAATACTGGATGCAAATGTTCAACTTAGTGCCTGTACGTCCACCATTAATAAACTCACACACCACTCTTCCATGAGCTTCGTTTTCTCTTCAAGTCCAATAGTCGGTGAAAATTCTAATGGATGGTAATATTCATATAACTGCTGCCTCTTGGCATCATATTCCGGATTACCCTGCTGCAAAAGGCCATGACTGGCTATAGAAGCACAATGACTCTATTAGATATGATCCATAGCAAAATTCCTGATGACATTCATTTCTCTTCTTACAGCAAAGGGACCAAAAGGGGGGAAAAAATGTTGAGGGAACAACATACATTGGCCACGGGTTCCATTAACCGAAAACTTAGTTAACGTGGCATCAAAATCAGCAATCACCTGGTACCATGAATTTGTCAAAACAATCATAAAAACAGAAACACATTGTGCTGGGAAAATCTGAAAAACTAAAAAACAATTTTTCAATGGTACCCATCTATTATGTAACCAAACTACTACAGTAAGTAAATTCAATAAGCAGACAAAGAAAAGATATGCAATACACAATAAAAACACTTAAATTAATTATAAACCAAATGCATGCAGAAACCTGAAGCTTCTGGGGACCACCCAAACGAATTGCTTCAATTTTCGTCTCCATCAAAGCAGGGTCACCCACCAACAAGTCCGAAGCATCCTTCACTTCCTCCATTTCTAAATTTCTCCTGCAACAAAAACTAGAAAATGATACCCTTTAACAAAAAAAGTCAGAATTTTTAAGAAATTAAAACGAAGGAAAATAAAATATGAAAACTTAAAATATAGATATGCAATAGCAGGTTACAAGAGGGTGAAGAAAAAAAAGGGAGAAAAGATGGGGTGGGAAGAAGAAGAACCTTGAGGCTGTGTAACGGAGAAAAGAGGAGAAGTGGCGTTGGCGAAAGGAGGTGTGGACGATGGCTTGAACTTGAAATTGGAAGCTATAATTCATTATAGTGTGAGAGTAACTGAATCAAAAAATTCAATTTAAATAATTTCCAATTTTTAAATCTTAAAAATAACTTTTTATTCTTGTCAAATTTAATAATTTGTTTTTCCACTCACACTTTCTTTCTTTCTTTCTTTCTTTTTTGTTTTGTTTTGCTTTCACATAAATGTTTTTCTTGCATTAGACGCAATTTAGAAATGAATGGTTGCAATTTATTGCAGTGAGTGATTATGGATTGTGTTTTTCTAGAATTTGATGAAAACTGGTGACTGGTGCAGATGCTTTTTTGAATATGAACTGTGCCCTGTGCAGATAAATCCAAGTGGTTCACCAACTTTAAAGTGAGTTTTAATAGAGATTGGAAACTGCACACCCTGCTGGGAATCTCATCTTCTGAGTACAAATTTATAAAAACAACTACCTCTTAATAAAATTATTAATTGTATTTAGTATATATTATTAAATACTATGAAATTGAGATATGATTAGATATTTTTATTGGAATACACTTGCATATCATCTTTGCATTTTTATATTAATGGTAAAAAGTTGTTTTAATTTTTTTAGAAATTTTAAATAAATAAAATATAACCTCATATAAAATATTTGTATGTTCACTCTTTTCTAATCACAATTTTTTAGAAAACAGTTTCATCTTTTGAGATGTATATTTTATTTCATATAAATAATTTTAAACTTAGGTTTAGGTATTTTGTAGTTAGAAGTTTTATTCTCAAGTAACATCACATAAATTTTATTAAGAAAATAATTATTGTTGCATTTGCAATGGTTTCATAAAGTGGATTGTTATTGCAACCTTGAAGAAAATTGTGAACCCTTAGAACCAAAAGTTTTTTCTAAAGTGAAAAGATATTTTTTTTAAGTTTTGTACCCCATTTTTACATCTCGTTGTTTTTTCTGGGTTTTGTGTCTTATGTATTGTATGAACAAAAACACAATCATCACTAGTAAACACACCACAAAACTTACCTCAACTACTAGCCACCACTACCACTTGAAAATGAAAATGAAGGTTTTTTTACCACCATGGGCTTTTTTTCACTTTTTTAGCAAAGTGGGGCTGCTTTTACAAAAATTACAGATTTGAGCAAGTCGTGTCAACTTGGCACTACTTCATATGAAGAATTCAGCCCAACTTTTGGTCACATCGACCTAAATCGTGTCAAGTTGGCACAACTTTATCCACGTCAAAAAACTTTTTTTTTTTTTACTTTTTTTAAAGTTTTGTTGTTTTTAAATATATATTGTTAATTATTTAATTACAATTGAAATTAATTAAAATTGAGTAGTAAGTTATGTAATATTTGAAATTAATTTGATAAATAATTTTTTTAAGGGTGTTAGTTTTTAACGACAAAAAATTGGGTAATCATACATGGATCATATTTGATGGTAATGTAATATATTAATTTGGCTATTTGATTAATAAAAAATATGAAGAAAATTGTTATTGTATTTGGAAAATAAATAGAGAATTGTTGTTGTGGATTTGGAAAATAAATATCTTGGGAAGTAATGGTTTTATAGAACACGTAATGAGGAGAAGAGATTAATTATAACTATACAAATTAGTAAGATTCATTACAAGATATAAAATAAAAATAAAAATTTGAACTATTGAAAATTATTTACAGGAAGACGTGTCACAATGTGGTCTTCATATTTGTTGTTGAGGTCTTTGTGGAGAGTGATGATCAGACGACAGAGGTGGAAGTGGAAGAGGATCTTCAACGATATGTTCGTCATCGTCATTATTGACTTCATTATGAGATCCTAGTGAGGGCATTATGGGTCGATAGTGCATGGATGATGTCAAATTATATGCAGAAGGAAGGGTGAATGTTGAAGTTCCATGGAAAAAGTACCTAAATAAGAAGGTAAAAATTATACGTGTAAGGAATCAGATGGTGTGGAGAATGAAGTGATAGGTGGCGAAGATGATCCATGTGTGTGGATGTGGATGGTTGTTGAAGACCCGAATGATTGATTGACCAACACCAAAACCATGACCATAAGAAGGAAACCTCGAAGGGTGATAAGTCGGATGCGGAGGCGGTTGTGGTTGTGGTTCCATGGGCTCCTATGGTGTGTCATATTGTTCGAAAACAATTGTTAACTTCATTATAAACATGTTGATATTGTTAAAAGTAGAAGGCATGAATATGAATTAACTTACATCATCGCCAGACAATGATTCCTGAGTCGATATGTAACAAACAATATGGTAAATATACCACTGCATGTATGTTGTGGAATCATGCAAATGACCATTACCATTAAACTGAATGTCTTCTATTAGACGATTATGTTTATCAGTCCACATTACTATCCACTGCTGATGGTATTCTAGTCAGTATCTGTCTGTTCTACCCCTCATATCTTCTTTGTGCAACACATCTAAGTTTTGTGGCTCTGATGGAATACCTTGTAGAAAACCAAATTGTCGCATAACCCGGTCAGCTTGGTGAAATTCAACGGTGGCAAAACAAATAAGGGGAATAACTACCCTACTAACTGGAGAAAACTCATCAGTGATAAATACAATGACGTCTGCCTTGCTGTATGGAGTCCATAAGAACTGCAAAATACTTGACATTAGTATGGAACAAAATATATATTTAAACATTGGATTGAGAATACAAATTGATGTTTTTACAAACCTTTTTTTACTGTAAATTATCAATTGTCTTCCTTATCAAACTAATTGTCCTCATAAGTGGGTGGTACCTTTGTGAAGGTACACGAGACAACCTTGAATAAACAACAAATTTGTTAACATTGGACATCAAAGTTCATTTTTATACGTGAATTCATATATCAAAATATACATTTTTGCTAGTGGGAAACCATGTCCGACAGTAATGTCCTCAGGAGTTAATGGCTCAATTATTAGGGAAAGGGTTTTAATCCATTCCCAAGCCCAACACTGCAATAGTAGCGTACAACCTCCTATGTTGTCTTAGTGATAGTCAATTTCATGATCTAATACACGATAAAGAAACGCCAAGACAATTGAACTCCAACTATAAGTGCAGACATGGGTCAAGTCAGCTAATAATAACTGATACATTAGAAGTACTCTACTTGTTGATGTGTCTGGCATCAACAAACTCCCAATTAATGAAAGAATATGTGCTCTAGCATGTTGAGCGATAACATCATTCGTAGCATCAGTTGTTGTTGTTCAACCATGATAAGTTTATGGTATTTCCTTTAATTACATTTGGGGGGAGGGATGAACCCTAACAAGTATTGGCAAGCTTGAACCATGTCCTCACTTGTGAATCCAATGATAGGTTTACCATCAATGGAAAGACTTAACTGCAGAGTCACATCTTGTAATGTGATTGTGGACTCTCCATGTGGAAAATGAAAAGTATGGCTCTCTATTCTCCACGTCTCAACTAGTGCAATAATCAAGTGATGGTTAATGTCGATGGAGGGGATGGTTAGTAGTTGCCCAAACCCAACTACATTTATCATATGGATGATTCGGGGATCTACAAATTGGAGGTGGGTGATAACCCATATGGCATGCCATCTTGGAAGTAGTAATCGATCGTTACCCTTCCAAATGAACTTAGTCACATGCTTATTTTGAAGGCGCAATAAAGACATATTGTGAGGGAGACGATGTCCGAATGCCATAGAAAATGCTTCCATAATTATTGTAATTATTTTGAAATAATTAGTTAATTGTAAATAATTATATATATTATTAATAAGTTAAATAATATAAACATTTTCACTAGTTAATTTTTTTATCTCAACCAATAAAGAAAAATTGTATAACAAACCTCGATTTATTTTAAACCTATATTTGCTTTATTTTTTTAAATCTCATTTATATTAAAGTATAAAAAGGTATAATTATTGTAATTATTTTGAAATAATTAGTTAATTGTAAATATATATATATATATATATATATTATCAATAACTTAAATAATATAAACATTTGCACTGACGTAATTAATCACAAATGGTTAAATTTTTTATCTTAACCAATAATTTTTATTTTATCACAAACCAACTAATGTTATGTGTCATGTGCAAAGATATGACCGAGAAAATTCAGTCGTTGAAGTGCAAGACATAGTGATTACCAAACTTCGACCTACCCAACGACATACACAATTAAATTAAATGAATGGTGGTGTGATTGTGGGGAGTTTCAAGCTATATGTGTGCCTTGTTCACATATAATTGTTGTTTGTTTAATTTTGTCATTTACAACTAACGACATTTGTGGTCCTAGTGCATAGTCTCTAAAATATTTTTCAAGGCTTATGAGGTCCAATTTAATCCAGTTCGAAATCAGGATTATTGGTTTACTTACATAAGACCAAATTTGTTACATGATCCCATGTTGTGTCAACATCAATTAGGAAAACCTAGCACTCAACGTACCCGTAACAAAATTGATGATCCAATTCCAAATAAGCCAAAACAATGTTCATATTGTACAACCGAAGGTCACAATAGAAGCAATTGTCCATGCAGACAAGCTTCATAAAAAAATTCAATCCTAACTTTGATTATTAATTTCCTCATTTCTTTACCTATATATTTATGCCTTCATTTATTTTATTTAACTAACAACCTAAATTAACTAACAACAAATATTCCTCCATAAAAAAAATTATTTATCAAATTAATTTCAAATATTACATAAATTACTACTCACTTAAATAATTTATAATTTAAAAATAAGAAAATTCTAAGTCAAAAAAAGAAAAAAAAATTATGATGTGGACAAAGTTGTGCCAACTTGGCAGGACTTCAGGTTGACGTGGCAGAAGTCGTGTCAACTTGGCACGATTTAGGTGGATGTGGCCAAAATCGTATCAAGTTGGCATGACTTCTTCATATGAAGTAGTGTCAAGTTGGCACAACTTCTTCATATGAAGTAGTGTCAAGTTGGCACGACTTGGCGAAATTTGTAATTTTTTTAAAGCAGCCTCACTTTGATAAAAAGCGAAAAAAAAGAGTCCCGTGGTGGTCAAAAAACCGAAAAAGAAGGCACTACACTCCCCACCATACTCAAAAGGATATTGGCTAAATTAAAAAAAAAGTATGGAGGTGCAAGGAGAATTCGTCTATTTCTATCTATGTAATGGGCTTAACTCATATTTTCTGTATGTTTTTTTTTCTATATAAACATAACCCTATGTGTTCAATATAGGCAAGAGATTTATCCTATTCTTGTTTTCTTTTATTTTAATATTGTATCAAAGTCATATAGAGTCTATCACAACAAGAGTTGTTGGACTTATCAGATTGTTATCGAGCCGCTAATAGACCATCCATTATATAGTCTCATACATGAGTTGGTAACCTCGACGTGACGAGAGTGTTGAAGATCCCACATCGACTAAAGATAAAAACATGTATATAAGGTGAAAAACTAACTTTATAAATCGATTTTATAAAGTTGAGTTAGACTTAAAAATTCAATTTTAATATTTTTAAAAAAATAAGTAAAAAATACATAATAATGTTATAACAAAAAAATTAGAACTAATAAAAATTAAAACATTTTTAAAAATATGATAAATAAAAGAAAAGTTGTTAAAAGTGGAGTCTATGTTTAAAAATTTTGGTATACAATAATTAGGATTACAATTCAATTTAATTTATATTTGAAGGCTGTTAATATAACATAACATTGTCCATACAAGTTTTAAGTTTCACTTTTAAAAAAAAAAAATCATCTATTTTGTCTCCATAAAAAATCCCAACCATGAACCAAAAACACAAAATAATAACAATTCATCCAAAATATTAAAAAATGACATAAAAAAGTCAATCCCATAATAGGAAGGAAACATTGGCAGATCAAGAGTTTTGATTAGAAAAACTAAAAAAACCAAACATGTGAAGTAGATTAGAACAATCTTATGGTTATTATGTTCACATGCACCTCTCATCTTTACTTTTTTTTTTTCAAATATAATAACACAATAGAAGTAGATCTATGTTCAAATTTGATATATAATAAATCAGTTTAATTAAATGAACTCAATTATTAAAAAAATTTATAGAAATTTCAAATTTATTCTTGAAATTAGCAGACATAACAATAGTTAAACTCAAAACTTTAGTATTATAAGCTTGTTAGTTTTTGAACGATAAATATGAGATGAAAACTGAGATAAGGGTGTCATGAATTTATTTACATTATTATTTATAAAAAAACAAACTCGAGTAAGACATGACATAAGAAAATCCAATTAAAAAAATAACGATATTAACCTTAACAACCAAAAAAAATAATTTTTAATGTTTTTCTAACTGAATTTCCTTATTTAATTATTTTTTACTCTTTTTGTTAATTACTATATTTATAATTAAATTTATATTTATAATTAATACTACATTTATAACAAAATAGAGTACTTCCTATTAAATTTTTTAGCTAAATAAATAATAGAAGTCTAGTAAAAACAAAATAAAAAAAGAGTGTGAAAAATGAAAAATCATTAATTATGTGGAAGTATAATTTATTCGGCACAATCATTTCTTGAAAACATTATAAGTGCTACATAATTAATTATAAATATTACATAATAAACTATGTAAATGTCATTTAATTATGAGATCTATAATTTTTTTTCAAATTTTAGTTTATATTACAAAGTGCACTTCGTAATAGTTTACTATATTAATTAATAAAAAATAATTAAAATAATATTATAATAAAGTGTGTTTTATTTAAACACTATTTTTTTCCTTTTTTTTTTGTCTCTTCACCTTCCACCCTATGATGGAAGTCAAAATTGCAGTGATATAAAAAATGTGAACTGAGATATATAGTTAAAAAGAAATTAAATAAATATATCTAAAAGTATGGTATGAGAGAGCCAAATTTAAAAGTTGTTAAGAAAAGTAAACATAAAACTTAAAAAGGTGAGAAAGCAATTATATACTTTCCAAATGCTGGCCCCTCACTTAAGGAACGTTATCACACAAAAAAATAAAAGTTTATTTTTAAATTTATTTTTTTCTCATTTTCACTTTACAACTCTATTTAATAACAAAATATTATATTTAATTAATAAAAATAAATATAAATAAAATTTTAAAATAATATATCTAGTTGTCATATTTTCACTTTACAACTTTATTTAATATTATTTAAATAATAAAAATAAATAAAAATAAATAAAAATAATTTTTAAAATAAAATAATAATATATCTAGTTATCATGTGAAAGTGGAAAAAGATGATGGTGTGAAGTTATGATTACCTAAACTAATTTATTTTTTGTTTAATCAAATAAATGATTAAATGACTTTTTTCTTTTTTTAAAATAATATAATTTTTTAATATTATTTTTATAAACTATATGTATATATATTTTTAAGTTATATTATTTTTTATTAATTATTAAAAATAATAAAATTATATTTTTTAATATAATATAAATGTGAATATATGTGTATGCTTACATAAGTACACCTGATTTCATGATTTCACTAGTAATTTTCAATATTTTTAGAATCACTTAAAAATAAATAAAGATGATAAAAGATTAGTATTATAATGGTTGTTATACAATAATTATCATAATATTAAAAATAAAATCATAAAAGAAAATTTAAAAAGCAGCTATAAAAATTTAATGTTTTTCATTAATTTTTATATTATTAATATTTAAATCATTTGAAAGAAAAATAAAAACACACATGTCACGCATTGACTGGGAAGACATTTTTAAAATGCATTGAACAAAATTTATAGCCGTTGGAACTCAGTCACATCACTCTCTTTCTTACTCTGTTTCAGGAATCCAAGAAGAAGAAAATCATCATTCATTCACTCTGTTTCCACACATTATTATTCTTTAACCCAGTTTAGACAACTACATCCGTCACAATTTTCTCTGGTTACAAACAATAACTCCGTTGCAAAAGCTTACACAAAGGATGAAGGGAGTAAAAGGAAAATTTCTGAAGAAGCTCAAATCCATCAAACCAATCGGGTATCTGAAGCAAGATCGAATTCTCCAACTAAAGGCCTCAGATGGGTACGTCGATTTTCTTCCAAAGATTCCGAGTTTCAACCTGCACGCCCCATTCGTTTTCTGGGAAAACAAGCCCGAGAAAACTGTTCTGAGCTGTGAGGAAATGAAAATGCAGGAGGAACCTGAGGTCATAGACGTGGCAGAGCTGATGAAAGACCTTGAAGAAGAAGAAGAAGAAGAAATGAATTTGGAAGATTACAATAACAATAAAGAGAACATAGGGCCGTGTTTGGTAAAACCCCAGCAACAACCCAACAAGGGTGTTTTGCAGAGTGGGAAGAGAGCAAAATCAGAGTCAAAACAGAGAGGGGTTTTGGAGGAAAAAAAATGTTCACCAGCGAGAGTTGATAGTAACAGCAACAGAAAAACCAAAACCCCTTTGTTAGACTCTGACATTCCATCGTTCCGAAAACCGGACTTGAACTCTGGCAGCCTGTTTGATCCGAATCTGCTGGCGGCATTCGAGCAAGCCGTGAAGGAACATGCTAAGATGACAGAAGAACAGAGGAGAATCCGAATTGAAGAAGAGTCTTCACAGAAAGTGGAAGATGATGACCCTGATACCGACCCTAACCCTTTGATGTTCTTTGAAGAGAACTGTCCACCTGGGGGAGATGGCAATGTAATATTCTACACCACAACACTTAGGGGAATCCGGAAGACATTCGAAGACTGCAACAAAATTCGCTTCCTACTTCAGAGTTTTAAGGTTTTGTATTTTGAGAGGGACATATCAATGCACAAGGAGTTCAGGGATGAGTTGTGGTGCAGTTTGGATGGAAAATTAGTGCCTCCAAGGCTTTTTGTCAAGGGAAGGTACATTGGTGGGGCAGAAGAAGTTCTTAATTTGCATGAGCAAGGAAAGTTGAGGAAAATCTTAGAAGGGGTTCCCATGGATTACTCCAGTGGTCCTTGTGATGCATGTGGAGGGATAAGGTTTGTGCTGTGCTTCAAGTGTAATGGTAGCCATAAGGTTATGGAGGAAAATGGAGAGTGCAATCAGTGCTCTCAGTGTAATGAGAACGGGTTGATTGTGTGCCCTTATTGCTGCTAGCTGAGGAACACTACATCAGTTAACACTTCTGTGTTCTACCTAATGTGATAGAGTTCTATACTTAGTGTGTTCTATCAATTGTAATAGAGTTTGTACGTAAATTTGTGGAACTGCATTATTTTTTCTGTCTTTTTTGTAATGATCATTCTTTCAAATTGTTTTACTGGTTATAGGCGCTTGGCATCACCTGTTGCTGGTTCTTGGACCAATCTTAAAGTCCTTAGAATTTCAGATTCAATGTGCCCTTTGGATGTATTCAGTTTTATACCTTAATAAAAAGGATTCTACCACTTGAATCAGAAATCAATGGATTCTACCACTTGAATCAGAAATCAATGGATTCTACCACTTGAATCAGAAATCAATTGTAATAGAGTAATTCATTGTGTTGATGCTTGATGCTTGGATAAAAGTTGAAAATATGTTTGTAAAAGTACTTTTGTGTTTCTCTGATATTAAAGCATGCTCTTAATTGTTTGAAATACATTAATACTCCCTAATACCTAAGAAGAATTACTATAAACGTTTGATACTGTGTCCAATCTCTAGAATTGAATGAGTGTTAATTCAATTTGCTGAGTTTTATTTTATTATATTATCTTTCTTTTGTGTGGACTAGATGCATACTCAATGTACAAGAAAAAAGATAACTACCATAACATCTTCATTAGCTTAAGAAGCTAAATACGAGTATCAGCATTATTCAGCAGCGTAAGATCATGAGAAGAAACATAACAATGCTGAGGACCTTTGCTTTTTCTTAATTAGGCATTGAAAATGTTGAATCCCAGTTATCATATTAAAAACTGTAACAGAAAGTATCAACACTCGTTACCTGGTTCATTATGTCTTGGGTAGGTTTCATGTTTTGCTGTGCAGTAATCACCATAGTAAATTCATAATTCGTTTTGAAATATTAAAAGACATTAATTCAAGCAATACAGTTAGTCAAATCTCCTCTCTGTAACGTAAAATCATCAATATATATGTTAATACTCCCATCTCAACTTAAATGTGGGGTTACATCTCTGGATGGTTTAATTTGCATGCCAAACATTTCTTAATCATCTCTTTCTGCTCTCCTCGATTTTCACACTTTGTTCAAAACCTCAACATGGTGCTGCATCAAACCCCTTTTTTTCTCTCATTTTTAGCAATGTTTATAGCCTTCTTTTGTCACTGTTCTGCAACGAAATTCACAGTGGGGGATTCAGCAGGCTGGATTATTCCACCATATCCAACATACTACAATAATTGGACACACTCCCATTTCATAAGAGCAGGCGATTCTATTGGTAAAAAAGCCCAATAAGAAATGCTCTTATACTTGAAGAATTGTCTTCTGCTCTTTTTGCTTTGATGTATCTATGCTAGATAGGAACATAATAGGAAAGTTCAATTCCTTCCTTCCATAAGATCTATGATTTATTTCTCATGGCTATAAATATCCATAGCCTTTTGAATCTTTATCCTCTAACTTCATTAACCAGTTCAATGAAAAATGTTCTTTCTAGTTTTATGTATGTCATTTGACTGCTTGCAATGTGAGGATTCCTTTAATAAGCCTATATGATATATTTTGACATTTTTCTAGATATGTGTATTTTACACTTGATAAAATGACAACAAACAAGTACTTTCAAAATTATCTTATCTTTATAAGATGTACATTTGACAGTAAAATTTATTTTGGGCTAGAACACATGGATTTGGATAAATGTACCTCACACTATATAGAATGAAGAATCTGTAATCGATTTTATTGTAAATGGTTTAACAGTTCTTTTTTTTAGTTTTCTTTGTCCTCAATCATTCCAAAGGTTTGGTGGAATGATGATTGCTTGTATATATGCAAAACACGTACACTGCTCATTATTGCTAAATTTAGTATATATATATTTATATGACAGTTCTGATGACTTTTGAAATGTTAACACAGAATTCCAGTTCGATGACAAATTCTACAACCTAATTCAGGTATCACAACAAGAGTACGAGCATTGCACATCACTTCAGCCTCTAAGGATATTTAATAGTAGCCCAGTAATTCTTCCACTGAAGGAGAGAGGTGAGTTGTTCTTCACATGCAGCATCTCAAACTACTGTTGTCTAGGCCAGAAGATTATGATTTCTGTCCATGAAGGTTCTTCACAAAACCCCCCATCACCATCACCTTCACCCTCTCAAGTGCCAATCATAATCTCTCCTCCACAACTATCACCAAATGGGTCTGCTCCTCAACCTCATGGATCTAGTGGCATGAGTAGCCCTCCACCTTCTACTGGAAGCACTTCAGGAGGCAATGTTGGCAACCCTCCTGTGCCACCTTCCACTCAAAATGATGAAAACAATGCAATGGCCTTGGTAGGTGCCAGAAGTTTCACTCTGTCTCTGGGGCAAGTCTTGTCTATTATCGGTGCTTTCTTTGGCTTTTGGGTGATGTAGTAGTGCATAGGGGGTTGCAACATGCATGCAGGGTACGTGCATTTTACGCTAATTAGATTGATTTTCTAGTGGTTTGGTTTTCAATTTAGACTCTCATCATATTGTAGTTTTGTAAGGGGATATTTGGATTTTCTTGCTTGCTTTTTAATATCTCGAGTTTGGGTTCCTTCATTGGAAGTATATTAGTTTCTTTTTCTTAGATGAATATGTGGTTTTATATCGTTTTGTGGAGATACAGTTGAACTTGTTTCCATCAATACCAACGAAGATTGTGACAGTAATTTACATGTACACAGAAATAGCATAACTTAAATGATGATATTAACATATATTTAGAAGACTAAAATAATATTAAGTAATTAAGCAAGATTACTATGCATAAAACATTTTATACAAAGACTGTGGCAGTTTGAGAAGGTAAAATTTCTCATCTCAAGCTTGCTTGGATAACCGATATCATGGACAGGCATTGATCAAATTTAACATTGCAAGCACATCACAACCATTATCTTAAAACATCACATCATTTCTAGTCAAATAAATAAACCATACTTCCAAATTCCATGAAAAATCTTCTGGTTTTCTTTCCCTTCAATTAAAATCAATACTCAACATTCAAGCACCCTATATATTATCATATATAGAGTCAATTAAATAAGAAATACTTCCCTATTATTACAAAGCTTTGCTTACATCTGAGAGGGTTATTGGGGTCCTACAAACTGGACAGGTCAAATTGATTCTCAACCAAGGATCAACACACTTGACATGGAAGAAGTGACCACAGGCAGGCAGCACTCTCAAGGAATCACACTCTTTGTAATCCATCAAGCATATGGAACAGCTTGAAGAGCTACTGCTAGTGCTACTACACAATTTGGCTTTCGAAAATTGGAGACTTGGAAACCTGCAGACACTCTGATCTATGCATGGCTCAGGTGCCTCCACAGTGATTGTGGTGTGGTTGGAATGTGTCACAGCAACAGGAACAGAAGGAACAGTGCGTGGAATATCACTAGAGCACAAATAAGCAGCAAGTGTGACGACTAGGGTCAGAATAATAAAGCTCACAAGCAATAACACAGACTCCTCTGAACTATTCATCATATATGTTCATCACAGATATTGGAAAATGGTTTCTGAGGTTCAGAATGTATGTGCAATATGGATGCATTAATGTATTTATGCATGGTTTTGTTAGTGGCATAATGCTCAGGTAATTTCCGTAATGGAAATCCTGCTAGGGAGTGACCTTGAACGTTAGCTTTTAATTTTCTCATGTTTTTATGGGAAGTCTATTTTGGCATGTACCAAACATTATCATATTTCTAGTTTGTAGCAGATGCGTACCGTTGTATTAATAGTTCAAAACTATCTTCGATGCTTCCTATGATCGATTGTGACATCGATTTAATTCATAGTCAATACCATTTTTTCTCAAAATTTGGATTTTCATTTATTTATTGTGAATGAGTTAGAAGAGCAATCATGGTGGGAAAAGGAAATAGTTTGGCTATGCCAATTCACTTTTTTTACCCTCTCTTATATATCTTTAATCTAAACAATAAAATACTATATATTTAATCTTCGTTTTATCTTTCTTGGGCATTTGGGACGAGTCAACTACGTGTAATTTATGAGATATCACTCGTTTTCCTTCTTCTGAATTCTAAAGAATCTGTTCAATTTATACTTCCATAGACTTTTGGTAAAATAAAATGGTAGTACTTTTAATTGAATACTTTTTTTAATCTATACTCATGAATGTGAATTTATATGATTTTTTATAGAACCTTTAATATTTAAGAGAATCCTGATAAATTTAAACTCCAGTTAAATTATTTGAAATAGTTAAATAATAATCATCGCGACAATAACGAATAATTTGAGATGTTAACATAATTGGAAAAAAGTAAGGCAATAAAATTAAAAAAAAAATACAAGTTGTAGTTATGATTATTATTATTTTTCAATGACCAGTGCTGGATTCTGTCATGAAAGTTACCACAGTAGCTATGAGCAATTGAGCAGAAGTAGATAAGAAAAATTGATAGTATATATTCCAAAGTTTATGATCGACACAACACCCGAATATTAATTGGAGGGAGGTTGAAGAGATGATTTTCTACATATGGGACAAGTTGGATGCAACCTAAGCCATGGATCAAGGCAAGCAAGGTGGAAAACATGGTGACAGTGAGGAAGTAACCTCAACATGTCACCCTCTTTGTAGTCCCCTAAGCAGATGGAGCAGCTAGAAGAACAGATGTTGCTTGAACTTGAACCCTTCTCTACTTGGGAGTATAGAAGTTTGGGATAGCTTTCAAAACTTGTGTCAATATGATGAAGCCTTAGGGCAAGGCCTTGTTCAGCTGAGTCTTCATCTCTTGTGGGAGGAGATTGTGGAATTCCAGCCAAACTATTGAGGATGTTGGGACCTCGAGCTATGAGAAGGCGCACACATGCAAAAGCCACCGTGAGAAGTAAGACCACAGACCCAATTACAAAAGCTACTCCATATGTGAACCCACCATGCTCTTTATTGGTGGTGCTACTGTTCATCTTCAATTAAAAATTGGAATTGGATTTGTGGGATGGAATTGCTTGTTATGCTCCTTTATTTGGTGATTGATGAGGTAGGCTTCATCGTAGTTTTGGGATCAACGTTTGTATCCTTTTCATATTTCGTGTTAATTTTCTTTTAATTTATTGTTGCTCATTTGCTAGTTGGCTTCTCGTTCTGCGAGAAGTTTCCATGTGGCATAATTCGAGACTAGAAGACATAAACTAGTTAACGAGTTCTGCATGTTGACCATAAATGCATGCGTGTGTGCAAATACCAGCATTGCGTGTACGGGATTGAGGGTTACAATTTAAAGCATTCAAAATTGGTTCTGCATTCTTGGCAGCATTTTGATTGAGAATTAATTATGATGGATTCTTTGTTATTCTAAAATCACAACAATATGTAATTTGGATAACGCTTTAAAAAAAAGACCCATGTGTATATGAAATATTTTGCAGAAGATCAATAAACTTTAATCTTTCTGTTATAATTATAGATTTTGGGTATTAAAATCATTACCGGAGATAGTAGATTTGGACAAGGAAGGTGTATATATAATAAAGTAATTCCTTTTTTCCAGTCATGAGTTTCTTACAATCAAAAAGGGCGATTCCACATGGTTTATTACATGGAAAAATAGAGGACAAAGTCTATAATGGCAACATCTTTACAAGGGCCTGCTTGTGGCAGCACCAATAAAAAAGAATCTTTAACCGCGTATGGATGCCCGAGGGACAGCAGGTAAACCCAGTTCATCCTCACTCTGTCAGGGTCAAAGTCATCAATCAAGGTCAGGAATGCTATCATTTAAAACAAAATGGCAGCAAATAGAGTAACTTATTTAGTTCAGATTCTTCTAGTGAATACTGTCAACAGTCACTTCTCAGTAATCAGTTAACCAGACCAATAGATCTTCTGATATGCCTAAGCTACACAACTTTGACATGAATAATGATAAACATAAGGAAACTAAGCAGTAGTGACAGTGAGTGAGGCATGTACTTCGTACAAGTTATATCATCATGCCTAAGAATGCGACCTAACATCCCTAAATTTACCATGCTATATATAGTTGTCGCAAGAAAGGTACTCCCTACTATCGCACCAACATTAACCGAATTACATGGTCCAAAAAAATAAGCAAGTCAAATAATTTTTATGGTACTTACCTATTTTATCCTTAATAGTAAACCATTTAACCTTTGTGTGTGAATTAAAAAATATTAATTTTTATAACAATTGTACATTTTGCTAGGAGCCACGTCTGAAGTGTATTAGAAATTGTAAAACAAAAGAATTATGCCTGAGAACCTCAACGGATAAACCATATATTGAATGAGAAAACGACAGAATAAATGGTGTAATAACATTTCATTGGAAAATCCATGAATTATAGTTCAACTTGTATCTCTCCTTGTTAACGAGAAATCCGAACATAGACACTAAAAACATTTAGTAAGAACAAATATAAATGTATTATTAGAAATATAGAGTGCCTTATAAAAAGAAGCATATAGAATAAGTATGGGCTTCCCATACTACCAATAATAAAGAACCAGGGGATGATGCGTTGAAACTACCACACTAGTTTCCACTTAATGATTCAATTCAATTCAACTATAGGCAGTTGTAACAACTTCAATTTCTAGCAACCCTGCTATGCTAATTTTCAAAATTCTAATTCCAGCTTTTTTATTTCAACCTTTCAAAATTCAAATCTACAGACAAATAAGATTCAATTATCTTGGGCAGTTTTGACCAATAATTAAATAGCTATCATCTTCTAATCTGCTTTAGGAACCCAAAACCCAATCCTTTTACCAAGTCTGTGCCACAGTCAATTTTATATGAAGAAAATATTGTGCCGTCTAGACAGAGATCCTACATGCATTGAATAACAACCATTTTTCCAACATTAAAATTATCCCATGATCTTTCCCCCAATTTGTTAATTACTACACAAGGGAAACAATGCATGCAATCTACCCATAGACAACATATATGCCATGAACAATGTGCCGCCAAATGATATTCTAACAAATGGCAAAAGTCACATGTTTTAACACCAAATACTTCACAATGAGTGCATGATACATAAGGGGCAAAACATTATACCTGGGCATTAGATCTGCCAGGTGGCACTGCTGTTTGTCCTGTTGGAGCTGGTGGTAAATTTAGCTCTGCCTCCAAATCAGGTTCTTTATCAGGTTGGAGGTAGGATGGGACGCCATCAGCTTCAGTCTCATTTCCCATGTCTAATTCCAACGCATCTAGTTCTGTTTTACCGAAAAATAAAATAAGTAAACAGATAATTGAAGCCGCTTAATCATAAAAGAAAATAAAATTGGGGGAGAGGGGTTTATTCCCCTTGAAAATTTGACGGAGTGTAACAACTATCTCAGTGGCCTAACCAAATAATTTACTTACCACCCATAAGTTCATCCTCGTCAATGTCATCAGGCACGTTATAGCTTCTACCCAAAGTCTCCTGGATCTCATTACTTACATCCATGAGGTCCATCATCTCATCTTGCAAGTTCTACACATTGCATGGAGTTAAACCCTAAAATTTTCAATATAAGCTGTAAGAGAAAAGGTAAAGAGAAGAGAATACAAACATCAATGTCTTGGATCTTCACAGTTTTCATCATTCCCTTCAACTCCTTGTTAGCAGACTTCAAAGCTGTCATCTGAAAAAGGGAATGGATAAAAAAGAATAAAGGAATGTAAACAATTGAATATAAATTCTATATCAGCATGAAAAAGAAATCAAGGTCATCTGATTTTTGAAAACCAAACTATAATAGAATTTGTTATAACAAAAGTATAAGGCATAATGTAAAACATCTCTATGAAGAGACCCCTCCCAAATGACAGACGATTCATCCCCTACCTCATGACCTACCTCTCATGAGGTAGGCAGCAGGTTCCAAACAGGGTACAGACAAAGCTCCGCCTCGAACCATGCCCCTTAAAGCGCTACCAAGACAAACGAATGTTTTATAGTGAATATGGGTACCCCAAACAACTACACTTTATATAGGTACAATTGGCATTGTCAAACTTCTAGATATTTACAGATGGTGACAAACATCTAGCTAATTTTGAATTTAAATATTAAGATACAATAAAGCATACAACAAAAGAACAGCTCAGTATTGCACAAGGCTACCATTATTTTGGGGATTAGGTTCAAATAAGAACAGCCTTACCTAAATAGTGGAAAGACTGTTTTCCTGCCTAAAACATGTGACCAATATAGGTCACAAGGTAATAGTTTCCTTTGTGTGCCCGAGTTCACCCTCAGGGTAAATCATAAAACAGAACCATTAGTTTCCCCATTCAGTAAAGATACTGATAATAAGCCTCACTGCCTATAACCTTAGGCAAAGGTGCCATAGTGCAATCAATCACAGCATGGGCTTTCAAAGAGGGAAATATGAAGCTATGTCACAAATGTATTTGATTTAATTTGTAGAATTTTGTTAATTACAACTTCTATTATAAATTAAATCATCCACATATTCTTGCACAGAACAAAGAAATATCATATGCAGATGGATGCAGGATAAAGAGCTCAATATAAGGATCACAAAGAAAACTAAAAGTGCTTTAATACATACAGTTTGTTGGGCATCTTTAATGCCCTCGGAAGCAAATTGAACTTGATCAAGATTGAACGTCTGATTGTAAAGCATGTCACGCTGGCCTTCATACCTGACCAAAGGCATGAAACATTGATATATGAATACAGATACATAATATTCATTCACGGGTATTGTTATATGAATAAAATGAAAAATTATTTCCTTTGCTTAAGTCCAACTTGGGACATATTAAAAGTAAAGATGCCAAGTACTCCTAGTCATTCTTAGTCCAGGTTACAAATAGCCTTTGGAGTTAAGCAAAAACTATTACCATCACGAACATATTGCTGTCACATTCACATATATACAAGGAAGTAAAACAAGACTTCTACAACATAATAACGAAATCCTTAACATCTCACGCATATTACATAGCTATCAAATTGACACGACCCGCAGGAAGCATAACAAAGTAACCTGCAATGATAGTATAATATAACTCAACAATACAAAATACCATAACTTTCTATCTTGCAATGCTTAGTGACTGTAAAGGATAATCAAGCAAGAATTGACTGTGAAGGATAATCTCAAAACATCACTCATCTTTGGTGAGTCTAGCCAACTGAACTTAAGTTAAGATTATGCCAATTTGTATGCCATTTTATTTTTATTGGCATACATCTTTACTTTTCTGCATATATAATTATAATACAGATCATACTAAGAAATCAATCACTATGCTTTGGCGGAGCAGTCATGGATTTGAAACACGCAAAATAAAAATCATTGCTACAGGGAAGTTTACTTTTTCTGCACACATAATTTATACAGATCATACTAAGAAATCAAGCACTACGGTTTAGCAGAAACTAGAAGGGAACAGTCATGGATTTCAAACACGCATAACACAAATCATTGCTACAAGACAATTTGGTGCTACAGCAGGTGCAGCTGCATTTTTGTGGCAGAATCATAGTGGTCGCATGCATAAGTAAACATGATTTCAAGTTCTGGGTTAAATCTTGTCAACACCTAAGCCAATAGAATGCACCTGTTTCAATTTTTAAGTTTTCTTTCTTTTTATTGAAGAGAAACATTCAGTTAACGATTTGGGTATTTTAATTTTTAAACCTTTTTGTTTTCACCCCTATTAACTCTTGTCAACGTCTTTTTCATTTTCCGTTAAGTATTTTACCTAATTGCCCCTACTATGTCTTCTGTTTTCCCATCTTAAGTTCCCCAGTTTAACATGAACATTCAGTAACATTTAGGCCTTTCACCGGTGTACTACTATTAGTCTTTGTCTTCCTACTGTAACTTCCCCTTTAGAACTTCCCACCTCTCTTAATTTTTAACCTTTCTCTTCTCAGTTCTTTTCACAATTATATTTTCAATCTCTCTGACCTCTTTTTCTTTACTCTTTAATTTTGTCTATTTTTCAGTATTTATGTGTATGATATAAAATTATATCATCTATGTGCTTTTCTAGACATCACAATAGTGATCATGCAGCTATAGTGGTTTTGGGAGTGATCTGACTACTTAGATTTCATATACTCCAATTTCCAATATTTGCACATGATGTTATCCACTATATGATATAGCAGAATATCAGCTTTCCACCCTTTTCCAAACACACAATTGATAAAACCTGATTGAAATAGCAGTTTAGCTTTACCAAATTTCTGATCAATCATTCACTAACAAAAAGCTATCCTATCGCTCAGCTATTTCAATATATTCAAACCTTTCAACAAACTCCCATCATTGATCCATACTTTCGGCTCAACCAATTTGATTATTAAAGATGACAAGTAAACTAATAAACAGAAGTGCAAACTCACATTCGTTTTTGCTTAAGAACTCTCATGGCTCTTGCTTTAACAGCTTCCTGGGCCGGGCCAGGTCTAGTTTTCTTGATCTGCTCTTTATATCTACTTAGCTCAGCATCAAGCTTCTTAATCTTGTCTTCCACCGTGTCACCTCGTTTAGTAATCTGGAATATAAACACAGCAATTAGCAACTCACGAAACCAAATCAATTGACTTACCAGAAATAGAAACATCGATGTAAAAATCAATAACTACGAAACAAAGAGAAAACATGGATTCTACTTAAAAGAATTACGAAAGCAAAAATCCGAATTCCGAAATCCAAATAAACGAAAGTCCTCAACTGATAGAATCCTAACTGTAAAAAAAAGGAGTTATAATCTAAATTGTCATTCGTTCCATTTTAGGGTTTGGACCATAATGCCATTCGTTAACTTAGCTTCCAAACACGGATTCTGGTGCGAAAAATGAACAGATCTGCGAATAAAGGAAATTGAAAATTGAGAGGGAGAGAGGAAAAACCCTATCGGAAGCATCCTGAATGGAAGGAGGAGGCTCCTTGTTCTTCTTGACACCGAATACTCTCTTCATCGTTGGCGATCTCACTCTACGCCTTTGAAATTGAATGTGAGAGAGAAGAGAGAGGAAAACAACAAAGTAATGAGGGAAACAACGTAAACGAAGAGACTTTGAATTTTGGGTTTTTGCTTAACGTCATAAACCACCGAATTGTTATAGGAATTTTCTCATCAACTTCCGAGAACTGCAAAAGAAGCTTCTACTGAATATTCCTATTATATAGGGCGAGATTGCGTTTGCGCTAAGTTCATGTTTGGGTAGCAACAGAGACTGTTTCTTCCTGCACCTCCTTAAGTTTCTGCCACGCCATGATTTTTAGTATTCCAAAATTCTACTCCTCTAATATTCTGGATTATGTAATTTGAAAATCTTTTTCCAAATTCGTAATTAGCTTCTAGATTATGTAATCTAATATGTAATTTTAAAATATTTTTCTAAATTCGTAATTAGCTTCTAGATTATGTAATCTAATATGTAATTTGAAAATCTTTTTCCAAATTCGTAATTAACTTTTAAATTATGTAATCTAAAAGTTCTTTTTCAGATGTATGATTAGTTTTCAGATTATATAATCTGAAAGTCTTTTCTAATATAAGATTAGCTTTAAAATTATATAATCTAAAAGTCTTTTTTTTCAATTGTATGATTAGTTTCTGGATTACATAATTCGAAAATCTTTTCTAATGTTAGAATGATTTTCAGATTACATAATCTGAAAGTTGTTTTCAAATTATGTAATCTGAAATACCTTTTTTTAAAATATATTATAGATTACATAATCTAAAAGCTATTTTCGAAATTGAGATTAACTTTCAGATTATGTAATTCATAATATAATTTTTAAAATTTTTATACATCTATAGAGGTGGTACAAGAAGGATACAGAAGTATTTTCATGTTTTTATATGGATTGACACAAGAACATATGGAGGTGCAGGAAGAAGTAATCAGCAACAGAACGTTACAGGCCCAAATCAAATGAGCCCGAGCCCGAGCTCAATTTCGTTAGTGGATTAGTTTAACCCCGTTTTTATTTTCAACCCCATCAAATTTCGTTTCAACAATTTAGCTATATCTGGGATATCATATTTCTTAATCGGTAATATGATTGATATGATCTTAATTAGATATAAATTCAATATGAGATAAATGGGAAAATGGTTATTATATTTTTGTAAGATATTAAATATTTTTTATCTTTTAGTTAGATGAAGATACTTAAAAACTAATGAAATATTGATTGATACAAATTTCTTATTTATATGGTTTTTATTCTTTATAAACTCATAAATTGATGCATGAAGATAAAGATATGATTGTTATTATTTAAATCGGTTGAGCCAAAAGTATGGTTGAAAGGTTGATTATTACAGAGTGGACTTTAAGCCTAACTCAACCACATAAAACCGGCTCATGAGGTTGAGGTTTGCACCCACTTATATACAATGGAAGGCTCTAATCTCCAGTCGATGTGGGATCTCCAACATTGATAAAGATTTTTTATTCAAATCTGTTGTGATATTAAATATTCTTTATCTTTTAGTTACATGGAGATAGTTAAAAACTAATGAAATATTGATTGATAAAGATTTCTTATTTATATGGTTTTTATTCTTTATAAACTTATAAATTGATGCATGAAGATAAATATATGTATGTTATTATTTAAATCTGTTGAGCCGAAAGTATGGTTGAAAGGTTGATAAAGATTTTTTATTCAAATCTGTTGTGATATTAAATATTCTTTATCTTTTAGTTACATGGAGATAGTTAAAAACTAATGAAATATTGATAGATAAAGATTTCTTATTTATATGGTTTTTATTCTTTATAAACTCATAAATTGATGCACGAAGATAAGGATATGACTGTTATTATTTAAATTTGTTGAGCCAAAAGTATGGTTGAAAGGTTGATAAAGATTTTTTTATTCAAATTTGTTGTGATATTAAATATTCTTTATCTTTTAGTTACATGGAGATAGTTAAAAATTAATGAAATATTGATTGATAAAGATTTCTTATTTATATGGTTTTTATTCCTTATAAACTCATAAAGATTTTTTATTCAAAATGGTTTTTATTTCTTATAAACTCATATATTGATGCATGAAGATAAAAAAAATATGATTTTTATTATTTAAATGTGTTGTGATATTATTCTATAGAGAAAAAAATTATAATTGTTATTATTTAAATCTGTTGTGATATTATTTTGAGATAAAAGATATGATTGTTATTATTTAAATTTGATGTGATATTATTTTGATGAAAAACTCTATAAATAGATGATGATCCCCAAAAAGCATGAACAATTATTATATGCAATACATACTACACTGATATTTTATGCTCTCATTTACTTGATCGTCAGAAAATTGTTGATAGGTGGAACTCCTCTCATCTCGGTATAATCTCCAAACATTCAAAATGACAATAACAAAAGAATCATGTCGAAAACCACCTCCAAATTCCCAATCTCCATAAAAATTACAAAAACTAATAAAATATTTACAATATAATTAATTATGACTAACTATACTGTAAATAATTTATTGATATTTACATGTAAATAAGAAATATAATTAATTAAACAGTAAACATAATGTATTAACTATTAGGATTGAATAAAATATTTCTTATTATTATAATCTAATAAATAATTAAAATAAAAAATTCTAACAATAAACTTATTTAGTTAATTTCATTATATTTAATTTTAAAATTAGTATGTGAAAAAATTTATACGTTATTTATAATTAATTATTTGAATAAATTAAACTTTTTTAAATAAGTTTAATATCATTTTTATTTCATAAAATAAATATTTAATAATTAATATTTAATAAAAAAAAATTATACTAATGTTATTAAGTATAGTTTGATAATTTATTATATATATTTTTTTTAATTTTATCATGTTAGTTGGATTGATTATAAAATTTTCATTCTTTTCACTTTTCTTTAATTCAAATAACTTTAATTTTTATATTATTTTTTTTATTTTTATTTTTATTTGTCTCCGTTCTAAGAAAACATAAGAGTATATAATGTGTAACATCATGAAAGCAAACTTGGTTATATTATTTATGTATATTATATAATATATTTAACTATTATCTATACATATATAGAGAGAATTTCTGTTTATAACAACTTATATTTTTTTTCATTTTATTTGATTTAAGAAAGTTTTTAATTCTTTTTTACTTGTTCCATATTGAATCTGGATATCTCCACTGCGCATAACCCCAAGTACCCATACTACTTCTCACTTTCTTTCTGTACCCTACTTTTCATTTTCTTTTTTCTTTCCTTTCCTCTTTCATGTAAAAACATACTTCCATTCTCACTTTTCTTTCTCTTTCTATGTTTTGATTAATCTTTCTGGAACCCTAATTTGACATTTGTCTTATGAAATTGTAATTAAAGTTTGTGACTAGATGTAGGGGAAAAACATAACCAAAGGAGTTGCAAGCACCATCATAACAACCGGTAATTCTCTTTATGTGCATTTTAATTACTAATTTGACATTTTTGTTATGAAATTGTGATTGAAACATGTAACTAAAGGAATAAGAAGGACTCTCAACAAGAGGAGGCAGATGGTACATGATGAAAGTCCTTGATCATAAGACATTTTTTGGGAACAATTTTATGGATTTAAATAAAATCATACAGAACAATGACTAAAATATATTTTCATTTCCTCATGTTTTACAGAAAAGTTACTTCTAATCTGATTTTTTGTCATCACCATTTATTTCTCTACTATCCCTCTATATTTTCTTCTTTTAGGTTTTACTTTTCGATAGTATAATCATCCTAACTTTTAAGAGACCGCCTTCAAAATACAAATTGTGGGTTCTGTCGATAGACAGATAACATTAGGTAGAGAAGGCATGTAATCATGTTCTTAACTTTACTTTTTTTATATGCTATACTTTGTTCTTTATTTGTTAATTCTAGATCATTAAATTATTAAGGAAATAATAATTATCAAATTATATGCAATTATTGTATGCAATATTTGACGATATTGTACCCAATTATATGCAATTTAATAATTATAGAATCTCATGATTAGTATCCTACCTAATTAGATTGTAATTTGGGAGAGAGAAACTCCCTATATATTTTCTACACATGAGTGATGTAATATACACATAAGAGAATAAGAAACTCTCTTCTTCTTACCATTTTTTATCATTTTCTTATATGGTATCAGAGCCATTTTCGAGCCTATCCTAGCGAGTATTTGTTGGGCGCTATCGGGCCGTTATCGGACCACCCATAACATATATCTCCACGCACGAGTTGGTAGCCTCGGTGTGAGGGGGTGTGTTGGAAATCCCATATCGACTAGAGATAAGGACATTTCATAATATATAAATGGGTGCAAACCTCACCCCCATGAGCCGGTTTTATGGGGTTGAGTTAGGCTTAAAGCCCACTTCTTAACATGTGTTGGAAATCCCACATCGACTAGAGATAAGGACATTTCATAATATATAAATGGGTGCAAACCTCACCTCCATGAGCCGGTTTTATGGGGTTGAGTTAGGCTTAAAGCCCACTTCTTAACATGTGTTGGAAATCCCACATCGACTAGAGATAAGGACATTTCATAATATATAAATAGGTGCAAACCTCACCCCCATGAGCCCACTTCTAATTCTGCTTTTACGGGTAAACAACACGCAGGCTTATACTACATGTCTCCTCTTCCAAACCAACCGATCCTGATTTATGGCACAAGCGCCTTGGACATCCTTCTCCAGCGTTTTCCTTTAAGCATAATAAAATCTCGTTCTCCATTTAATCTATTGCATTGTGACATTTGGGGTCCTCATAAAACTCCAACTCATTTTGGAAAACGTTTTTTTCTTACTATAGTCGATGACTATACTAGATGCACTTGGCTATTTATTATGAATCACAAATCTGAAACCCAACATCTCTTAGAGTCATTCATTACATTTGCACAAGATCAATTTCAGGCATCTATTAAAACCATCCACGTTGACAACGGACTGGAATTTATTTCAATGTATGATTTTTTTCTCAAAAAAGGTATTGAAGGTCAACGCACTTGCGTTTACACTCCTCAACAAAATGGAGTAGTAGAACGCAAACATAGACATGTTTTAAACACAGCATGAGCCCTCCTATTTCAGTCCAATTTACCATTAGAATTTTGGGAAGAATGTGTTTTAACCGCCACATATATCATTAATCGCTTGCCATCACCTTTACTAAAAAATAAATCACCTTTTGAGCTACTATATAATCAACCACCTTCACTTTCTCACCTAAAAACTTTTGGTTGCCTCTGTTATGCAACTGTTGTTTCACCTAAGCAAAAATTTGATCCGCGTGCCCGACAATGCATCTTCATTGGTTATCCTCACAGTAAAAAAACATACAAATTATTTGATATAGATGCAGGCATTTTTTTACAAGTCGGGATGTCATTTTCCATGAAAGTGTTTTCCCATTCTGCCAACAGTCACAGACACAATCCTCACCTCCATTACCAGGTATTTTGCCCACTATTGACATTGACTTACCCACTCCTGTCCAACATTCACTCGATCAACCTTCTTCTCTTACTCATCATAATGCACATGAACCTCCATCAAACCAACCTTTTTCTCCTACTCGTCACAATACACATGAACCTCGATCAAACCAACTCTCTTCTCCTACTCGTCACAATGCACCTGAACCTCCACCAAACCAACCTTCTTCACCTACTCATCATAATGCACCTGAACCTCCAGTAGACCAACCTTCTTCTCCCATGCCAAGAAGTTTAGCACCCATTACCAAACCTTCTCTAACCGACCTTCCTGTTCGACGATCCAGTCGCACATCAACCCAACCTTCCTGGCTTCAAGACTACGTAATGGGATCCCAAGCCAATCATTCAACCACTGCCCAAGACCGACCGAATGGAACCAGGTATCCTATGCATCATTTTCTTTCTAATTCACGATTTTCTTATACACATAGTGCATATCTTGCTAACATCACAGCCACCAAAGAACCTCACACTTATGCTCAAGCTATCCTTGATCCAAATTGGCAAAAAGCAATGGACGAAGAGCTTTCCGCCTTGCAGCTAAATCAAACGTGGACCTTGACACCGTTACCCGCTGGACAGAAACCCATCGGATGCAAATGGGTCTATAAAATAAAGTACAACTCAGATGGTAGCGTCGACAGATATAAGGCGCGCCTTGTCGCAAAGGGGTACACTCAGATTGAAGGTGTCGACTATTCTGAAACTTTTTCACCAACAGCAAAATTAACAACTTTGAGGTGTCTCCTCACCATTGCAGCAGTCAGAAATTGGTTTACTCACCAGCTAGATGTGCAAAATGCCTTCTTACATGGCACATTGCATGAAATTATTTACATGGACTTGCCACCCGGACATCATCGACAGGGGAGAACATTGTATGTCGACTCAACAAATCCCTTTATGGTCTCAAACAAGCATCTCGAACATGGTTTTCAACATTTTCTCATGTGATTAAATCTGTAGGATTTCAACAGTCCAAGACAGATTACTCTCTATTCACAAGACAGAATAACTCATCATTTACTGTCTTTTTGATTTAAGTGGATGATATTCTTTTGACAGGAAATGATTTGACAGAAATTCAGTGTGTTAAAGATTGTTTATTACAACAATTTCGCATTAAAGATCTTGGAGACCTAAAATATTTTATAGGGATTGAATTTTCCTGTTCCAAAGCTGGTATTTACATGTCCCAAAGAAAATATGCGCTTGATATTTTGCAGGATACGGGACTCACAGGTGCTCGTCCAGACAAATTTCCAATGGAACAATACCTAAAACTCACACCAGACGATGGAGAGTTATTAAAAGATCCAGTCAAATACAGGCGACTCGTGGGACGACTGATATACCTCACGGTTACTCGGCCTGACCTAGCATTTTCGGTTCGGACCCTAAGTCAATATATACAGGATCCACGGAAACCTCATTGGGATGCCGCAATTCGAGTCCTAAAGTACATAAAAGGATCACCAGGACAAGGATTGCTATTGCCATCCGAAAATAATCTGACATTGACAGCTTATTGCGACTCAGACTGGGGAGGTTGTCAGACAACTCGGAGATCAGTATCTGGATATTGCATTTTTCTTGGTTCCTCTATTATCTCATGGAAGTAAAAAAAAATAGACAAACGTATCAAGATCATCAGCGGAAGCAGAATATCGCGCAATGGCCAATACTTGTTTGGAGATAGTTTGGTTGCGATATCTGTTGCAGGATTTAAAGGTGCCATGTAACTTGCCAGCTCAACTTTTCTGTGACAATCAAGCGGCATTACATATAGCAGCAAACCCAGTATTTCATGAATGCACAAAACACATTGAGATAGACTGTCACATTGTGCGAGAAAAATTACAAGCTGAGATAATCAGTCCTTCATATGTACCGACATAGTATCAGCTCGCAGATATTTTTACGAAGGCATTGGACAAGGAACGATTTTTGACGCTACGACACAAGTTGGGGTTCTTGATCTTCACCTACCAACTTGAGGGGAGTATTAAGGAAATAATAATTATCAAATTATATGCAATTATTGTATGCAATATTTGACGATATTGTACCCAATTATATGCAATTAATTTAATAATTATAGAATCTCATAATTAGTATCCTACCTAATTAAATTGTAATTTGGGAGAGAGAAACTCCCTATATATTTTCTATACATGAATAAAGGAAGAACAGAAGGTAAAACTTCATAAGGTAACATGAGTTTGTCTTCTCCCCATTTTTTTTTAATTTTTTTCTTCATTTATTATTACTTATTCACAATCTTCAATTAGGAGAACGTAAAAAGAGGAAGACACTGAACCTTAAGGCACTAATTTCTCGTGCGTGTTCCTGGCGTGCTTACTCCTAGAGGTTCCAATGCTGCGAAGGAACAATGTTAAGAGCGGTGTGTAATCTGTTGCATTCTCGAAAAAAAGTTGCATGCGCTTAGGGAAATGTTGGTAGTTTTATTTGTGAATAAAAAAAATTGTTCGTTTTTAGATTTGATTTGATTATGAGGGTTAAGAATAATGTGAGTAGTTTGTTGGATACACATGGTGAACAATATTATTTCTTATAAATCTCATTCGATATTTTTTTATTGAATAATATTGTGAAATCTAATTTTATAATTCATATTTATATACCAAAGTGTGTCGCATAAAATTAAACAAATGTGAATGTTTCACTAAATAGAATTGAAAGTTTGTATCAATAAGACTCTTTTGAATGTAAGATATCATTTGAGATTTTTTCTATTAGACTCACAGTATTTCTTATTTTCCAAAAGCAATGCATAATTTTAAAGCTTATAATTTTTTAAAATATTTAACATAATATTTTAAATTGTTTTTGTACGCTTTTATATGTAAAAAGACGTTTCTCTCAAAGTTAGCAATATAAAACTAATATATTAAAAAATTTATATGACTATTTGATCTTCTCATTTAGTGAAATTCACATCACCATTTGATTTTATAGTCAAACATTACACCACAAACTTTTAGAGAACAATAAAAATAATCTCTAAAATCCTTATTATTTTTATAAATAGTGACACTGTTTCATCTTTTTTATACTAATAACATATAATCACTTTTAACCAACTTATAGATCCTATCTTTAATATTATATTAAATAACCATTTAATGCTATGAATCTTCTAGCTCATTACAAAATATTAATTTTTAAGTTTTAAATATTAGAATATTTAATTTTAATATTATTTCCTAAACATGTGACTTAAGCACACGCTGCAAGCAATATTAAAATAGACTGAAAAGTCAAGTCAACATTGTCAACATTTATCTATTTGGGACATAAAACATAAAACTAGATGGTCTTATAACACAACTATGACTTTTATTTTCTGCTTACACGTCTTGTTAAAGTATTCCACCATATGAAATAACAACTATAAACTTTTGAGATTCTAAAAATATAAATGGAATATAATTGGTCCAAGGACTTCAATGCAATCTTTCTTGACTAAAAAACTGTAAAAAAGTGAGTTGTAAGATTGTAGTGGAAAACTTTCTGAATATTGATTTTAGATTTTGACCTATATTTATTTATGTTATTTTAAATAAAAAACATTGACACTTTTATCAAAATATTTATAAAGTCAAATCGCATAATGCGACAACTTCTTAATAATAAAAATTAAATAATAATAATAAATAATAATAAAAATAATAATAAATTAAAAGGTTGGAGCTCCATCATGCGTTCCCACAATCGATTCCAACAAGATACAGTTTCAATTCAAAGGACAGTTGAATTGAGTTTTATTGGATAAATTTGCAGATTGAGTTTAATCCCAAATTTATCTTTATTTAAAATTTTAAAATTTTAACTTCTTTCACTCACAGTTCACCTTTTATTGTCAAATTCAATATGTACGTGAATCTAATATAGATACTGAATTGTACATTCTAATATTTATTTTTTTAATAACATCAAATTATATAATTCAATATTTATTTTTTAGTGATATAAAAAATTGAACAATTCATTATTTATAATCCAAATCCAGTAATTCGATAGGTAAATTTAAAATACATATCAATTTATATAATTCAGTATAAGAAAAAAAAGAAGAAAAAAGTAAAAAAAACATGAACTGAAACCATGAAAAAAAAACATAAAGTAACCTTAACTAACTTTGATCTTATGTTTGAATAGTGTAGACTTTCTCCTTCCTTCTTCTCTTCCTTCAAATGTAGTTGGATTGGATCACCATGTCAGACCTACATCTCACAACACGGAACCAGAAAACGGCGCACACCATTATCAGTTCACTCCCACACACCCACCTACCCACTTGTATTTTAGTTTCATTATTAGTATTTCAATCACATTTGTACAACCAAACCAAATATTTTGCAAGTGGAAAAAATTAATTCCTTGACTTGAACCAAGCCAAAGATAACCAGATAGATACCACTAGGCTCCAACTTGCAAACCAAAATGATTTCTCAGTTTCAGCTTCAACCTTTTCTCTTTCTTCATGTGCATAAATTCTCATATCCCACCTTTCTTCTTTTATACTGAGTGAATTCTTTTCCAGGCAATTTCAGTTCCCCCTAACAAAGCCTAAGGCCCAAAACATCACCATTCTTTGCTCTTCTTGCACGCTGCAAGAAGGTAAGTTTTTTATTCCCTCTTAAACCTTTGCCACCGCACTGTCATACTTGTCTTCGTCGTACCTTGTTGTGCTTCCTTCTTGCTTCTTTCAGTTCTTTCTATGGGGTGTCTCTTGCTGCTTCTATGTTTTTCTAGCTTTTTATATGCTGCTTCAGCCTTAAACTCTGATGGGCTGGCTTTGTTGTCCCTCTCCCGGGACTGGACTGTTGAGTCTGGTGACATAAACTCCACATGGAAGTTGTCTGATTCCACTCCATGCTCGTGGGCAGGAGTGCATTGTGATCATGCCAATAATGTGAATTCTCTAAACCTCACTAGATATTCTATTTTTGGTCAATTAGGACCTGATATTGGACGCTTGATCCACTTGCAATCCATAGACTTATCATATAATAACATGTTTGAAAAAATTCCCCCAGAATTAAACAACTGCAGCATGCTTGAGTACATAGACATTTCTTCAAACAACTTTAGTGGAGGAATACCAGAGAGCTTTAGAAACTTGCAAGATTTGAAGTATGTTGATCTCTCAATTAATCTGCTGAGTGGTGAAATTCCTAAATCCTTGTTGGAAATTCCTCTCCTTGAAGAAGTGTATCTTAGTAACAACAGTTTAAGTGGTTCCATTCCCTCAAGTATTGGAAATATCACTAACCTTGTCACACTGGATCTTGCTTTTAATCAGCTGTCAGGGACTATTCCCATGTCCATTGGAAATTGTAGTAAATTAGAGTATCTGTATCTGGAAGGTAATGAATTGCGGGGAGTTATTCCGGAGAGTATAAATAATCTTGAAAATCTTCTTGAGTTATATCTGGATAGTAATAGTATTGGAGGTACTATTCAACTGGGATCTGGAAATTGCAAAAAGTTATCTATTCTGAGTCTTTCTTTCAATAACTTTAGTGGGGGTATACCATCAAGCTTGGGGAATTGTAGTGGCCTAACACTGTTTTATGCTGTAGGCAGTAACTTAGTTGGCAGTATACCGTCAACCTTAGGCCTCCTGCACAGTCTTTCTATTCTATTCATTCCACAGAACCAATTGGATGGGAAAATACCTCCACAGATTGGTAATTGCAAATCACTGGAAGAGCTGCATTTGAATTCCAATTTACTCGAAGGAGAAATTCCTAGTGAATTAGGAAACTTGAGTAAATTACGCGATCTTAGATTGTATGAAAACCTTTTGACGGGAAAAATTCCACTTGGAATATGGAAAATTCAAACACTTGAGCAGGTCCACTTATACAATAATAACCTTTCAGGAGAGCTACCTCTTGAGATGGCAGAGCTTAAACATCTTAAGAATATCTCCTTGTTTAATAATCAGTTCTCTGGAGTCATTCCTGAAAGCTTAGGAATCAACAGCAGTTTGGTTGTGTTAGATTTCACGTACAATAATTTCACCGGTGCCCTCCCACCAAATCTTTGCTTTGGAAAGCAATTGGTCAGGCTGAATACGGGTGGCAATCAATTTTATGGCAGCATACCTCCTGATATTGGAAGGTGCACAACTCTTACAAGGCTGAGACTTGAAGAAAACAATTTCACTGGGCCACTTCCTGATTTTGAAACTAATCCAAATCTCTTTCACTTGAGCATCAACAACAACAATATCAGTGGAGCAATTCCATCAAGTTTTGGAAACTGCACAAATCTCTCTCTTTTAGATTTATCCATGAACAGCTTGACAGGTCTTGTACCCTCAGAGCTAGGAAACCTTGTAAATCTCCGGAATTTGGTTCTTTCTCACAATACTTTGAAAGGTCCTTTGCCGCATCAACTGTCAAACTGTAACAAAATGATCAAGTTTGATGTTGGATACAATTTCTTGAATGGTTCGTTTCCATCAATTTTTCAGAACTGGACTGAATTAACAACTTTAATGCTCTCGGAGAATAATTTTGATGGTGGTATTCCAGCTTTCTTGTCAGACTTTAAAAGGCTCAATGATTTACAACTTGGAGGAAACAAGTTTGGAGGAAACATTCCTAAATCAATTGGAGAACTGGTGGATTTGATGTATGATCTAAATCTAAGTGCTAATGGGCTGATAGGTGAGCTTCCGAGGGAGATTGAGAACCTGAAGAATCTGGTAAAACTGGATCTATCTCGGAACAATTTGACAGGAAGTATACAAGTTCTCGATGAGCTCAGTTCATTATCTGAGTTCAACATTTCATATAATTCTTTTGAAGGTCCTGTGCCACTACAGCTAACAAATTTACCAAATTCTTCTTTATCGTTTTTGGGCAATCCTGGCTTATGTATCTCAATTTTCACTGAAAGAAGCTATTTAAGGCCATGTGATACAAATTCAAAAAAGTCAAAAAAGCTCAGTGAAGTTGCAATTGCGATGATAGCACTTGGATCCTCAATATCTGTTGTTCTGCTGCTGGGGTTAATTTATATATTCTTTATCAGAAAAATTAAGCAGGAAGCCACAATCAATGAGGAAGATAGTTCTCCATCCCTTCTCAATATGGTTATGGAAGCAACAGAAAATCTAAATGATCAGTATATTATTGGTAGAGGAGCTCAAGGAGTTGTTTATAAAGCAGCACTTGGTCCAGACAAAATTTTGGCCATAAAGAAGTTTGTATTTGCCAGTGATGAAGCGAAAAGCTCAAGCATGACCAGAGAAATTCAAATCCTTGGAACGATTAGGCATCGAAATTTGGCCAAATTGGAAGGCTGCTGGTTGAGAGAAAACTATGGTCTAATTGCATACAAATATATGCCAAATGGAAGTCTGCATGATGCTTTGCATGAGAAGAATCGATCACTCTCCTTAGAGTGGAATATCCGGAATAAGATAGCTATTGGAATTGCTCATGGATTGGCTTATCTCCATCATGACTGTGATCCTGTCATAGTGCACAGAGATATCAAAACAACCAATATACTTCTAGATTCTGAGATGGAGCCTCATATTGCAGATTTTGGTATTGCCAAGCTTTTGGATCAGCCTTCTACCTCCACACAGTCAATATATGTCAGTGGTACACTTGGTTATATAGCACCAGGTAATTCCTCTACACTATCCACATGATAACTGCACCTTTTTGTTGTTGTTGTTGTGTAACAACATCTTTTCTTTCTTGATGCTCCTATCATAGTAAAATATTAAATGATTTTTTATGACAGAGAATGCTTATACAACAACAAAGGGTAAAGAGTCCGATGTATACAGTTATGGGGTAGTATTGCTGGAGCTGATATCCAGAAAGAAGGCATTGGATCCATCATTTATGGAGGGAACAGATATAGTTAATTGGGCTAGATCTTCCTGGGAGGAAGCAGGAGTTGTTGATGAAATTGTTGATTCAGAGTTAGCTGATGAAATTTCAAATTCTGATGTGATGAAACAAGTTACAGAGGTGCTTTTGGTGGCTTTGAGATGTACCCTAAAGGATCCACGCAGCAGACCTACGATGAGGGATGTTATCAAGCATTTGAATGCTGATGCTAAAAAGTCCACATAAGAAATTTCTTTAGCCTTACTTACAATTTGTTCTATAATCA